>NC_135636.1:18417500-18728125 GCF_053574225.1 Canis aureus
ATGAGACTGAAGAAAGAGAAATTAAGGAGTCAATCCCATTTACAATTGCACCCAAAAGTGTAAGATACCTAGGAATAAACCTAACCAAAGATGTAAAGGATCTATACCCTAAAAACTATAGAACACTTCTGAAAGAAATTGAGGAAGACACAAAGAGATCGAACAATATTCCATGCTCATGGATTGGCAGAATTAATATTGTGAGAATGTCAATGTTACCCAGGGCAATATACACGTTTAATGCAATCCCTATCAAAATACCATGGACTTTCTTCAGAGAGTTAGAAAAATTATTTTACGATTTGTGTGGAATCAGAAAAGACCCCGAATAGCCAGGGGAATTTTAAAAAAGAAAACCATATCTGGGGGCATCACAATGCCAGATTTCAAGTTGTACTACAAAGCTGTGGTCATCAAGACAGTGTGGTACTGGCACAAAAACAGACACATAGATCAATGGAACAGAATAGAGAACCCAGAAGTGGACCCTGAACTTTATGGTCAACTAATATTCGATAAAGGAGGAAAGACTATCCACTGGAAGAAAGACAGTCTCTTCAATAAATGGTGCTGGGAAAATTGGACACCCACATGCAGAAGAATGAAACTAGACCACTCTCTTTCACCATACACAAAGATAAACTCAAAATGGATGAAAGATGTAAATGTGAGACAAGATTCCATCAAAATCCTAGAGAAGAACACAGGCAACACCCTTTTTGAACTCGGCCACAGTAACTTCTTGCAAGATACATCCACGAAGGCAAAAGAAGCAAAAGCAAAAATGAACTATTGGGACTTCATCAAGATAAGAAGCTTTTGCACAGCAAAGGATACAGTCAACAAAACTCAAAGACAACCTACAGAATGGGAGAAGATATTTGCAAATGACGTATCAGATAAAGGGCTAGTATCCAAGATCTATAAAGAACTTGTTAAACTCAACAGCAAAGAAACAAACAATCCAATCATGAAATGGGCAAAAGACATGAACAGAAATCTCACAGAAGAAGACATAGACATGGCCAACATGCATATGAGAAAATGCTCTGCATCACTTGCCATCAGGGAAATACAAATCAAAACCACAATGAGATACCACCTCACACCAGTGAGAATGGGGAAAGTTAACAAGGCAGAAAACCACAAATGTTGGAGAGGATGCAGAGAAAAGGGAACCCTCATACACTGTTGGTGGGAATGTGAACTGGTGCAGCCACTCTGGAAAACTGTGTGGAGGTTCCTCAAAGAGTTAAAAATAGATCTGCCCTACGACCCAGCAATTGCACTGTTGGGGATTTACCCCAAAGATACAGATGCAATGAAACGCCGGGACACCTGCACCCCGATGTTTCTAGCAGCAATGTCCACAATAGCCAAACTGTGGAAGGAGCCTCGGTGTCCATTGAAAGATGAATGGATAAAGAAGATGTGGTTTATGTATACAATGGAATATTACTCAGCCATTAGAAACGACAAATACCCACCATTTGCTTCAACGTGGATGGAACTGGAGGGTATTATGCTGAGTGAAGTAAGTCATTTGGAGAAGGACAAACATTATATGTTCTCATTCATTTGGGGAATATAAATAATAGTGAAAGGGAATATGAGGGAAGGGAGAAGAAATGTGTGGGAAATATCAGAAAGGGAGACAGAACGTAAAGACTGCTAACTCTGGGAAACGAACTAGGGGTGGTAGAAGGGGAGGAGGGCGGGGGGTGGGAGTGAATGGGTGATGGGCACTGGGGGTTATTCTGCATGTCGGTAAATTGAACACCAATAAAAAATAAATTAAAAAAATATAGAAAGAGTACAAGCCACATATGATATAATTCTTTAGTATATTTAAAAAAATAAAAATAAAAGGAAATTCAGCAATGCTAATCTTCTAATTTATCCTTTTATTGAGACGGATACAGACATACAGACATAGCAATGAATCAAAACAAAAAACCAAAACAATCCAGGAATACTCTACACCCATCCATCTATTTTTTTTCCCACCTATATGAAAGAATTAGGCCAGAGAGCAGAAAAAAACTAGTTAAGAAATTATTTTCAAGTAGTCTAGGAATTCAGACTGAGATGGTAGTTTCAAAAGTAGGGGAAAAAACCGAAGAAAAAAAGTAAAAGTGTAACTTTCTTCAAGGAAGAATGGAAAGAAAGGCTGAAAAGCCTCAAACATGTAAAATACAATGACAACAATAGCTACCAACTATTAAATTGAAGAAAGAGCACTTAGATTTTTTTTTTTTTTTGGATTTTACTACAGATGTGTGGGTGGAAAAGATTATTGAAAGGTATCTAATTAATATAATGAAGGTAAGGGAAAGCTGAAATTATGGTCTTAACATCTTTATCCAGAGCAATGCTGCTCAGATTTTAAACCTGCAAATAAATTACCAGAAGATCTTATGCAAAAAAATTTTAAATAAGTTTTTTAAAATTACAGATTCTGATCTAGTATGAAAGTGGGATCTAAATTCTGCAAATCCCATAAATTCTCAGGTGATATGATATTGATGGTCAGGAGACCCTATTTTGATAGCAAGGCTCTATATTTCAGTATATTTTGCAGATTCTCCTTCAGTTTGAATCAGCTTGCCAACATATGTAATATTTCTTATTTTTAAACAGTGTTAAAAACTCAAGGGTGCCTGGGTGGCTCAGTCTGTTAAGATCTGCCTTCAGCTTAGGTCATGATCTCAGGGTCCTGGCATGGAGACCCACATTGGCTCCCCGGTCAGTGGGGAGCCTGCTTCTCCCTCTCCCTCTGCCCTCCCCTGTACTTATTCTCTCTCTTTCAAATAAATAAATAAAATATTTTAAACAAAGAAGTTCATGCTCATAGGGGCAATTTCCCTTCACTGTAAGTAGAAAGAATACTTTTCCACTTTTTTTCCAAGTAGTATTTTTAGGACAGTGGCCCCATTCCCTCAGCTTCCATATGTGTGGGGAAGGGCTTGGAGTCGGCAACTCAAGTGGCCTGTAATGGACATGCTGCTGGCCCAGGAACCAGGCAGGCTGACTCACTGTCAGCATCTATCTATAATCCTGATGGAAACTTCTGTACTAATGAGGCCAGCGGAAAATCTGTAGCATCAGAGAATCATCAAGTATTGGGGCTTCAGAAGACCTGAGGTTATTTCCCAAAGTCCTCATTTGAAAGTCAAAGTGCCTGCCTTACCAGAGAGATGGAGTATCTTACCTGGGATAGCCGAGCTGGTTAAAGAAGCACAGTGAGGACCAGAACTCCATTCTTTTATTGCTACTCCAGGACTCTTGCTCCGACACCACATCAGTGTTTCTTCATCTTTTTCAAATATGCTTGAATCACTTATGGATTCCTGATGAGTTACCAATCAACACACATTTTAGTCCTACTAATCATTTCCTTTTTAGAAATATCCCTAGAAAGTGATTCTGAGTGTGGCCGAAGAGCATCCTCTATTGGAATTACAATGAGGCTTGAGCCAGCTTACAGATTTGGATTTTTTCGGTTGTCCTGTAACTACTGAATTTGATTCTCCTGGCTAGTGGGCCGGAATCTGCATTTTGCCAAGCAAACTTACAAATACCCACCTTATGGGACTGTTTGAGAAACAGGCTAATAAGATGACAGTTCTCAACCTTGGTTATACATTAAAATGTATAGGGAGAAGAGAGGCTTAAAATTCCCCATGCATGGGCTGCAAGCAAACAATTGCAATGGACTCTCTGGAGCTGGGGCTCATGCCTCAGCAGTGGTCAGATGTCCCCAGTGATTCCAGTGTGCAGCCGAGTATGGGGCACAGTACTTGAAAAATTCCAAATACTTCGGTATTTCTATCCAAAGAAAAGAGGAGGTGAGCGGAGGAATGGGGTGACTGGGTGACAGGCACTGAGGGGGGTACTTGATGGGATGAGCACTGGGTGTTATATTATATGTTGTTAAATCGAACTCCAATAAAAAAAATACAAAAAAAAAAAAGACAGAAAAGAAGTTAAGTGTCTAGACAAAATGATACCTTGTTTTAACGAATATAGAACCATGGTCGCCTGGAATACCGAAGGTATTAGAGCACTTGGCTCTAGCAATTCTGATCTGATTCAGTCAACACATTTCTATTCCAACAAAATGTGAACTGATGAGAGGTCTGAATTCATGTCAGAAGGGTCTCACTGTCCTCATGCCTTCTGGTTGTCCAGAGAATTAGAAATTCTTCTCATTTCCATCACTTCTGACAGTTACAAAGTAAGAATTTTTATAAGATAAGAATTTATATGGACTTTCTGGTCAAGCCACTGAACAGCAAATGCTCCCCCACAAATGAGCAGGTTGGTTTAATAGTAATGGCAGGTTATAGGGACCATATTAGTTCTCAGGGCTCTTTAAGGGGTAAATAACAGAAACTACAGGAAGACAGAAGTTTTGCAAAGTAGAGTGCCTCATCTTCCTAGATTTCAAAGTCTGAAATACGAAAGGTGTGGTCTCTGTATTGCTGCCAAGGTGTTCTACCCAGTGAATTTCTTGAGCTATCTGTGTTCCAAACCAATAACCCAGTAATCTCTCTATAACCAAAAGTTGTTGGTTTAGCTCACAAAGAGCTCAAGCTTTATAAAAAGATGTCCTTCTAAAGAATGTAAAGACTTGCAGAGCTGGACATAAGACGAGTTATATAGTGATTTAATATATATATAAGTGACATTTATTAACCTCAAGATAAGGACTATCTAATTAAAAGTAAGTTCAGTGATACTTTTGGCAATGATTTTAGCATCTTTATTGCCTTTTCTTTCCTTTTCATCCTCCCTCCTGTCACCCCTGGGTGCCAACCCACAACAGGATACATTATGGCTGCTGCATCACACACAGGGATCTCTCTCCGTCCTCATCCTGGACCCTGAATTTCTAGAAGAAATATCTTCAAAAGGTCCATATCCAACAGTGGCTGGCAGCTTCCTGTGAACGATCTGTGACCTTCTTCAAGTCATTTAAAAGGAGCCTTCATTTCCTCATGGAATATCAGGCAGTGTCAACTCTTCAAAGCCTTAAAATAATTAAGATTATGTTCATTTCAATATACTTCCTTCTTCCCTATCTCCTTCCCTCTTGTTATGCTTATGTACCAAGTGAAAAGAAACCCTGCCTAGTCTTCCATCACTCCTCCTTATGCATGAGACTCCTATCCCCCCCTATGGGAGACAAGTGGCTAGCTCAAGGAAGGCATCACGAGCTCTCTACTCTCCCACTAACCTCACTACCTAGTTGAGCCTCCCATCTGGTCTTACCACACTCTTATTATAATCCTTGCAAATGTCTCTGATCTTCCACTTTAAAAATAATTTAGTGGTTCTCCTCCGATGACACCAGCTCCTGGATCCCTGTACTATAAAGACCGTTCCTTCCCCCATCCCCTGGCTACTCTATTCATCCATGTGATCTCAGAAGACATTATTTTTATACCCTCCCCCACTGTTTCTATAACCACAACCACATCCCATCTATCATGACGTATATTAGACTTGGCAGAGGTAGAATTCACCTAGATGAGTCATTAGGTAAACAACCCGGCAAAGATGAACTTAACAACCTCTGCTTCCTTGAAGCAAGAACAGAATCTAGATTCATTTTTGTCCTAAGATCCAAGGTTATAGCTCCATGCCAGACTGCATTAATGAAGTCTCTGCTTTTTCAACTACTGGTGGGTACAGAAATACATAACCATTAAAGGATGTGTCCTTTAAGGTTTCCATTAAAGTATGTGTCCTTGGACATGTCTTCCACATCTACAGGGAAGACTTCCATTTACCTACAATTAATAGCTTAGAAAATCATTATTGATTATGAGAAGGTAAACATTTCATCATCCTTCTACTTATGCTATCAATTACACACCCAGACTCAAGTAAAGGAATAAATATGTTCATCCCGACTCTTAGAATATTTTAATTGATTTCTCGAAAAGGATCTATTTCAAAGTCACTAAAACTATGCTTATGAAGAATATTCAATGCCATGGAGAAGCACTCCTGACATAATATCCTTCAGCAAAAAACAGCACATATTAAAGTTTTAAAATATCATTTATGAATATGTATGTCTGGAAATACTAGGAATAAATACAACAAAACATTATTGTTTATGTCAGATGTTAGGCTCACAGTAACTACTTCATTTTTTCTTTGTAATTTTATGAATTTTAAGGAAATCTTTTCCATGCATGTGACATCTATAACTAGAGTAAAAGTAAACATTACCTACATATCTATGGTCTACAGTCAGCAATTTTTTTTTTAATTTTTTTTTAAGATTTAATTTATTTATTCATGAGAGACACACAGGGAGAGAGGGGCAGAGACACAGGCAAAGGGAGAAGAGGACCATATGCAGGGAGCCTGATGTGGGACTTGATCCCAGGTCTCCAGGATCAGGCCCTGGGCTGAAGGCAGAGCTAAACTGCTGATCCACCTGGGCTGCCCTACTGTCAGCAAATTAAAATGATCCATGTATCTCCTTTGTTTTGACTATCCTACTGAAAATATAGCTCATTACATTAATGCGATTTGCTCAGATGCTTCTTTAATTATGTATTGTAAATGAACAAACGAGCATTGGCAGAAGGTCTTGCCTAAGCCTGAAGACATGAGGAAAGGAATCAAGGTGAGGGTGGGTTTGAAAGTAGTTAATGGTTGCCTCCTAGACTAATATATTTGGAATGAGAGAGAAGATAAACAATGGCTTTAACACTTTCTTGTGTAAGTGACCCTCCTTTCTAAAAAAATTTCTAAACATAGTGTTTTCTACCTGCCAAGGCAATGTGCTTTGCTTTAAGAAAGTTAGAATATACTTAAATTATTATTTTACTTCTTTAATATCTTGTTTTGGAAAATACAGAAAATGTTCAAAGCTAAGGAAATAATATCATTCTACAATCATCTTTCTCTGAAAATTTATAAGCCCATCATATGAAATCCCCTCCTTTTGTCTGCCAGCCAGACTTCTGAGATAAGGAATGTGACCAGTAATTGTATATGCACCTGTTCATGTGCATACATGCAAACATCATGTATATATGCTTGGCAGTACATGTATATGCACATGCATAATTATAAAATAGATATACAAAAATATATGCTTTCCATAACCTAACATCAGCTTTAGATAGTTCTTTGCAGTGTATGTTTTTAAGAATACACAGAGCACATTTCATAAAGGGAACCACTAAATCCAATGGCAGACACATTTTAAAATTTAATATTGCCAGATTACACAAACAAAAACTATAGAAGATACCCTCCACTTAAAAACTTTCTTTAAAAGTGATTGTGAGGGCAGCCCCAGTGGTGCAGCGGTTTACCGCCGCCTGCAGCCCAGGGCGTGATCCTGGAGACCCTGGATTGAGTCCCACGTCGGGCTCTCTGCATGGAGCCTGCTTCTCCCTCTGCCTGTGTCCCTGCCTCTCTCTCTCTCTGTCTCTATGAATAAATAAATAAAATCTTTAAAAAAAAGTGATTGTGATTATTTTTAATATTATGAAGTAAGAAAAATAAAAACTAAAACAACACCCTGGAGTGGGAGGGAAGAGTGCCTTCAAAGTCAATGGGGAATTGCTTTTTCCTTAAGCTGGTGGTGATTAAGAGTGCTATCTTGTTGTTCCTCACACTTTCACATGCTTTACAAATATCCTTTTGAAAGTGCTCAATATTTAGTAAAAACAATTTTCTAAGATACCTACAAGTATAAAACAAAAGCCTTCCCTTCCCATTGCACTCAGGCCATTGCCGTGATGTATCAGTTCTGATTTCAATTTCTCTAGTGTACCTCCCTATCTCCAAAGCAGGGGCTGTTCAACAGAAGTATGGTGTGAGCCACATATGTAATTTAAAGTGTCCTAATAATCACAGTAAAGATTTAAAAAATGGTAAAATTAGGGGCACCTGGCTTAGATGGTAGAGAATGCAATTCAATCTCAGAGTCCTGAATTCAAGCTCATGCTGGGCATGGAGCCTACTTAAAAAAAATATTAAAAACTAATGCTAAAATTAATTTTAGCAATATATATTTCACCAAATACATCTCAAATTATCAGTTCAACATATAACTATTACAAAAATTGTAGAGGTATTTTACATTCCTTTTTATTAAGTGTTTAGAATCTGATGCATATATATTTACACTTACAGTACATCTCAATTTGCACAAGCCAGTGGCTCAATAACCCTACATGGCCAGTAGCTACTGGACTGGAGAGTACACATTTAGATAATACGCTCAGACCCCTATTTCTTTGTCAACTTAAAAATCATCATTTGACCCCACAGTATGCCCCTTTCCCTCTCTTTTTTCCTTCACTCCATCACTGCTATTGTTGTTTCAATATTTCATTTCTCAAATAGCCTTTAGACTCTTGTATTTAAACTCCTCCCCGCCCCCCTCCCTTCTATCTGGTTTTCTCTTTGTTTAGGGAGGAAACTAGCCTCTGTTACTCCATTATAGCTGGAATTGGAAAACTGATCATTTATTCTTAAATCATTTTAAACCTTTCTTTCTTAATTCACCAAATGAAGTGGTCTTATCTCCCCCTCCCTATAAAATGGGACATTAGGGTTCCTCTATTTCTCTCCTGCTCTCTTTCCTCTTCTGCTTCCCAACTTTTTCCCCACAACTATTACAATGTCACCAAAATGCAGACCATTCCATTTCTGGTCACTCATGAAAGAGTTTTTGGTGATCCTCTTATCCGGGCACCTCTAAGAACCAAGAACCATTTGGATTAAAAACTGGGTTTCTCAATATAGTTTTTTAAATTATGGCAGGTGAAGGTCTAATGCTCATTATTTTGGGGTTACGCTTTATCTGACAGATAAAGGCTCATGATTATACCATATCCATAATGGATACATTGAAATAGATCCTAGAATTAATTCAGTATCACAGAACTTAATTGAAGAAAAAAGTAATTTCACTTAAAGTCTAAAAAAAAAAATCAATAATCTATTCATTTCCTACTATTCCCATGTATACCATTTTAGGATGTTCCACTAAAGCAAAAAGACATTTAAAATTCTGTAGGTACCTCTACCTTTTTGTATTACGGTAGTCTATGCCCAACAGGGAACAGAATAAATACCACTTCAGAGGGGAAGACAAGAATCCCAAGGTACACAAGGAAAAATTAAAATGGTCTCTGGGAGCTTATTTAATTGCTTTTCTCTCAAACTTGTATCAGAGTTATCTCTTAAGAAAATTCCTAGGTAACTGTTCTCTCTTCAGGTTACTCTGAACTCACCAGCGCCTTTCCAAGAAGCCTTGTTATGATGTGCATTCCCCTGTTCAGAACAGACTTGCTTATAAAGCTGAATGTGCAGGGTGCCTTCCACTGATTCCACCTTCACTCTTTCCTCAACCTTGCTAACCCACTCACCAAGGGTCGTATCTGAACAAAGTCCTCCAAAGCTAAAATCAGTAGAATATATTTCTGAAGTGATTGCATATGTACGTTACATAACATTTACATAAGAATGTGAATAATGAGATTTAATTTTCCAACTCAGATGGAAAATACTGCTTACACTGGAGATACTTAAAAAGAGATGCTGCCCTTGGGAGAAAACTATACAATGTTAAATATCTGTAATGAAATGTAACAGCCACGGAACAAGACCAGATGCCTCAGCAGATGGTCCAACTTGACCTCCCCCCCCACATCCTTTCTCCTGACTTCAGTGGGTGCTGAAAATGACCCAATTAAAAATACCTGCTTCCTGAGGCTTCCTTAAAATGAGTGGTAGCCTTGTGACCCTGTTTAATCCAGTGAAAGGTATGTTGAGATTTGCAGCTGGTAAGTTTCTTTTGCTTTCTGCTGGGAGTATGCATGTGACACCTGGAGGCACAGCATATATCTTGTAACCATGAGGTAATGAGCTTTAGGAAGCAAACTTTTCAACTAAGGATGGTGGAGAAAGAATCTGGTCAGAGATCCCTGAGGAATGACTTAGCTTCTGAACCAGCCCTGAACTACCATCTCTGAGCTTGTTATGTGGGGAAAAACATGAGCATATGTGTTTGAATACTTTCTGAAGTATAGAACTCATTCCTGACAAATACATTGGCAGTATCTGAATTTTAAATCTCCAATCATCTGTATACAAGGTTTTAATGCTTGACTAAAATGGAGAGGACTTTCTCCTCTATAAAATTTCCTCAAACTTTTAGATACAAGCCCATTGATTCCTTACCTGCTTGAGGTCTGACAGGCTTCAATTTCAGAAAGGTAACATGGTGCATACATTATACATGATGCATTAGCCCCAACAGATCTACGCATTTAGTCCAACGGTTAGTTGTCAAATTACGGCCAGAGGGCCAAGACTGCCTGCTACCTATGTCTATAAATAAAGTTTTATTGGAAGACAGTGATTCCTTCAATCACATATTGGCTCTAACTGCTTTTCTGCAAGCTACAATGGTGGAGTTGAGTAGTTGCCACAAAGACAGTATGGTCCAGTAAAATAGAAGTTTGCTGATTCCAAATACAGCCATGTTTATGCTGTGAAAGCTATGGCTATTCACTCTAAGTGGAATAAATAAAGATTACATATATCCTTCTATTGGTTCAGGCATAATTGTGCCAGGAAGTTTCTGCCAAATTTATACAAAAACTAAGTTTTCAAAGCTATAATATTTTTAGAATTATAGAAAAAGGAACCAAGTTTCTATAGTCCAGAGAAAAGAGAAGCAGTTCACTAGGCTGGTCTAACCCATGTGGGGGTGGTTCCAACTCACTAAAATCCCAGAATGGTGCCTGAGGGCTGTAAGAAATAAAGAAACGGCATATTGCAGTGAAGAAAATACCAGCTGATGAGTAAGAAGAATGATTTCTAATCCTACATTCCGGGGACTTGGGGTATGTGTTGCTCTTCTCTGAGTCTCTGTTTTCAAATCTATCAAATGGGACCAAAATATTACCAACTCTGTCTCGGGCACAGAGGATGATGAAATTATTTGTGACAACACTATGAACACGGCAAGGCACAACATATGCATCTGTTAGGTATACTGCTGCATAAATGAGGTCTACTTCATTATATATGCAGGCATAAATACGAAGAGAATTAGATTTTAAGTGAAAATTTTATTAGATATAACGTATTTTATTAGATATAACATGTCTTTAATTATTAGCCTTTCCCCTCTTACTCAATGTGTTTGATTATGGAAGAGTCAAATTTTTTCTGGCTCTCCATAGTGTCATGTAGTTCCTCCTATTTCTTAATCCTAAATTCTAGGAAGTTGACATTATACTTTTAACATTCTTCTATTCTACACATAATTTGAGTCATGTAAACCGTATTTTTCAGGGAGCTTCACTGAATAGTTATTGGATCACCTCTAACAAATATCTAAAAATTTTAAGGGGACTACCATATTCATTTTATGGAAACAGAGTATTTGAGAATATTTATGTGAATGTGATAGAATTTAAAATGAGACATTTTTAATCCTATGTTACAATTTTTTTAAAGATTTTATTTTAAGTAATCTCTACACCCAATGTGGGGCCTGAACTTACAACCCTGATATCAAGAATCACATGTTCTATCAACCATGCCAGCCAGGTGCCTTATCCCCTGCATATTACAACTTTAAATGTCAAAAATAAGATTTTTCTAACCTGAAACATTTTTTATCATAGAATCTACACAGTTAAGATAATGATTTAAGTTTTAGAAGTAACATGAAAAGATGATTTTGTTGGCTCCTGTATTTTTTTTGGGGGGGGGGCTCCTGTATTTTTCTAAATGCTCAGTCTTCACATACTTGTTTATATAACTTAGACTAAAAACATTCATATTTAATGATTTCCAGAAACTGACAGGCTTCACCTAAAATCTAGTTCTCTTTTAATAAAATATGTAGTTGTTTTTTGTTTATTACACAGCCTATACACAGCCTAAATGTCACACAGCCAAAGTTTCAGAGAAGTCTTTTTATTAGATTTGACAACAGTTACTCATCACAGAACTGTATCCTGCACAGAAACTGCTCTACCAAGGAGCAGGTTATGTTTCCAAAGGCTGTTTAGGTCAGTACCCTTGTTCTAGAGTCCAAGGGAGCATCTTTCACAGCTGGGCAATTCAAAACTTCTGTTTTCATTTGGCTCTGTTGGCATTGGTGAGAACCTCTCAGGTGAAGATTCCTAGTAAAGGAGCACTTATTTTTTCCCAAATGTGTCCTGCTAAAGTCCCCTCCTCAGAAGAGAAACTTTGTAACAGAGGCATGTGAATATATAGCAGAGGCATGTGTTCTATAGTATATGCACATTCAATCTCCAGGAACCCAGAGGATTGCACATGAGCAGCTTACAAAGCACTCAAATATGATCATACAACTCACATTCAGTTTGAGCTTATAGACTTAGAGCTGCTTTAAATGAGCAGACTTCATTGCCCGCCTTATCTGAGCTCCATTTCAGAGACGAGGTAAAACATAATATGCAAAACAAGGGCAGAATTATGAACACCTGAAGGCAATTAATTCTGGGCATGCCATTGGGGAAGTGTAAGAACTAAAGAAAGGCCATTGTCTATGAAGCATGGATGCGGAGCTAATGAATAACAAGACAACAAAGAAGTGAGATGCATTTTCACTGGAACTAGAGCAGGGATGAGGAGGTAGATCAAAATGGCAGGCATTGATGGCCTTCTAGATTGGCTCTGAGTATGATTAGCATGGAGCAAGAACCCTAAGTCCTACCCAAAAGAACAAAGGAGATAATCAATGGTGAAAAGGTTGACAGTGAAACAGAGGAAAAGAGTCAGTGATTGAACAGAGAAAGGAGTCTAAGAAAGTGTAACCTATGTGAGTGTAGCAGAATAAAGAATACTGATGCCTGGACCCCACCAGAGAGTCTGATTCCAAGGTTCTGGGGTTGGGTGTAAGCATCAATATTTTCTTAAGTCTCCACACTCATTCTAAATCATAGCCCAAGTTAGGAACATCCTAGACTAATGTAGTTCAAACTTTATGCACATTAAATAAAAATATAGCTATTTATTGACTAGACCTAGGGTGAGACCCCAAATTCAGTTGTTCTCAGATTATATTGTTATTGCTAGTCCTTGGACCATACTCTGAGTAGTGAGGGTGTCTAGTCCTACACTGTCTACTGTGACAGCAACTGGCTACATGTGGCTGCTGAGCACTTGAAATTCAGACTGGTGAATCTGAAGCCTGATTATTGGAAAATAATGATAGATGAAGCAATTTGGGCATGTTAATACTTTTTTAATTGTGACTTTTGTGAGATCCAAATACAGACCAAGTATTTCTGATAAACATTTAGCATCCACGTTGAAATGTGGTATAAGCATAATGACTTCATTTCAAAGACTTAGTATGAAACCAAGAATATAAAATATCTTATTGGCAATTTTTGTATTTGGTTACATGTGAATACGATAATGGTCTAGATGGATTGTGTCATATAAAATATGCTATTCAAATTAACTTTGGCTGTTGTTTCTTTTTTAAAATATGGCTACCAGAAAATTTTAGGTTTTTTTTTTTTTTTTTAAGATTTTATTTATTTGCTCATGAGAGACACAGACAGAGAAGTAGAGACATAGGCAGAGGGAAAAGTAGCCTCCTGTGGGAGCCTGATGTGGGACTCAATCCCAGGATCCTGGGATCATGACCTGAGCCAAAGGCAGACACTCAACCACTGAGCCACCCAGGCACCCCAGAAATTTTTTTTAATAAAATTCTAAATTGTATATGAGGCTAGCATATTTCTTTTAGATGGTACTTGTTAAGACTAAAAGCAATTGAGGCTTTCTTATTACATAGTATTGGTCTAATGGGTGATCTAACTCCTTAATTGGTCTATGTGACCCACACTAAGCTGATGAGAACTAAAGGGAAGTCTCCCTTAATAAAAAGAGAAAACGACAAAAGAAAAAAGCCCTTTGCACCCACTCCTTCCAGCTGTATTTAATTACAGTTAGAAGAAGACAGAACACATGGAGCTTTGGCAGCCATTTTGCCACCAGGAGGAAACAAGACCCCAAGTTCTGGATGCCCAGCACAGTTCCAATCAAAATAGGATGCTCTACCTCTGAATCTCTTATTAGGACATTTTTTACCTAATGATTCGAATCAATGCTTCTTAAATGTTGTTATGCATATAAATTACCTACGGATCCTGTTACAATGCAGATTCCCTTTCAGCAAATCTAGGGTGGGGCTGGAAATTCTGAAGTACTAACTAGCTCCCAAGTGCTATCTATGTAGGTGATATAAGCTCTATACTTTGATTCACAAGGGTTCCAACCAAAATCACTTAGGTTCTTTAGTACTAACTGCTGAAAATATTCCTAGTGGACACAGAAGGCAAAGCCAATCTTTGCCCATTAGCTCCTCCATTTGCACACTGTGACTGGTAGCATAATCATGATTGACCAACTGGGAACCCAGGACCTAGGAATCTGTCCCTTTCCAAAAGAAAAGTAGCTATTATGGGATGCAGGGCAGAAGGCAATGGTTCTGTGGTCTTTGTCAAAAAAAAAGAAAAAAATTGGAAAGGCTAGAGTAAAAAGTCAAAACATTTCTCTACTACTCGATTTTGTATGCTCACTACTAATCTAGTACATGTTTTAATTTTTAAAGTACTGTGAATTACAGACTTGATTACAAAATCCTTTTCACAAGCAATATCACTGGATTAATGTAGCATGGAACACATTTTGTGAAATGTTGTGTTATTTAGATCATGAATTAGTAGAAAACATCAAGGCCAATAAAATGTTTGCATAGTACTAAAATGTTTAAGAACCATGGAGCTTGGACTGAAGTAATCTAGATTCAAATTACTCACTGTGTTGCACACATCACATACCGTGTGATGGACAAGTCACTTACACTCTGTGAGCTGAATTCTTCACCCATAAGAGAGAAGAAAATAACACCTGCCCACATCACCAAACTATGGTAAAGATAGTATGTGCTCACACTTCTCAAAATGACACTTCTTGTATTTGGAACAGAGTTAAATTTTTTTCAATATATATTTAGAGCTACACAAATACATCATGGAGAATAACTCAC
Organism: Canis aureus; assembly: GCF_053574225.1. NCBI lineage: Eukaryota > Metazoa > Chordata > Mammalia > Carnivora > Canidae > Canis > Canis aureus. The sequence goes on from NC_135636.1 coordinate 18,432,592, forward strand.
ACGCAGTCTAAAGATAACACCTGGGAGAAACTCTTGGCTTTCTGATCCTCTTAGGGAAATCATTCACTTCCCTCTGCTTTTAAGTATACTTATAGAAAAACTGTATGTATTTAGAAATGCTTTAAAGTTAAAAAGCTCTGAGTTTGAGGGACAGACAGCTTGTGGGTACCACTTAGCAAGTGTGGGTGAGCTACTCAGCTGGTCTCTCCACAGGGTGTCCATCCCCCAGTGTGACCATTATTTGCCAGAGCTTGCAGATTCAGATATGAGAGGGTAGGGCACCCAGAGTTCAGAAAGCTTCAAAGAACTGACCCATGTTGAAAAGGCCAAGACACTGAAGGATTTTTTTAATGCCAAAATATTAATATATGGTGAGAAAGATTATAGTAATTCTATTAAGTGGATAATAGGCTTTCACCAGTGACATTATTTGCTTAGAATGGCCCACATGAAACTGTTCTCCTGGGGGTAATACTGATGATTATCTTTCCACATTTGCCTATTTCCATTTTCTATATTTCTTTAGTGGACCTTCCTCCCTCCTAACATGTCTTTGAATAAACTTTGTATGGAATCACTCATTTTTTCTAAATATATTCACCTGGTTCTTTTAGTGTCTCTATATACCATAGAGAGCATAAGTAAGACATGGCCATATCCTGTCCATAGCTTAAAAAACATATATTATATACAATACATATATGTAATATACATATAATATACATACTATAAACATAATACATATATAATATAATACACACACATATAAATAAATAAAGGATGTATGTGAACAACAGCACGTTGAAAGACTGATCACTAAAACCTTATGTAAAGCACAGAAATCATTTCTGGTTTAGGGAACACACTAGGCATTAGAGCAGCCCTCTGAAGATGCCTTGCCTAGGGCCCAGACTTGTGACTACTTTGTGCTACATGGCAAAGGTGAATTAAGATTGCAGATGGCAGGAAGATTGCTGATCTGCTGACCTTAAAACAAAGATTATCCTGGATCCTCCAGGGAGACCCAATGTCATCACAAAGGTCTTTCAAGGGGGAAGAAAGTGGCAGAGGATAAGAAGCAGGAGATGACATTGCAAGAAAGACTTCACAGGCCACTGATAGTTTTAGAGATGGAAGGGTCCACAAGCCAACATTAACCTTTAGAAACTGAAAAAGGCAACAACAAAGCAGATCATCCCGTACAGCCTTCAGATAGGAATGCAGCCCTGTCAACACCTGATGTTAGCCCAGTGAAACCCATTTCATGTTTCTGACCTCCAGACCTGTATTAAATGAGTGTTGTTCTAAGCCACTGACTTTGTTGTGATTTTCTATAGCTGCAATGCGAAACATAGGGGATAGTTATGAAGGAAGCAGCCTTAAGTTGGGCCTTAAGGAATTTTTTTAAGAAGACTGATTTGAGGGAGAGAGAGAGAGACAGAGACAGAGAAAATGTAAGCATGGGAAGGGGCAGAGGGAGAGAGAGAGAATCCTCAAGCCAAATCCCTGCTGAGTGCAGAGCCCAAAATGGGGCTTGGGGGCTCGATCCCAGGACCCTGAGATCATGACCTGAGCTGAAACCAAGAGTCGGGTGCTTAACCAACTGAGCCACCCAGGTGCCCCAGGGCCTTAAGAAATTTGAAGACATAGCTGTGACACTCAAATTTAAAATAAATATATAGTTTTAATGTGTGAAGGATTCACTAGATCAGATTTAATTTTTTCATCCAAGACAAAAAACAAAAATAACACAAACTCTTTATGTCATTTTTACTAAATCTCACATAAAAGGCAGCCTCTCTTACACTCTAGTGATATATACAAGAGATGCCAAAATTAACAAAGAACTAAATACTGCTCTGAGAACTTCAAGTGATTACTGCATTTATGCCAAATCTTAGAAACTATCTCTTTATTCCACCCATACCAACAAACTATTTAAGTTAAGGTGGTGTATTAAAAGATTTCCAAATTTGGTGTTAGTCTCAACCAAATTTGGTATTAGCCTCAAAGTACAGAAGATTTAGATGGCTTGAAAGACAGAAAAATGTAAATATCAATCACGTAAAGAACTGCCAGTATTCAGATAAACACCATGCTATGTGAATTCCAGTCATTGTGTATGTGTTGTGTATATACACCTGCATACAGAAGTTTTGCATATGTAACTATATGTAACAAATATTGTGTATGTGTGTGTGTGCATATATACAACATACAGACACAGTAATGGATAAAGATATAGAGATATATAATTAGGCATTCATCTTTCATCTTATATTCATAATTAATACAGCTAACAGGTGACTGATCCAATTAGAGACATCATCCACAACACTGCAGTTTTCAGTGTTAAAAGAACTCCTGCACGGATCCAGCCTGACCCATAGACAAATACCACGGTGCTGTAAACCAGTGTCTTGTACAATGAAGGAATGTATTATGATTTTTTTAAATGGGCTTCTTTTAAGGAATGAATAAAAAATGTTTGTATATAACTTCTCTTGGAAGGGAATGGAAGCTGCACTAACAACATGCTCCTCAGTTTACATAAGCTCAAAGAACTCGGACCACAGTACGATGTCTCGTAGGGGAAATGCCATCACCTCGGGCCTGGAGCATCCACCTCCCTAGCAACTTCAAGGAGGCTCAGAATGTGCTCTACCATAATCACTCTATTCTGCAGTTTGTTTCAGATGAGGAGTTACCCTAAGCCCCTTGGGAAGTAGAAAAACAAGCTTCCCAAGTAATTATCAAAGGTACTTATTCTTAGAACACAGTATATGCAACCAACTGGTTGATCCAGTAACCACTAGGGAGATATTCAACTAAACAACTCAATTCTACCAAATAACTACCCAGGAGAATTAAAAACAGAAATGTGTTCAAGTGGGGATATGGGCCACAAATTATAGCTGTTTTAAAGGCCTCTTAAAAGTTCCCACCCTGTGGGAGGGGATATGCAAGAGTTATTTTCCATCTGCGTTATTATTCAAAAAGGTTCTACACAATACCTACAAAATCTTGGGCACTCTGTTATGCATGCAAATGTTCTGAAGTTTCTTGCTGACCTATAACCCCACAAAGTACTTCAAAACATTTAGCCATGACAATTAAACTACATAGACACTAGTTTTAGAGCTTTTTCTAAAACAAGCTTTCCAGGCCCCTGTCTTGGGGCCTAGAGAATTCAAGGGGCTGGGGTGGTTTCCACAAACCAAGATAGGACAAAGTTTCATCTTTATTTACACTGGTTTCTCATTAAAATCTAGAGTTTTCTTCAGTTATGGACATAGGTAACAAACCGCAATAGTGTTAGCGGGCTTTGTCATTCTGTCATCAGTAGAGCCAGAGATATTTGAATATCATTTTATGGTTGTTTAAGTACCTTGAAATCCTGCGTACTGTCATCACTACCTTGAAATTATAATAGCTAATAGGCCTACTATGAAATATTATTTTACGCATTAAAGATGAATACCTATTATCACAATATCACAATTCACAGCTGTAGTGCAATAGAGCTGATTTTGTTTTGGCAATCCTACGTTACATTATGCATTAATAATAAGCATTAATCTGCAAAGAATCCACAGGTTTCCCAAATGCCAAATGGGCTAATGACGCAAAAAATACTAAGACTTGCCTGAGCTAGAACAACCAATCAATTTGCTCAATCAATTTCAAATTTAGGCAAATTGAATGGGATCCTATACGAAAAGACAAGGCAATTAGAAGTATTTTCCTTTTTATGTATTTTCCTATGTATTCACTCATACAGCAGATGCTAAATATCTTCGAAATCCCATGGCAGGTCACGTGGGAGATACAAAGAAAGGAAAAGTAAACACATTCTCAAGGAGACCAAAGCCTCACAGAAAGAAATGACACAGACAACTGTACATAGATAACTTTTCTACAAGAGTATCAAGTGTTGGATTGAAGAACATTTGCAATTGAACATCACTGAGTGTGTTTAGCCAGAGGTGACTTGAATGGAGATTTTTTCTTTAGAAAACTAATCTGGTACAGCAGTCTGTACAGTGGGCTGGAGGAAGATTGAGATTATCAAGGAGAGGACTATAATAATAAGTAGCCAGACTAATTTAATATACATTATATATTATCATGCAATTACATATATATTGTATTATGCATACATAAATGCATGTTGGACCATGCAATTATTTAAAATATTGTTTTCAACAGCTCTGTAACATGGGAAAATGTTTTGTCACGTTAAGTGAAAATGTACCATATAAAATTATGAGCATATGTGAATTATTGCAGTAATGTCTTTGATTCTTTCTACCTCCCTATAGCCACACCTGTGTTGTTTTCTGTGTGTGCCATGACAAATTAATAAAACTGAGTAACTTAAAACAACAGAAATTTATTCTCTCACAGTGCTGGAGGTCAGAAGTCTGAAATCAAGGCGTTGGCCAGGCCACATCTCCTACAGAGCTAGGGATGATTCCATTTCTTGTCGATTCCCCCTTCTGTTGGTTGAGGCATTGGTTGGCTTGAGGCCCTATCAGCCCAATCTCTTCCCCTGCCTTTATATCACCTCCTCTTGGTGGGGGAGTGGAGGGGTTGTCACTTGCAAACTCTGCCTTTCTCTTATAAAGAAAGATTCAGAGCCCACCTTGATAAAAAATCCAGGATAAACACTTCCTCATAAAACCTTTAATTTAATCATACATTTTGCATTTTGCTACATATGGTAACATTCACAGGTTTCGGGGATCTAACATAGACTTCTAGGGTCATTTTTTGTCTAAACACAAGGCTCTTTGTCATGTGATTCAGTGGCTCTTCCCATCAAGAGGTGGAGTCAGTTGCTTCATCCCTAAATCTGAAATGACCTCAGGACTTGCTCTGGCCAATAGAACACAGCAGAAATGATCTTGTGCCAATTCCTAACCTAGATTTCAAGATACCTTACCACTTCCAGTCTCTCTGCCAATAACAAGGAAATGTTTAGCTAGACTTAATTTGCATTATGTATTAGTATGCAAAAAACTTGCCTCACCATGTGAACAGACCTAGATGATGAAAAGCATGTGGCCTAGCCAGCACATCCTCAGCCTACAGCTGGCAAACTCCCAGAGGTCTGAGGCAGGCCATCCCTGACCAGACAGCTACCCGATAACAAACAAAGCAGCCGATGCAGACACATGAGCAAGCCCAGCGGAGATCAATCAAACCACATCCACTTAGTCAGAGCTGCCTGGTGCACCACGACTCAGGAATAATACATGCTTAATGTTTTAATCTACTGACATGGACACCGTAATATATTTTCTTTATTGAAAAAAAAAATGTCCACCACCACATACTATCAGAATTTGAGTCCTGGAAAACTATATGTTATCTGGTAAATTCAAAAGGGAACTTCAGTTAAAGAACAGTTTAAATTTTTCAACAAAATAACAACATGGGAGTATACCTAAACACTCCTTTTACTGACTGACTAAATACAGTTAAGTCCTAAACAGACTGACAAAACCATTTTTCTAACAAGGCCATGAGAGGATTCAGTCACGTATAGATTTAAATCACATCAGGTATGTGGCCATTATTACAAATTTTTTTTTTCTCTTTAGGAGTTCAGAAAGAAAATCAGCTGCTTTTTAGGGCACCTGGGTGGCTCAGTCGGTTAAGTGTCTGCCTTGGGTTCAGGTCATGATCCCAGGGCCCTGGGATCCAGCCCCACATCAGGCTCCCTGCTCAGTGGGGAGTCTGCTTCTCCTTCTCCCTCTCTCTCTGCCCCTTACCCTGCTTGTGTGTGTTCTCTCTCTCCCCCAAATATTTTTTTTAAAAAGGAAAATCAGCTGCTTTTCATATTCAAAATTAAGTTGCCAAACATAACTAATCTGAATTGGATCCATAATTCTGATAAAAACTAGTCGTCAGATTAAAATTTTTCCATGACTAAATCTTCGTCCTCACTAGCAGAACTGAACTGATTTAGAGTTCAAGTTTCTCAAAAATATTTTGGAAATGTCATTATGTTCTCTGTGACATTATATGGCATTCTTTTACAGCTTTTTAATTGAATTCAATTTGTAATGGGAAATGAAACCTAACTCTCTTGAGGAGTTTCTGAAAGATGTGGGAAAGGAGGAGAAATGATTCAGGACTTACATGCAGCACTGTTGCGGAACACTATCCCTGAGATTTGAAGCCGACATTTCAATATTTGTGGTCACAGAGAGGGGAAAAACATCACTGCTCACAAGGGAAATGCCTTTCTTACAACAATGAATTGACCCTTCAATGCCAGCATTTGGTTAAAATAACCTCTGAATATCCAGCATAGGGACATTCAAGTCCTTAATAATGTAAAGTAACATTTAATGAGGGCTCACTATGTTCCAAACACAGCTCTTACGTTTTACATAAACAAGCTCAACTAAGCTTCACAACAACCCACGAGACATTAACTAATAGTTCCCATTTTACAGATGAGAAAGCTGAGGTATTAAGTAACTACCATAAATTCACATAGCTGAGAAGTGGCAGAGCTGGGATTTGAACCCACACAATCCAGTTCTAAAGAATCCTCTTAACAGCTGTCTTACTACCTTTCCTTCACGTCCATGTTCTGAAAAAAACAAACTTCCAGATAAATTCTAAGAGTTTTAAAAACCAAAACAGTGAAAACACTACAATTTTTTTAAAGGATGCAAAATTGCAAATTCAAATAATCTTAAGAGAAGTCACAAAGGACGTGGAGAAGTAATCTGCTCCAGTTCCCTGTTGGCAAATGCTTCTCTAAACCTCTCCTTCACAAACACAGGCCAGAGAAAAGGCTGTACTACAATTGCATGAAATTTCCAAATGCATTTGACTACCACCAAGAATCACAAAATCACTCAAGAACCCCAAATGAAGTCATTCATTGACAAGATGTCTTGCCTCTTCCTAGAAATTTCTTCTGGGTTACTTTGAGCATCCATAAAGAACAACTCAGCAGCATTCCCTTTAAATAAAATCCTCCTAATTCATAATCCCACCAGTGTCCTGCTCTCTGGGTTCACTGAGACCTTTTCTTTCACCTTTCTTTCTAAAATTTCTATCCTAATTATCTTGACTGTTCTTCTTTGAACCTCCTACATTTTTTCTAGGCTTCTTTTAAGGGCTGCCAGAGAAAATAGATGACAGGTAAAACACCGGATGCTGCTAGTCTAAGGACCACACTTGGAGAACCAGTACTCTTAATTCCCTAAAATATGGGGAAGGAGCACCCCCTCAAGTCTACAATAGCTCTGGCTAAACTACACAAGCCGAGAGAACATGTGAGTCTCATCTCTGCACTGTGAGCATTCAAGTCCTCTGCCTCAACGTTTCTAGGAAACCAGAAAATGCCTGACTGAAGAAAACCCAGCCACTACTCACTTTGGATTAGATTCCCCGAGATGGAAAGAACCTCTTTAAGGCTCAAATGATTTATTGTCCCGAGGCAAGCTTGTGAAGGAACACAGGGAGCTATCCCTTTGTTTTCATCTGCCCCTACGAGAACCTGTCCCGAGCCCCCAACGAGGAGCCTGGAGAGGGCTCTATCCTAATTTCCTTCCTTAAAAGCAGATCTCTTCATAGTGACTATTTGTTTTATTCTCTGACCTTTCTCCAACCTATGAGCCCTGGTGAATCTCCCAGACCTAGGAACCTGACCAAGTAACTGTCTGGTCCCCCAGGCCCAATATTTGGTCCAAGAGCTTGAGGCAGATTGCTTTGATGCCTGAAATTAACAGTCTGTATCCTTTTCCATTTTCCTGTAGCTCCGAAGTCTCTGAAATCTGACTTGGGATTTGTTTTGGCCAACAGAATGAACCAGGAATGACACATACCAATTCTGAGTCTAGCCCTTCAAGGGGCCGTGCATGCTTCTGCTCCTTCCCCTCAACCTGGCTCAGCCACAATGAAGAAAGCCAGGCTAACCAGACCGAGCATGAGAGGCTATACTGAACAAAGTGAAGGCGTCCCAACTGAAGTCATAGAAGATTCGCCAGCCCAGAACTGACCCATTAGCTAATCTCAAATACAAAAGAAAGCCCAAATGAGCTGAGGCCAAACTAGCTAAAATGCCCAGCTGGCCCATAAATTTGTGACCAAAAATAATTTATTGTTATTAATAACAAGTTAGTAAATTTGTTATTGTTATAAACCAAGCTTTTAGGGTGATGATTATGCAGCATTATTGTGGCCAGAGGTAATTGGTAAATAGTCTGATAATCTGGTCATGCTTCACCTCAGATCTGATTCTCAAGATTCTTCCCTGCCTGGCTCCTACTAAGACTTGCTCTCTAGGGAAGGAGCTATCCTCATTTTGGTCTCTTTAGGTTATGCCCTAAGCTTAATGCCTTTCATTTCCATTGGTACCCTGGGCATATAGTCCTTGAATGTATCTGCTGATTCACCACACAACTATCCTGAACTGGACAATCCTAATTAGGGCTGGTCAATACTAATTACAGTTCTCTTATTTCCATTTCTTTTATGCTTGACCAACTTTGCTTCCCATTCTGCTTTTGGCTTACTGGTTTCTCTTATGGAGTTTTGAGGATATGTGTGCATGTGTACGCTCTTGCATGCTGTCAGTGTTTTACCATCAAAGAAATAAGAGAATAAGTGATAGGCTTATTCACCAACCCCTGCTTTTCCGAACCAACAAATACAAAGAAGATGTACAAATGGGCAAGAGAAAAGGGGAAGGAGGGTAGAGGGAACAGTATTTATCCCACTCATAAATTTGTTACTCATATCAAAGAAATCAGAAAAGCCTTCCCCATTCAAGTGAGTAGTTCTTTTGTAGTCAAACAATAAAACTAATTCCACCAGAAATTTTTCCTTTTTCACTTACTTTTTTACCCTTATTTCAAAGAAAACAAATACCTAAATATTTCTTCCACTATCTTTCATAGTATAATCTTAAGAAAAACAAGCATATGGAGGAAGGAATGTAACTGATTCAATGGGCTAAGATTCAAATAAGATTTCTGCAACTCAAATAATTCAATTTTTTGCTACCCTGGGGAACAGGGCAACAAAGTTTTGCTTCAGGCCACAGGCCACCAGAGCAGACAACAGAAGTATAATGCAAATGGCTATGATTGTTGGACTGAACTCATGTGCTTATCTCCCCTCCTTCCCTCTCTCTCTCCCCCAGAGATTCTCCCGAGTTACCACCCACCCCCGCAGTGAAAGCAAAGGAATAAAGATGACTGACTGATAGCCAAAGAGGAGAGAGTCCAGAGTAAACAGAATTAGAAGACAGAGACAAAAAAGGAGGCAAAATTGTGCTGAGATCAGAGTAGGCAAAGTTGTAGCCTAGAATATGGCAGGTGGGGATCTCAATAGGCATGGCTTGGGGTTGGCTAGAGCAGAGGCCAAGAGCAAGAATTGAGCTTAGTTGTAGCACAAAAGACTTAAACATGGTTGCCTAAAAGACAAATGCTAAAGGCTGAGGGTACAAAGTCATTTACAACAAACTGGTATTACAGAGAGAAAGGAAGACAAAACTGGCAGAAGGTGAACAGAGGGAAACAACATGGTTAAGGAAATGAGGAGACATACTTAACACTCCGTACCATGCCTCCATTAAAATCAAGTTTGTAATGAATATATAATGACATGAGAATGACATATAGATCATGATCTAAGGTGTGAAAAAAGAACAAAGGAAATGCTCTGATATTTGAAAAGCAGGAGGACTATTCAGACAAATCGAAACCACAGAACGTTCCAGGAAAGGACAGTGGATCAAACACCACTACCCTATGTGGTGGGCAAGTCAAGAGACTTTCAAATGTTGGAGGAAACAGAAACAGAGGTTCAAGAATGCTAAATAAACTAACACAGGCCACTAACAGAAGGAGGGTATACAGCCATGTAATTCTCAAAAAGGAAGAAAGAAAAGAATCAAAGTGGTCATTTATAGGAGTTAAATCCTTATTTTTTTATGATTTTATTTATTTATTCATGAGAGACAGAGGGAGGGAGGGAGGGAGAGAGAAGCAAAGGGAGAAGCAGGCTCCATGAAGGGAGCCTGATGTGGGACTCAATCCTGGGACTCCAGGATCACAGTGTGTGCTGAAGGCAGGCAGTAAACCGCTGAGCCACCCAGGGATCCCTAAATCCTTATTTATTAAATCAACAGCTAATGTTCAAAATGGACTAAATGCTGAAGGATGAGGTATATTTCAGGTTATAGCTATAACCAACATAAGATTTAAATCTAGAGATGGTTACAGTGATTGCTTGCAAAGCACTGGAGGGTTGTGGTGTAGGAAGTGATCCATTTTGTCTTTTTTGCTATATTGTTTTTTTTTTTTTTTTACATATGGATATATTACTCTTATGCAAAATGAAATTTAAATGTTACACTCTCCCTACTGAATTATTCAACACATATGACCCAGTTGTGAATTCAGACGCACAAGGAGGGCATTTTTGAGATAAGTCAGAAAGTCCCTCAAAAATGACCTTTGTTTGAGCAACATGGTTATAGCAAGGAAAAGTTCTCTAAGAGCCCCAGTTGCAAGGAACTGCTGACAGTTGCATTTTCTTTTTATGCCCTGGAAAATCACAGAGACAGGTATTATGGTATCATAATCAGTTGGGGCGGCAGACGCCAATAATGTGGTGTTGCCTGGAGACGGCGTCATAATAGAAAGGGCCTCGGGGGTAAGATCCGATTTGGAAATGAAAGGCTGGGCTGCTTCCCAGTGCTCTCCTGCTCTGGGCTGAAGGATAACTATGCCTAACATAAGGACGACCTCCTGGGGTGTCCAGACCATCTCCTCCTCCACAGCGCCTGCACAGCACTCTGTATTCATCAACCAGGCAATTCCTTGGGCTGTCAAGACAGAACTACATTGATTTTCAGAAACCACCTTTGTGGGCCATGAGGGGTTTTGCTTGTGGTGAAGTGACAGCAAAACACCTTCACAGTTGAATATAAAAATAATATACGTTGATGCTGTATCCACAGACTCTTAGTCCATCCTGCAATATCCTGACCCCACCCCACCCTGCCTAACGCCTCAGCACCATGGATTCCAATGCAGCTGCCACCTGGACCACTCCAGGAGCCTCCACATGGCAGGGCAAGATCATCATTTCCTTATTCCCAAACCCCCAGACCCTGCTTCCAGACCCTCAACCAATCCAAATGTCTGAACCCACAATGGACTTCTACATGATTATTCACAGTTTTGCTCCCTTTAGGCTGTTCCATTGCTTTCCTGATAAACTTTGTTTCATCACTGCACACTGTAGTGTGTCCCTAAGAGTGCAGGGAGCAATACTAATGCCTCTATTTGTTCTTATGAAAAATGCTAAGAGAAGAAAAGGATCCCACGGAAAAACAATTTGCAAAACACAATATACCATAACTCCCTTTGGGAGAGTCACAATTTACATTAGAATACGGTGGGTTCTGGGAATACCGTGGTAAAGAAAAGCATCTAAGTTTGTTTAATTCAGCATGTCACCTCTGCACAAAACAATTATTAACACCACTCAGAATTCCTCTTTTGTTGAGCACACTTTGGCAACATGGGTTTGTGATCTCAGGAGCGGTGGTGTAATGTGGTGCTTCTCAAACCTGAGTGTGCATAAGGAACACCTGGAAGGCTTATGGAAAAACCCAGAGTGTTGAGGCTTATCCCAAAGATTCTGAGGCCCATACCCCAGTATTCAGCATGATGGAGGCCCCAGATTCAGCATGATGCCCCTGGCCTCTTTAACAATACCACGACTGACATATTTCTCCAGGAAAAAATCCAAACTCCTTAGCACAATATTCAAGTTCCTTCTTATTGTAATCAGACACTCTTCACCTTCCTTTTCTCCTGTTACTTCCCTTTGTTTATCATATGCTGGAGCCACAAGAACTACCTTCTTCATCCTATATCCTAATTGTCCTTTCCTGCCTCCTTTACCTGCCTCTGCTCAAACGCTTCGATCTTCAAAAGTCCAGAACAAACTGATGTCTGGTGGGCTTGGCATGACCTTCTTTATATAGTTTAGAATGTCCTATCCTGATTTGCTATTGCTTATTTGCATTGCTTAACTTCTATTGTAGTCAAGAAGCTGTAGGAAGGCATATTCTGTCTGACTTATGTTTGTTTATAGATAAAATCTGGCAGACTGCTTTGTAGCCCGTAAGGGCTCAGAAAGCACTTGATAAGGAAATAAATACATGGCTAGCAAAAGCAGCTGATCTAAATAAATCCTTATTAACCCCAAATTTGCAAGATGGGTGTGTAAATCTGCTCTGGTTAAATGAACTCTGTTAAATTCAGTGAAAATCCACTAAGTACATCTTAGAAATTAGGCCACCTCAAACGGTTTTGTAGATTGTTTACTGCACAACATGAGCAGCTGCACCTGGTGACCCAGGTTAGAAATCCGAGAAAATGACCCCCAAACACATAGAGGTAATAAAGGCTATGAAGAGAGAGAGAGAGAGAGAGAGAGAGAGAGAGACTGTGTGTGTGTGTGTGTGTGTGTGTGCGCGTGCGCACACGGGTCACTCAAATATACACACATATCTTGATCTGTGAAGCAGTAATATACACATATAAAGTCATGAACTAAGACATACATCTCCCAGTACATAAACTATACTCCGATAAATAAAACACAGTGAAGAAAAGTGAGAAAAAATAAAGCATATAGTAGAGAAAAGACTGTGTTTAAAAGTTCTTATTTTGTCTTTTTTCATCCGTTCTCTCAAGACCTGGGAGAGAGTTACCCCATTCCACAATCTGAATATTTGTGACACAGTAATAATATCAGCAAGGGATTATTTAGGGAAGTAACTAGAAGCAAAACTATCACATAGGCATCACGATGGCATATGTGGGGTAATATATAACAAGAGCAATCTGTACACTGGTGGGTAAATAAAAGTATTTCAGTTGTCCTCTCTCATGAAAGAACTTCTTGTTTCTTCCGGGCCAAGTTTTATCCAAAGTCTTATCACCTAAGCCACCTTTGGAGGAAAGTGCATTCAGTAGTTGATCTCATCAGACTTGCTGGTTTCCATAGAAACTCCTGGAGAACACTCCTGCTTGTCTGGACTAAGTGCCTCTCCCATCAATTCCAAATGAGTCCAGGAAAGCCCTGTCTTGGCGCCTGCCATCTCTCAGCCCTGCTCTGTTGCAGAAGAACAGAAGAGCACTTAAGTCCGCATCTGCTAGCCTTATCAGAAGAGCTGTCTCCATTACGGACACACAAAATGAAAGATTAAACACTGCCTTGTCCAATTAGCCTTGGTCTAAATAGGTTGTTCCCTGTAGGAGTCTTGTAAAAAATGTTCCTGGGGTTCATATTTGAAAAAAAAATAAACAAAAAGCAAAACCAAAAGGAAAATGCCTGGATACTACAAAAGGAACCCTGTGTCCTATCAATTTATATCATTATATAATTACCAAAAGACTTTGAGGGTAATGTCTTTATGCTGGAAGGTTATTCTTTTCTTGCTGTGGAAAGAGGAAGGGAGGAGCAGCAAGAATTTTAGGCCTTGGAAGGAAGGTCATTTAAATATTCTTAGTTTTATCTACAGCACCTGCTCAGATAACCAGGTTCTCCTGTGCAAACATTAAGATATCAAGAGACAAAATTAATCTGCCATATAAGAAGTCAGGAAAGCTGTTACTCTTAGAGAAGGGACAATGACTGGAAGAGGTGATGAAGGGGAGCTCCTGGAACAGTGGAATATCTTACTTCTGTTATCAGGTTACCTGGGTGCATTCACTTCATTCAAATCCAATGGGTTGGGGCACCTGGGTGGCACAGTTGGTTAAGTGTTCCCCTCTTGGTGTCAGCTTGGGTCCTGATCTTGGGGTCATGAGATCCAATCGAGCTCCACAGTCAGTGCAGTCTGCTCGAGATTCTCCCTCTCCCTCTGTCCTCCTGTTCCTGCTTGCTTTCTCTCTCTCTAAAACAAATAATCCTTAAAAAAAATCTAATGAGTTGTACACTTAGATTTGTGCAGTTTTCTACTTGCATGTTAGTTACACTTCAATAAAGAGATTTTATAACTAAAAAAGGAACAGACAAAGCAAGACATCTAGGCAATGGATAGATCTGGCCTGGAATAGATAAAGGCAATCAGAGCCTGCTACGTTTCCTGCTGAACTAAACCGGAAAGGTAAGTTAATAACATGATCCAGACTACCCCTGAAAGATGTCAAAAACAGTGACTGTGGAGTCCAAATTATATTCCTTCTTCAATAAGTGTGTCCATGAAGTGTGTCTAGCCCGAGCCTTTCTTACCCACTGAATGATGTAAAACAACTGGTGTTTGTAGGAGGCATTTACGGGATTATCTGCCCAACAACCCACCTCTACAGCTGGGAATTTGGCCAGCCGTGGACGGCTGGTTCTGCAAAAGCCTCAGGATCAGGGTTAGTCCATTTATCATCTTCATAGGGATTTTGAAAACAGGATAGGAAAAGAGGTTCATCCTTCTGGATGCCTGAGGCTATAATATGTCTAGTTTGTTGCCTGTCAGAAGTCATGTTTTCCACCAAACGGAGAAGTCTGGTCTATATAAATAGAGTACATTTATATCATTTTCAGCCAAGAAGGTCTTAGATCTATTATATTTTTTTCTACAAAATTGGAATCACAATACATTTTAACACTTCTGGCCTAACAGAAGTAAAGATGCCTGATTTGCTCACCGCCAGTGATATCTTCATCCACCCAACAACTTCAGTCATGCATGCTCATGGGGCATTTGCTTGACCCTGAAATTATGCCTTTAAAAACCTCATGCCAGCATCCCTTCCCTGCCCAATCACTGGTTATCTTCTCTACCATTATAACTCCCAAGCCCAACAATGCCCAATCTCACTGAGACCCGTGACTCATATACTGTATCACTCTTTTACTACCCATCACAGTCATCAGACCTCTCTGCCCTCATTACCACCCCAAACGCACTGACCATCATGCTTTACAGCCATTCTCCCTCTTCCCCCACCTCCAGCCTCTCCCTCCTTCATACTTCCCTTGGCCAATTCCCCAATGTGGCAACAGCTAATTCTCTGTCTACTAAGCAACTGTGGTCATATAGCTAAACTAAGCTGGAGAAAAAAATCCACAGCCCAACTGACCAATCTTCACTTTAAACTGAAGCCTGTGACTCTCAAATGAACACTCCAAGACTAACTAATAGTCCCTTCTTTAGTATGTTTACTCTTATATTCTTTCAAAATATGCTCTCTTCAAAACCTCCAGTCTCCCTTTCCTGTGCCCCTTCTCAGTAACACTGACCCAAACCCGACCTAAGTGTGCCAACATAAACAGACTTCTCCAAAGAGAATTCTCCCCTCCTGTCAACATCCTCAGTGACCTCTCCATTGTGAAATTCAATAGTCATCTTTCTTTTCCCATCAACCATCTCAACAGCTTTGACACCATTAAAAATGTTCTCTTCTCCTGGTGACAGCAATTCCATACTCTCCTAGTTATTCTTGCTCTCACCAGCCACTTGTTCTCAATAATGACCTCTTTTGCTCTGTTTATTAACCTTCACACATGTTGGTGACCCAGGGCTCTTCTCTCTATATGCTCTCTTCCTAGGTTATATCTCATATGGTCCAATGCTCTAAATACCATTGCTCACCTTTCCATCTCCAGCTCTCATATATTCAACTGGTCCAGACTCCTATATCGAATGGCTTGACATTCCCACTCAAATACTAAGCATCTTAAAGTCTAAAGTAGAACACTTGATTTTTCTTTTTTCTTTCTTTTTTTTTTTTTTTAGAACACTTGATTTTTCAAAATAAAATCTATATTTTTTTTCCTCTGGTCTTTTCTGTATCAGTAAATTTCCTATCATAAACCCAAATGATTCCTCATCTATAAATCCAACTGAATCATCTACCCCACCCTAATCAGCCTCTGTCAACTGATCTCATTTTATTTTCTTAATGCTTATCACTATATGAAATTGTCTTGTCCTTCTATTTGTTTACCTCCTTATTATCTACTTCCCTCTCCTAGAAAACCACCCTCTATAAGATTGGGGGGGGGGGGGGACAAGTCTCACTGCTCTCTTCCAAGTGCTTAGTGATGGTACACTGCAGGCACCAGATAAATATTTGCTGAATGAATAAGTCAGACACAAAATACAAAAAATATAATAATAATAAATGACCATTTGGAAAACACTAATGAAGAAGGAACTATAAAGTTTTTCTGAGTCAGCATCATTATCCTTTAATAGTAAAACATTAAAAAGATGAAATCTGAAACTCATTTCTAAATTACCCAAACAAAACTAAAATGAGATACATTTTAGTCACTCCAAGCAGACTGTAATTTGGCTAAGAAGCAAAACAAAATCTGTTTTCATTTTAGCATCACCAGCGTTTGACAACATAAATCACTGTCTCTAGCACTCTGGGGCATGAATGACATCTGCGAATTAATAAACCCTTTGATGCTAAAAGAAAACAAGTTGCTCTAAGTTACATCCAAGTATTGAATCTAAATAAACATATGACAAACATTTTTCTCACAGTTTTATCTTTTAAACAATCAGAGAGCAAACAGACCAAAACAGGTTCTGCATGACTAGATTGGACACTTCCAAATAATTTTAAGGGACTGTTTTTGTCCTGTTCTTATTTACTTCCTCCAGAACTTGTGTACTACATGTGGAACACTTACCCATTTTTAAAATACTCTGGTTTTCAAAGAATAGGATTTGATTGATGTGAATGCATTATCTATGAACCGTTAACTTGATCTTTACTCTCCTTTGCACCACATCAAAAATTGAAAATGATCTGTTAACTTTACCCAGCTGTCACTCCCATACTTCCACTATGTAAGTGACGTGTCCCCAATTCCAGTTAAAGAATTTTCCAAACTTGATTTTAATGAAAAAGATGTTGGCTTAGTCACTTGAGCCAGGTCAACAATATGACAATATGATGAGATTCTAAACATTTACTTGCTTGTTCTTGCCCACTGTTTCCAACAATGGACAATTTAGAGACAGATATGTGTGACAAACAAACTTCATCTAATTGTAGCTTCTAGAAAGTGTTTAGACACCTTTAATCTTTCCAAATCTATGTCCCCTCTTGATGATCCTAAAACTCTTACATTGCCCTGATAAATATATTTTATGAGCAATTTGTCCAAAAGAGCTAAATTTATTAAGGTATATGTTATACAAAATAAAATGAACCCTTGTAACTAGTACCACAAACAAGATACTGGAAGCTTTTCCATCAATTCATAAGTTCCTTTGGGCCCCCCCTGCTAACCCCACCCCATCCCCACACTCTACCCTAGACACACACCAGCCACAAGCAAACGCCGATCTGCATTCTGTCATTACAGATTAGATTTTCTTGTTCTAGAACATCCTATAAATAACACTGCATGTACCCTTTTTATGTATCATTTACTTTCACTCAACAGAGTGTTTTTGAGGTTCATCTCAGTTGTTGTTTGTACCAATAATTTGTTCCTTTTCATTGCTAAGCAGTTTTCCATTGCAGGCACATGTCAATTTGTTTATCCATCACCTGTTGGTGGATATTTGGTTATTCCCAATCCTTGCCATTATGACTAAAGCTGCTATGAACATTCATTTACCAGTCTTTCTAAGGACGTAAGTTTTCATTCTCTCAGGAAGAAAACTTAGGAGTGAAATTGCTAAAGTCACACTCTAAGTGTATGTATAACTTTCAAGGAATCTGCCAAATAATTCTATGGAAATTCACTAAATATAGGTTTACTTTTGCTTTCCAGATATATAACTTTAATATTGGAATTTTCACTCTACATACCAATTTCCTTTCTCTGCCCCAAAAGATGCTCCCATGTTTTTCTTAATCTCTATGGAAATTCAGTGTACTGAAGTCATCCCACAGGAGGTTAAGAAGCTACTGCTGTACATAGAGTTGTTTTGTTTTAAATAGGAGATACTAAACTAATTAAAGGAAAGAGTCCCTTAATGGACCCCCATGTGGTATGACTAGTAGATCTGGTGAGAAGGAGGTAACTCTATTCTAAGAGTGTTTCTATGAAGCATATTCTCCCATATAAGATGTCAGAATAGAATCTGCTCAATCCTCCCTATAGAAGACCTCAGGGATCCTGTTTCTCCTGCTACAGCTTCATGGGGCCGATCTCTATAAGAGCTGAAGGTTTCCACTAGACTATTTTATTTCCAGAGTATTTAGTATTCTAAGTACCATAAGGGAAGAAAACTGAGCTCTCCTTCAGCATTCTTCCAACTAGAATCTGTCTCAGTGATTTGTCTAGACCAGGCCATGCAGGAATGACAGATACCCATGGCTGACATAAATGTTCTGATTAAATTATTCGCCCCAATTTGGGAATAAAGAACCACCACTCACTCATAAATAAATGCACCTGCAACTCCTTTCCAGATTCTTATTTTCTAATTCATGAGCATATGCCAAGTCGATTATGAATATAAAATAAAATGGACCACACAACTTTTAGAGACAGATAATCCTGTCTCAATGCCATTCACCTGAAAGGGTCTACACTTTCCCTCCTCTTGAATCTGGGCTGGCCTGTGACTTGCCTTGGTGAACACAATGTGGCAGAAATGATGGGTGTGCTTTTGCACACACTCACTCTCTCCCCCTTGCTCTCTCGTACCAGGTGACAAGCCCATGCCAGCCTGCTTAGAAGGCAAGAGACAAGAGGAGGAGAAATAAGCAATTGGCTAGGACCATCCTAGACCAGCCAGTCCTCAATATACTGAGCAGCTCGTCACAGATACTTAAGTGAGCCCAACAAAGATCAGTAGAACTTTCCAGCCAAGGCCAGTCCACATTGCCAACCCATGGAATTGTGAGCTAAATAAATGGCCACAGGTTTAAGCCATTACATTTGGGGGCAGGGGACGTAAAACAGCATAAGCTAAGTGACACACTGATCACTAGGGAGATAGCTTCTTTCCCATTAACAATGCATAGATTCCCCTCCCACAACTTTTTCTGTTCCTCGTGGCCTTGACCTTTTATCTACTTTCCTGGTTCTAATGTCTTACTTACTATCTATGCCTTCCTCTACACACCTATGCTAGTTGTCATGGGCTGAACTGTGTCTCCTCAAAATTCTTATGTTGAAGCTTTAACTCCCAGTTACTTAAGAATATGATTGGATTTGGAGACAAGGCCTTTAAAGAAGTGATTAAATTAGAATGAGGTCATTAGGGTAAGCACTAATCCAATCTGGCTGGTGCCCTTATAAAGAAGAGGAAATTTAGACACACAGACATCAGGGCTGTGCATGCACAGAGAAAAGTCTATGTGAAGAGATAGCAAGACAGTGGCCAACTGCAAGCCAAAGACAAAAGGCCGCATGAGAAACCACACCTGATGACACTTTCTAGCCTCCAGAACTGTAAGAAAATAAATTTCTGTTATTTAAGCCACCGAGTTGGTGACATTTTGCTATAGCCACGCTAGACAACTAATATACTGCTTGCAAGGAGGAAAATATGAAGTTTTCCAGTTTTTCCCCCTTATAATTACTCTGATAATTCCTTTCCTAAGCTTCAAAAACAGTTTTAAATACAAAGAATCCGTATTTGTTGTTTAAAAAAAAAAAAAAAAGATTTTTAATGTATATTAAAGCTACCAAATAAAGTACAAAAAATAAGCTCACTTTTTGGGAAAAGGAAGTTATCTCCTACACTCTCATGGTAGGCCCTGCATCCTTCACCTGAAATCCATGTCTTGCTGTCTTGTCTCATTTGTCTAATACTTGTTCCTGCATAGTTAACTTGGGTTTTTCACTCAGTGCTCTAAATCACAGTTCATTAATACATATACATGTATACACATAAGCACACATGTAGCTGCTACTAACTCTTACTCTAATGAGGGGCAAGCAGAAAAACACATGCCTGTATCTCTTACCTTCCCATTGTGAAGTGTCTAGGGGTTAAAGCAGCTTTCCCCGCCCTCCAGGAGCAATCTCTCAGCTTCTATTAGATGAGGACTTTAAGGGCCATCTGGAAATGCTTAAAAAGCAGTGGCTGAGGATTCACAGATAAAGAGTTATTTCCAAAAGGAAAATCCCATATATTCTCAAAGGAATGGACCAGAGGTCAAACATGCTAGAAACAAATGTGAATCATCCCAGCAACCGATCCCCGAGCTGTCTTTCCACCTTCTAACTTCTTCCTGATTGTGATGCCTGTGTCAGAGCTTCCCTCTATAGGCGAGGTTTTTTTTTTATTTGTTTACATAATTAAAGATCATGACGAATACAATTAAACATATGCACAAACCAGAAAACAATCTCTAGTTATCACAGCAAATAGGAGATTGTACATTTTCTTTTTTTCCCTAAAGGCTAACTTGGAATTCTAAAGAGCAGCTTTAACCCAACAGCCTGTGTACTGGGTTTGCTCTGAATACCACCAATGCAGTTCTTGTCATTAGGGAGTGACTGTAAGCCAGGAAACCCTTATGGATTATATACCACTTCTGTAATAAACCCCCATGCAACTACATGACTATTCACTGGGTCACTGCTTTGTCCGGAGGTACAATATTCCAATTCAAGAATCACTGCAGGATGAAACAATAATAAAAGAGGAGGAGCCCCAAATAGACAAAACAATACTGGCGAACAAAAAACAAGGTTGAAAGACTCCTATTTTGTGAATTCCAAACGTACTACAAAGATACAGAAATCCAAACAAGGTGGCACTGGCATAAGGACAGGCATATAGAACAACAGAATAGAATGGAGATTCAAAGAAATAAACTCCCACATCATGGCCAACAGACCATCAGGAATGCCATTTGATTTCACCCACATGGAATTTGAGAAACAAAAAACAAACGAACAAAGGGGGGAAAAGAGAGACAAACCAAAAAAACAGACACTTAACTGTAGGGAACAAACTGATGGATACCAGAGGGGATGGGTAGGGAGATGGAAGAAATAATTGACAGGGATTAAGAGGACACTTATCGTGAGGAGCACTGAGTGATGTAGAGAATTGATGAATCACTATCTTGTATGCCTGCAACTACTCTAACAGTGGATACTTGAAGAAGTAGAAATACTGTAAAACATGAAAAGAAAATAGTCAATCTAGACATGGTCTTCCTAACTGAAGAGCAGCATCTGTACACAGTCTGGAATCCACAGGAACATTACTTTACAGAGCCCCAGAGGGCAGAGCACCCCTAGGAAGCAGAAGAGAGGACAACATGGTACCTGCAGCTCCTCAAGGCTGGTCTTTTACAGACTGCTTATTTCTTTACTTTTTTTATGGACGAAAGAGCACAGGGCTGCAGAAGGGTAGAAAGAAGCCAGCCAGTTAAACTAGCAATTAGTTTGGAGCCTCAGCAACATCCATGGGAAAGGAAAACGTGAAGGAAAACACTGAGTATAATAAGAAGTCCCATATATGCACCATCGCGTTCTCAGCAGCAGCTTATAGGAACATCTCCTGCATTCTCCAGATGGGAAAACAAGACTTCAGGCTTCAGAGCTACCATTCTTACTCCCACACTGTAAGGCATCCAGCCAGGTGAGAAATTAGGAAAGTCACCAGGAGCATCATCTGGTTTTAAAGTAAACTGATCATTGCTTAGGGGTATGGGTTTGACTTCTATTTTCCTATGAATTCCACAGAGACTCTCTGACATATGTCCAATGAGAAACTGTACTGCACCTACCCAAATTTAATTATTCAAGGAATAAAAACAAAAAACAAACAAACAAAAGCCAAAAACAACCATGACTGTCACATGAGCTTCTTGCTGCTTATTTTTTTCTGAGTATGGCCTTCTCTGGGCTACCTGAACGCTCACTGTGAAACCACACATCCTCTGGTAAAACAGGAAGGGTCAGGAGATCCTGTCAGCGTTTCTCACCAACAAAGCCACTGAGTCCTCTTCAAACTGTTCTCCTCCTGCTTTTGTGACACCGATTCCCCACCAAGGGCCACAAAATACGGCAAGAAATGAAGCATCTGATCTGTGAGGAGGTTATGGCCCAAGGTCACAGGCTGGTTCCTCTCCTGGTGGGGGGGGGGGGGGGGGGGGCGGTGGTTAGTTTAGCCCTCAGGCTTCAGTAGGTTGCCCTTTCCCACCTGAGCACAGCAGACAAGATGCCTGCTCCTCTTTTATTTCAGAAAAGCAGGTAAGGACTTTCCAAACGTAACCATTTCCACTGGGCTTTTGCCATGGTGCGGTTATATCACAAAAAATTACAAAGACCAGAGAGCTAGAATTTATTTTTCCTCCCTTTTCCAGAAACAGAACAAAGCAACTATTTCCATTCAGCAGTGGGGGGGTGTCCATATTTCAGGCCTGGAAAACACCCTAGATGCCCAACTCAAAATGGGTGTCTGCAACACTGAGGGGGGAGTTCTCAGTGTCTCCACCACACATGGGCCCTGGGGAAATGACACACAGAAGCAAATTTATTATCATAATGACTTCAGTAGCACCATTCACACAAGCTACGTGTGAAAAGCCCAAAGAAACCGAGAAATATAAGGACAATCATTAAAATTTTCTATACAGGACTCTTAGGCATTTTCTAGTAGTTTCTTCCAATCTTTTGGAAAACAAGCCGGAAGAAACAACTTCGCTAACACCATAAACTTTTAGAACCTTGCACTGAAACTTTTTTTTTTGGGGGGGGGGGGAGGTGAAAAACAGGACAAGCCTTAAGCACCTACTAGAGCATAAAACAGACTTTTTTTTTCTTTCAAGTGTATCCCACTACAATTTTATGGTTAATACTTTGCTTCTCTGTTTTTTATTAAAGTATAGTTGACTCTAACATTTTAAAAATTTAAAAAGCTATAAGTTTCTTCTTCTTGGGGTTTTTGTTGGTTCTGTTATGGTTTAATTTTCTTTTTCTTTTTTTTTTTTTTTTACAGTCAACAACTATATTTCTACCACCTAGCTTTTTTGAACAGCTGGCTTTTATCCATCCATCTGTCCATCCATCCATCTATCCATCCATCCACTCCTCTTTTAAAAGTTAAGTCACAGAATTCATTACACTTCATCCCTAAACCATTACACTGCTGGCATTTTAATCTTTTCTAGTTGAAGGCTGTGACTTCACAAGAGGAAGGAGGAAAAGGAAGTCAAAGTCCATTATGCACCCAATTTAAAGTTCCACACTGAGATAAATTTGAGATTCTGGCAAGGGACAGAGATCTTCCTGTGAAACCCAGGAAGAACCACGAAGTACAGAGTGCTGACCTCAGCAACTGTTAAGTAAGTTATCTTACCAAAGTGATGGTGTTGGTCCCACACATATCTTCCCTCTTTCTAACCCTCTTGTGAAAAGCAGCCCCTGTTGGCCACAGAGACCAAGAAATAAGCAACAGACAGCCATCCCAGAAATGGAAAGATGGTGAGAAAAATCCTGTTGTTGGCCAAGGTAGAGAATTCTCTCTTCTGGGGAGGACATCCATGGGTGGTAAGGGTGTGCCCTTTTGGTAAGAAGAGGAAAGGATTAGATAATTCTTCCTTTCCTATGTTTTTGCTCTTCTCTTTCATCTTGCAATTCTCCCATAAATCAGAAAAGAGAGAAAAACATTTGAGGCTGGGGTATGCCCACCACTTGGAATGAACTCTAACAGTCAAGACTAAGTGAAGATAATGAAAATGAAAGACCAGGGCTGGCCACTCACTGCCCACGCAGTAGACTTTAGATTTCTCTTAAGGCAGCCCAGTGCAGCTGACTAGGTAAGGGAAGGTGAGAGAGCCACTGTGCAGAAATGTGCCCAGGAATGAATGGTCTGTTCATGTTAGAGCGTTCCCAGAGCATCCACAGGGACCAAGGTAGGTACAGCAGTGACACAGGAGAGAGTCCCTGGGGCAAAAGTTATTTCCAACATTCTCTTCACACAATGTGATTCTAACAGTCCTTCCACAGAGAGGTGGGCTTTGAAGTCTCTTCCCCTTTAAAATTGGAAAGGTTTAGGGGCACCCGGGTGGCTCAGTCAGTTAAATGTCTGTCTGCAGTTCAGGTCATGATACCAGGGTCCTGGGATCAAGCCCTGAGTCAGGCTCCCTCCTTAGCAGGGAGTCTGCTTCTCCCTCTCCCCCCACCAACCCTCCACACCTCACTGGTGCTCTCCCTCAAATAAATAAAATCTTAAAAGAAAAAACTGGGCAGGTTTACAATTCACCTATAACCAAATAATTTGATGGAAATGATGCAACATGACTTCTATGGTCAAGTCATAAAATAATGCTGCTTCCACTTTGTCAGCTGGATTATCAACCAGAGCCCATGTAAGCAGTCCAGCTGCCCTGAAGCCACCGTGCTGTGAGGAGGCCCATGGTTGCCTAGGAAGAAATACCATCTGGAGAAATCCTGAGTCTATTTTGAAAGAGGGGCAAGTCAACCATGAGCTACTCCAGCCTCTTGTTCTTTCTGATTCAAAGGCCATTAGAATGTAACCACTAGAGTGACCCCAAGCCAGAAGCGCCCAATGGAGCCCTACCAAAACTCCTGACCCACAGAAGAAGTGAGAGGTGAGGAACGCCTGGGTGGCTCAGTGGTTGAACATCTGCCTTCAGCCCAGGGCGTGATCTTGGGGTCCTGGGATTGAGTTCCACATCAGGCTCCCTGCGAGGAGCTTGCTTCTCCTATGCCTCTACCTCTCTCTCTGTCTCTCATGAATAAATAAAATCTTAAAAAAAATAAAAGTGAGGTAAAAAGGTGACCACTGTTGTTTCAAGCCATGGCATTCTGAAGTGATTTCTTTCACAATGATCAGTAACTAAAATAGAAACCCAGAATACAAACTGAATCATGAGGAAACCTTAATTCACTTGGAAAATCCAAGTTTTTGAACCTGGTATCAATATAGCCACTACCTGCCTTTCTTATTGTGTATTTAGTACTCCAGCCTCTTCAGTTTATATGCATGTACCCGAAGTTTTCTAGAACCTTCTCCCTAACACACACACTATATACATATACACACTTTTCCATTACCTAAAAAGCCTTTCCTTTCCTCTTTGAAATCTTCCTATATATTACTCTTCATTCATGATCCACTTTCCTCCAAAAAGTCACCCTAGGATTCTGCACTCTTAAAAGTTATCAGTGACATCTTAGCTGCCAAACTCAATCATTTTATTTATTTTGAGAGAGAGAATGTGTGTGCTCTCAAGAGCATGGAGGAAGGGCAGAGGGAGAGCAAGAGAATCTTAAGCAGGCTCCATGCCCAGCACAGAGCCCAATGTGGGGTGCAATCTCATAACTTGAACCAAAATCAAGAGCTGTACAACTGACTGAGCCACCTAGGCGCCCCCAACCCAATCATTTTAATCAATCTGTGACTACAGAGCATTAGGTTAATCCCTGGATCATCAAAAACAGATCAGCTCACTTTCCTTGGAAAACTATGTCGCCTCATATTTTTAACAAACAGAGTCAGCATTCCTGAATCTCCCAGCTTGGTAACAAAGTCTTATTTCAAAAGAAGTAGGCCTCTTACCAGAGTTTTTCTATAACTTTCTGAAGTTGCACAGCACCACTAGCCAAATGTGGCTTTTGAGGACTTGAAATATGGCTGGTCTGAACTGAGATTTAAGTATAAAACATATACCAGATGAAAGAAATGTAAAATCTCATTAATAATGTTTATATTAATTAAATGTTAAAATAATAATTAGGATGTCCTAGGCTAAATAGATTATTAAAATTAATTTCAACTATAATCTTGGACTTCCCAGCCTCCGCCTCAGGCTGCTATAACAACCAATTCCTTTTTACTTTTTTAATGAGGCTACAAGAAAAATTGGAATTATATATGCTGCTCACATGATATTTCAATTGGATCGCACTTCTGTGCTCTACTAAATTGAAGGCACCCAAGGAAACACCATCTATACTTGCCTAAAAAGTTTGTGACAAAAAAATACTCTTAAAGGCATAGGTGAAATATTAGGTAATACAATTAAAACAGATGGTTAAAAGAATGAAAAATAACAGAATTAGTATGTATGCTTGGAAATACTACTACCAAGAGTAATTGTCAAATCATACAATATCCTTGCCTCCTTTTTCAGGGCACTAAAATATTTATTCAAGATGACATTCATCTAAGGAAGCTTTGAGATTTCAGATTTTATTTAACTTTAATATACATAGAAATTTTACTCACTGAAAATTACCTATGTATCTCTCCATACTGTATTCTCTTTAGGACTTAGATATTGGAAACAGCAGATTATTACCTTCTCTATAGAAGACAGTGCATTTAAAGTGCTTCTGAGGGTGCCTGGGTGGCTCAGTCAGTTAAGTGTTTGCCATCAGCTCAGGTCATGATCCCAAGATCCTGGGATCAAGCCCTGCATCGGACTCCCTGCTCAGCAAGGAGTCTGCTTCTCCCTCCCCCTCTGTTCCTCCCCACTGCTTGTGCTCTTTCTCTCAAATTAATAAATAAGTAATCTTAAAAAAATAAAATAAAGTGCTTTTGAAAGTGCAGAAGACTTGTCCCAGGAAATGGTTGAAAGCCTAAGAGATGAAAAACGAGTCTTTGGGAGTGAGAGAATGATGTGGCATGCTGCTAGGTAGAGCAGATAATCCACTGTCCTGTCTAGATACCACTGGGTCCCTTTTCACTGTCTTGTGCGCCCATCGTTCAGCTTACATGTGCTTTGCTTCTAAGTGATGGCACTTGCAAATTTCTTCAGAGGAACACCCCTTAACTACTGAAGCTGCTTTGCCCAAAGATGCAAAGAACCAAAAAGCTCCCATGTTCACAGCCAATGGTTGATGCTGGGATAGCAAGCCCAAGCTCCTTGGGCTGGGGCAGAAGGAAGAGGTTCTCAGGGGCAATTATGCTCCAGAGCACTCCTCCAAGATCAGGGCTGAGGAAAGGACTTTGCTCGAGTTATCCCCCTCCTTGGTTCTTCCCTCTCCTTGTTTCTCCCGGGAGCACTGCCTTAGTAAGACACTTGTGCAAAAATCCCTCATCTCAAGTTTGCTTCTGGGGAGCTCAGCTCAAGACTCTTGTCATGCATGAATGGGCTCTAAGAAAACATGAAAACAGATTTTTGTTGTACCAGGAATAAGAGCTTCTATGTATAATACTTAAGGGTTGAAAATAACTACACTACCCACAATTTAGTAAGAATCATCTTTGCTCCTAAAGAGGACTGTAGCAATGCTAGAATGCAAGTCTTAGGTCTAAAAAAAGATGCTAACGCTGGCCAATATATATATGGCCAGCATCAGCATATATCTATATGCACATAGATATGTATATGCATATATATGTATACACACACACACACACACACACACACATATATATATATATGGCTGTCACTATGTATCTATACCTACAGCTCTAGGTGTGAGAGAAGTTAGAAGAGCATGTACGTCTCCAAAGTAGAGGTAAAAAGAAAGAGAAGTCAACATTAAAGTTAGTGAGCTTCATATCTGGTGTTGTAAATTCTGTATATAATCAATATTTAATAAAAATGATTAAAAATCATTCAGAAAGCAAGCAGCCCCAAATTAGGTAAATCTTCCAAACTGCAATACTGGAGGAGAGAAGATATCAAAAGGTTGTTTTCTTTCTGTCCATGAAACTTGAAGACCACCTTTGGTTTGACCAGACATAAATTCCTCTTTATCAAGAGTTATCCTGAAGCTAGAAATATAATGGCAAGGATAATTAATCCCAAAATAGTCATTTGGTCTCTATATAAATATTTTCTATTTTAGGAGTTTATGCCTAACACTTATAAAAAGCCAAGTTGAATGCGACATAAGCAAGCAAGAATATATACACCTTGTGCCATTACAGGCATTAAAACATATCCTGAATGCCTACTGTGCATGCAACAGGCCGACAACATTTAGAACCCATGCGCAGTCAAAGATACTCATGATGGGAATCATGGAGAAATAAAGCAGGTGTTCAAGACAAAACCAGAAGAATGCCAGCTCCCAGGGTTAGAGGTTTCCAATTTTAAACATGGGAAGACATTATACAAGACTAAGATTTCAATTCAATGTAAAAAAAAACCCAAAACAAAAAGCCTCAGAGTACAAGATTCCCAACAACTGAATGTTGCAAGAGCTCAACTATTTTTTAATAGAGGATGAAGGGAAATAAGAGAAGAAATTCTCTCTTTGGGAGGAGGGTAAGGCTGAGGTAGGGATGATCAAAACCTGGTGACATGTGGGGCCCTGATTCAATCAGATCCTATGTGAGGTGGAAATGGAAAAAGAGCCCACAGACCACATTAGCGGTCTTAGAACCAGAGTCCATTCAAAGCTTTTATAAAACCAAGTACATGGCATTTATACCACTTCATAGAAACTTCTTCTTGGAACTTAAAATATTTAACAAACAACTTCTAAGCTGTTTTTTTAAACTTTTGAATCAAGTGTTTATTTTCACTAAGCACATAATTCTTCACGTATAATAAGCTGATGAAAATTATTTTTAAGAATAACAACTATTATGCAGAGACAGTGAGCAGTCCAGAAAAATGTAATAAAGGCTAAAAAGCAGATGTCATGTCTACACTGATTTAAAGTCCCTGGAGAATTATTTTGCCACCCCCTACCCCAGCACTGGTTTGCCTGCTAAAACATGGTTTATGAGTCACCCGTGGGAAGCAGTAAAATACAGTGCCCTTGACTAAAAATAGGTAGGGACATTCAATAATAAATCTACTTTCCTGATATTCTTGTGTCACCATGAAATACTGATCACTTAGAGAAGTGTGATTCTTCTCTCCCCACACAGAAAGGCTAGAAGAAAATCAGCCACAGACTCCATTAGAAGCTAACACGGTATGTAACAGGACTTGCAACATGATGGGAAAAAATAACATTGATTTTAAATGCCTAGAGCCTGGAGTTCACCTATCAGGATAAATAGTAAAGTTGGTTATCTTTTTTATAACTATAAAGTGACTTCTCATCTGTTGAAGAAATAATACATAGTCCAAGTGTTTCCCTTATAATGGCAATCAGAAAATAGGAATTTGATTGAGAGGTCAGAAGAGAACACTCTGTCATAGTCACCATGATCCTGGCTCTAGAATAAAGTATTGGCAAGTTATAGTTTATAAATAAAGAATTGGCCATATAAAGATATGACTGGCTCCCGTTTCAGAATATCTTTGAAAATTTGTAAAATGGAACTCTAAAAGGCACTGGGAGAATTTATTTCTGTCATCTCTACAGGTAGTTTCCCACAAAATGGACAGTGGGTTCTAGCTGACAATGAACACAGTTGTGATTTTTTTTCCCCACACCTATGGGAATCTTCTTAAACAATACTTACCTAAGACTGAACACAAGTCATACATTACTCCTCAGAAAGAACTGCAGAAAACTTAAACACTATCTGCTTTGCTCACTAAATGGAGGCAATCCTACCAGACAGCAAGTAGAAAATCTAGTAAAGGGTAAAGTGGAATGAATGAACTAGAACCTGGAAAATACCAGAGGATTAACACTCCACTGCATGAAGGAAAGTATCTATGAATCCGTTTTGAGAGGCACCTCAAATAGGACATCAGTAGAAATCAAGGAGGATTCACTTTACACATGGAAAATTCCAGAACCCCACAATTAGAAACTCTACCACAGTGTGCAGAATACTCACCAGGTAGCTCTGGATGGACTGCGAGTGATGTCCACTTAGTTAAAATCACAGCACCGTCCTGTGAAGCAAGCAGACACAGGCCAGAGAAAAATCAATGTGAAAGACCTTTATGACTCTCATGAAAAAAAAAAAAAAAAAAAAAAAAACAGCTTTTTTGCACATCAAAATAAGAATCCATAACATTTAAGAAAAAACACATCAGAAAGGCACATTACTATTTTAGTAACACTAGTTTCCAAATGAACAAAGGCACAAAGTCATCAAATCAGAAAGATCACTGCTATGCCAGCCTACAGGGCTTATACACCCTTTTTACTAAGCTGCTGATCTACTATCAAGATAATTAAGGAGCAATTGAACAGAGCCATCTAAGACCTTTTAGAATATAATGATCTGTTTCTGACAGACAGTAAAATGTCCTTAGATGCACTGTAATTCTAAGAAAAAAATCTGTTCAACGAAGAGCAGTGCTGAACACTAAAGATTTACAATGGATTTCCATCTATCCACCAAAAAAATGCATGTTTTATTGCATGTTTTTTGTCTTTGTTACTTAATAAGTTATTTATGTAGATTCAGGATTTGACATTGGATTTCTGGTTTGGTGGAAATTTAAATTTTGAGATCTTTCCAAGATGGGGTTGGCAGGGAATGGGGGTGGGGGGAGGGAGTTCCAGGTGGTATCAGGAGAACACAAAAGTTAAGAGGAAGTCCATCTGCATTTGAGAAGAATAGAGGCAGAAAACTTGGCAGTTGAGACACAGGAAAATGAGGTCTGTACAATTTAAACTGGGATACTGTGAACATCATCAATGATGTATAGAGATTTCTACAGTAGGTTCTGAGGTAGGATGGTACATCCACAGTGCAAAACTATGCCATTAAAAGAAGCAAATGAACTTGGATGTATATGGACAGATGTAGAAAAAAAATCAGGTCATAGTATTAATTTTTAAAAACTCTAGTAGAGTAATAAGTGTACTATGACCCCACTGTGTTAAAATAAACCTCACTAGTCTATGTATAAACATTGTTAGACGCAGAGAATATACCTGGAGGTATAACAAACAAGTGTGGCTGCCTCTGGAGAGTTGGTACTGAGGAGAAGTGAAAAAGAAAAAAAGGAGGCATCTGGGTGGCTCAGTTGGCTAAGCCTCAGACTCTTGGTTCCAGCTCAGGTCAGGATCTCAGGGTCCTCTGAGCCCCCATATCAGCTATTCTCAATGAAAAGTCTGCCTGTCCTTCTCTCTCTCCCCCTCTGCTCCTCCTCTCTCCCCTACCCTTGCACACCTGTCCACTCTCTCTCAAATAAAATCTTTAAAAAGACAAAAAAAAAAAAAAAGAAAAGGACCTCTGCATTTTATTTTTTAAGATTTTGTTTATTTATTTGAGACAAGGAGTGAGCAAAAGACAGAGAGCACAAGCAGGGGGAGGGGCAGAGGGAAAGGGAGAGGGAGAAGTAGTGCTACCCTGAGTGCTCCACTGAGAGGGGAGCACAACCGTGGGGTTTAATCTCAGGACCACGAGCCAAAGGCAGATACTTAACCAACTGAGCCATCCAGGTGCCCCAGACCTTTGAATTTTAATCTAATATTTCACCATTATATAATTTTTTACCATGAAGTCTATTATTTTTATAATTGAAACTGAAAAAGAACCCAATTCATCCCTCTCTGTAGAAAGAAACATTCCATTTAAATATACAGAATTAGAGAATATCCAGTATCATGTGCACATACTTACTGATTTAGTGAATATTTACTATGACCAAGGCTCCAAGCATGGATTGTATTATCATATTTAATCCACATAAAAACTCTAAAATGTATATACTGTGATTATTCCCATTTTACAGAAAACTGAGAAGTGACTCTTCAGAAATCACACAGAGCTGGCATTTACCCCAGGTACCTTGACCCATGTTTAGCATCCATGGTACTGATTCCTCCACAGCACTTACCCTATTTTCATATTACGTTTATATTTGTAATGAACTATTGTAAGAAAGTATTGAAAACCATCATGGATTGCCCCAGTGCCTAGCACAGTGTCTAGTATCTAGTGTGCTCAGTAAATCTTGAACAGGTAAATAATTAGGTTTCCCATCTATAGCTGGGAAATTGAACTACATAACTATGCCTCCTGGGAGTATCAAACAAGCTGAGTTCTTTTTGACTTTTTGACTAATAACTCTACTGTTTAATGTTCCTCATCCTGAGAAACCACTTGCCACCCTATAACAAAAGACTTGAAGACTAGAAATGTTTTCCTTTGCCTTCTCTAATTCTCTGGTCACTACCCAGCATAAAACTAATCCATCATTCCATAAACCTTTCTAATTCTGTGCATGGCTAGGATACTGCTACATTTGAGAAAGCCGATGATGACATACTTAACTACAAAGAAGTAAAATGGTATAAACAGTTTGTCATAAACTGTTTAGCTATTGGCATATGGCAATATGGCAGATGAACTACTATAACTGACTTGGTGTTGCAGTCATATGAATTAAGGCATCAACTTACTGCCTTGTTCATCCTAATAATATTACTGCAGATGTTAAAGTATATATATGGGTCCTTGGTAAAGGAAAGACTGTGTGTGCAAGTGAGTGTGTATAAGTCTCCGGATGTCTGTGTTTATATGTCTTTGTATAAGTTTTGGTCTTTCAAAAGTGGAATCTTTTTCTATAACATAGAAGAAACCTAATAAACAGACAAAATCCTCAAATCCTAGAATCCTATTGGTGCTAATAAAAGCTGGTTTTCATTCAACAAGGGTGCCAAAACTATTCAATGTGGAAAGAATCTACTCAGCAAATGTGCTGGGACGACTGGATATCCACATGCAAAGGAATGAAGGTAGGCTCCTACCTCACACCATACACAAATATTAGCTCAAAATGGGTCACATGTAAATATAAGAACTAAAACTATAAAACTCTTAGGAGTAAATATAAGAGTAAATCTTTGTGATGGTTAGGCAATGGTTTCATAGATATGGCACCAAAAGCACAAACAATGAAATAAATTATTTGACTTCATCAAATAAAAAGTCTTTGTGCTTCAAAGGTCACAGTAAAAAAAGAGAAAGGACAACTTACACGAAAAGATTTTTTGCAAATCATTTATCTAATAAGGGACTTGTATCCAGAGTATGTTAAGAACCATTACATTACAAAAAGACAAATAACTCAGTTTAAAAGTGGGTAAGTGATCTAAATAAATATTTCTCAAAAAAAGATACACAAATACAGGAAGAGATGCTCAATCACCAGAGAAATGCAAGCTAAAATCACTATATTACTTCACACCCACTAGAATAATTATAATCAGAAGACAGATTATAACAAGCATTGGTGAGAATTCAGAGAAATCAGAATGCTCATACATTGCTTGTGGGAATAAAGTGGTGCAGCCACTTTTGAAAGCAGTCTAGCAGTTCCTCAAATGGTTAAACATAAAATTACCATATGGCTCACTAACTCCACTCCTAGGCATGCACCCAAGAGTAATAAAAGCATATGTCCATATAAAAAAATTACATGCGCTTTTTCATAGCAGCATTATTTATAATAGCCAAAAAGTAGGAATAATCCTAATGTCCATCAAGTGATGGATGGATACACAAAATATCGGTGGAATACAAGGGCATTTTACTCAACAACAAAAGAAAGCAATGTGAAGATGTCTGATATCATGGATATCACTTTAGAAAGCATCATACTGAATGAAATAAGTCAGTCACAAAGACCACATGTTCTAGGATTCTATCTATATGAAATGTCCTATTCTAGGCAAATCCACAGAGATAGAGAGCAGATTAGCAGGTGTGTAGGCCTGGAGGGGCATTGAAGACAGGGAAGGACTGCTCGTGGGTGCAAGCGATCGAAGTGTTCTAAGATTAAACCACGGCAATGGTTGCACAACTCTGAATATACCAAAATACTGAATTACACATTTTATGTGGGTGAACTTTATGGGACATAAATTGTATTTCATTAAAGTGGTTTATTAAAAGGCTGCCTCTCAGTGCATCTGCCCGTGAATATTAGTTAGCTTCTTTCAAAAATGACAAAGCACTTATTCACACTCTTCAAAGAAACCCAGTAAGTGGTGAATATTTCCACTTCCAGAAGATTAGCTGTCGTAATTCTCCACAGGATTCCTTGTGATGGGAAATACACACAATCATTTCTACCCTCACTAAAGAGGAGCACATGCATGGGACTGCTTCTAAACCATAACAAAGGACCAACATCTTCCCACAAACCACCAGTAAGGACAGATGCCACAGTGTTGACGATATGGTTTTATTTCAAAGCAACGGGGGAGCTGTCGCCAAGGCTGAAGTTTCTAGTTCTCAGTAGAGGAGGAAGAAATTTAGAAAACTTCGAGGTGACATTGCCAGACCAGTTTTCGCACATCTATGTACTGAACACAAAAGGACTGGCATTTAATACTCTCCTGAAGATATTCAATATTGAGATTTTTGTTTTCAAATGAAGAATGACCGAGTAAGACTGAATCAACACAGCATCTTTTCACTCTGATCTGCTATTGAACATGAAAATGATTGTTTTGTAAGCAATGTTTGAGAAGAGTCATGTGAGTTTGTGCAGCATAACAAACCATCTGAAACCTTCGTTGCTTAAATCAATAACTATTGTGGTTCACAGAGTGATCTCAAGCTTGCAAGAATGGCAAGAGATCAGGACCTAACATACAAGCACTTTTCAAGCCTCTGCAGTGTCTGATGTGCTAATTTAGCTTTGGGCAAAGCTAGTCACGTAGTCAAGCTCACATTTAAAAGATGTAGAAAATAACATCACCTTTTGGTGGGACAGGGCACCCTAGCACTCTACAAGGGCATGGGTACAGGGAGGGGAAGACTTTGTGGCCATTTTTACAATCTGCCACAGTATCGTATCCCAACATGGAACACACTGCCATTGCAGCTTACATGTAAAATACTGATAACTTACAATGGTACATGGGGAGATAAGATATGGTGCATGTTTATTAGCACTTGTCTTCTCTTTATGGAAAAGTGTGTCATTTTTCTATTGAAGTATATCACTATAAATATAGTTTCATAGCTATTTACCACCGTTATCATTTGGCCACACAGTTGCTGTTTTGTTTGGTTTTTTACCAGTTACATTTTCTTTATGAGCAAATATATTTAAATGGAAAGGATGAGTAACAAGTTCAGGTCAAAGTTTTGGCCAAACCCATAAAAGTGACTCATGAACAACCCAAGTATAGAACCCTGTTGGGTAGGGCAATATTTCTCAAACTTTAATATCTATACAAATCACCAAGGTATGTGCATGGTATGTGCATGAAATGCAGATTCTGTTTGGGATAGGTCTGAGGTGGGACCAGAGATTCTACAACTCTAACAAGCTCTCAGCTGATGCTCATGATTCCCGAACACACTTAGAGCAGCAAGCAAGTAGAAGGGCAAAGGCCTGACCATCAGAAAAAGCTGTGGGCAACCTTTACCAGCTGTATGGTCTTAAGCACTGACCTCATCTCTCAGAAACCATCTCCTCCTCTGTAAAATGCAGGTCGTGTGAGGACGCACCTAGGAAGTCTGGGTCAGGATGAAAGGAGATGAAACACACACTAAGTACCTAGTGCCAGCCAGAGAGAAGGGCCCAATACTGGCTTTGTCTTCTTTCATAGTTAACGACTTCCCAAATAGTCCTTGAATGCAACTGTAGGTTAAGAAAGGTAAATGGGCAGGCCAAAAAGACACTGCGTTAGCCCCCAGGGGTACCATGTCACAACACTAAAAGTAACTGGATTTTAGAAACATGTATCACCAATGCAATCACATTTGATATTTTTTTGCATATATGGATTAGGTTTGTCTCTTCAGAGTCACCCAATAAACATTTATTGAGCACCCACTGTGTCCCAAACCCTGCTCCTGGCTCTGAGGACAGGACAGTGAACAAAAACAAAACTCCAGGTCCTTACTGAGCTCACACTCTCTAGTTCTCTGTCTCCCCAAAATAAACTCACTCTTCTAGGCTGTACTGGGAAGGCTGCCATGGGCCTGATCTGTCTACATACATGTTTAAATGATCACCTTGGGAACCTGTGAGGTTTTAGCTGGTTGCCAACATTTAAAAATGGGTGATTTCATATAAATCTCTGGAGCCCCAGCTTCTCTTGGAAATCTGGAAGATACAGCATCACAGACTCAGGGTGCTGTGGGTAAGCCAGCTGCAGCTGAGAGGCAACTGTACCTTCAGAGAAGGCCTGGGTTCCCGTTCCCCACGGCCCCCCACCACCACCCATCTCTTCCACCCAGACAACTCCCTCACCTATGTTCTCCTGCTGAGTTCGTGAGCCCTAAATTAAAGGCCTACTCAGCAACATGTATAAGCTTGGAAGGAAGGGGATTCCACCTCCCTGTTCTGCATATTCTTCCTTTAGCATCACGTAACAAATGTCCTACAAGGGAGCAACTTAACCATTTGTTTGCCCCTCGGTGAGTCTACAACTCCCACTTTGAGAAACCACTCTAAACTCTGCCCAGAAAAGTTAACAGCTCCTGTCATTTACTGTGGCTCATCAGCCTTAAAATTATAACTGGGGACTCTTTATAGGACATTATGAGTTATTTTTGGATTTTTTTTCCCTAAATAATGATAATGGTTTGCAATTACCCACCTACATTCTTTTGCCTGGTTGCCCCTGTATACCAGTTTTCTAGGACTGCAGAACAAACTGCCACAAACTCCATGGCTTCCAACAACACATATTTATTAGCTCTTAGTACTGGGGGCCAAAAATCTGGCACAGTTGCTGGGTTCTCTGTTCAGAGTCTCACAAGGCTAAACTCAAGGTGCCTTCAAGGCTTTCTTTCTGGAGGCTGAGGAATAACTGGCTTCCAAACTCAGTCAGGTTGCTAGTCAATTTTATTTTCTTGTAGTCATAGCATTGTGGATTTGCTTCCTTACTGGCTATCAGCTGGGGTATACTGTCAGGTCCTAGATGCCACCTCCACTCCTTGCAACCTGGCCCCCACCATCTTCAAAGCCAGAGATGGAGAATCTCCCTCATTTGGAATCCTTCTCTCTTTGAATCTTGCTTCAGTCCTTTATAGAGGCTTAGCTGATTAGGGCAGGCCCACCAAGGTTAAGCTCTCATTCTTAAAGCCAACTGTGTGATGCAACATAACCTAACCAGAGAAGTGACATGGTTCCAGCCCTGGGGATTAGACAGGGTACACACACCAGTAGTTTGGTGCAGTGGGGCCATGTTAGAATTCTGCTTCCTACATCTAGTAATTGAGAGCATGCATTTGTCTCCACATGTGGTTTTCTTCGCAAGCTGGAAGCTGAGGTCATGTCACAAAAGAAGCTAACTGTCCAGCAGAGAATATATGAAAGTTAAAACCAGAGTGTATATTTAATGACTCTTACATTCATTGCCAAAGTAGTTAAGGTTCTTAGAATTCCACTATCTAACCCCAAGAATGTATGAACTCACCAAATTCCAAATCTACAGAAGTTTCTCCCCATTCACTTAAACTGAACCATTATGAAATTAAGTATCTAGAATATTGACATTCTAGGAAGAGGAGGAGGAAAAAACGAAGCTGAAAAATAAGCACATACTTAGTACCTAGAAGGACCCAAAAAAAAAAAAAGTTTTTAAAGATAAGTGTCCAAAATAATGCCATGGACTGAAATTTTTTAAATTAAATTAGGTTATGTTTTCTACATGATGTCAACAAATTTAACTGCTTTTTCACTCAACAGACTTGATTACTTGTTAGTTTCACAGAGGCAACATATACAAAACCTCGCTAAAGGAAAAGGATAATTAAAAGCATGCTTAATATATTTACAAGCACAACACATATTAGTTTTATTTTTACAGAAGAAACTAAGAAATCTCCCTTTGAAAACACATTAGGTTAGAGAACACTGGCAGATTAAGAACAGATGATAGTATTACCAACTAATGAGAAATTACTATGTCCAGGTATTACTCAGTGTTTTGTGTGTATCAACTCATTAAATCTCACCAAACTCTATAGGTAGAAACTTTTTACTGAAGAGGACACCAAGGCACAGGGTGCTTACATCCCTTATTTAGAGGCATGTGGTAAGTGAGCAGGGCTTCAAACCCTGATGATCTAGCTCGAGCACCATTACTTTTAAGAGCTGCATCTGCCTTTGACACATCAGTGCTTCCAGTGTTGTGAGACAGGGGCACTTTCTGCACCTACTATGCAGCAGAGGTGGTGGCTAAGTACACATGCACTGCACTCAGATCAGGCTCACGGCCGTGGCCAAGGGACAACTGGGCACCACCACCCCACCAAGGGGTGCATCTCTATCATTTGCATAAAGACACCCTATATACCAGTAGCAGCCTTCTACAAGGAAAGCTATAAAATAACTCATTCTGCTACTGCCTAGATCTTTATTTGAAAGGGAGAGAGGGTGAGGAGAAAGGAAAAAATATAATCCTTCTTTACTCCTTCCAAATCCACCGTTTTCCACTACTCTGCATTCTGAAATTCAGAGGTTAGAAAAGACAGAACAAAGCAAAAGCTAACACCATAAGCAAAGAAGAAAATCTACTGGCTCTCTTTCTGTTTGTTGAGAAGAAAGTGAGCTTTCCTCTAGGTCATGAGAAAGGAAAAGATCTATAGGTAAACAATCTCATACTTTTTCCATCAACTTCCATCCAGCCACCAGCAGCACAGATCGATCCCCTTAAAAAAAAAAAAAAAAAAAAAAATGCTTAGCAGTTGTAGTAATAGGTCACCTGGAGGTGGAGCTGGGGTGAGGGACACAATGTTCCATCTTGATTTTTGCATTAAAGGTATGTTCCTTTTTTAAAAAATATTTTATTTATTGATTGATGAGGTACACAGAGAGAGAGGCAGAGACATAGGCTGAGGGAGAAGCAGGCTCCCTGTAGGGAACCCAATGCGGGACTCAATCCCATGACCTCAGGATCACGACCTATGCTAAAGGCAGACACTCAACCACTGAGCCACCCAGGTGCCCCAAAGATATGTTTCCATTCAAGATTCCTATCCACAAATAGGTTGGATGGACCCACAAGTCAGTTGGCATTTATTCCAAATTCTTTCCTGAACCTTGCAAGCATGACCAAGGGCTGTTACCATAAGAGGGCCCTCTGTGCGAGGAGCAAGAGACTAGAACTATATACTTCACTCAGTCCACTCTGTGGTTCTCCTATGATTTCCAGCTCAGCTCCGGTGTCCTGGTAGTAGTCACGGAGCAGAAGTTACAGAAATACAAATTTAATTATATATTTTGTATCCTTAAAAATGTCTCATATGTTCTCTGTATTTGTAATATATTTAATATTATTAGATGTGCATTTTTTATATTATATATCAACA
This sequence comes from Canis aureus, assembly GCF_053574225.1. NCBI lineage: Eukaryota > Metazoa > Chordata > Mammalia > Carnivora > Canidae > Canis > Canis aureus. The sequence continues at coordinate 18,471,659 of NC_135636.1, forward strand.
CAAATTTTGTTAGAGAAGCCTCCCTTAAATATGATGCTTTGCGATGTTGTTTGTTGCAGATCTTGGTCTTTACATGGTTTTATTTGTTCGAATTTCTCATGCTACCTAACTTGCCTTAAAATTGCCACACACCACAACAGCCAGGGTACTTAAATATGTTCATGATGGGATATAACCCTTATATGTTTTGGGCTACCTGTGGTCTTCAGTGAGCCACAGAACATTCAGGCAGGGTCTCAGTTTCAGAAACTTGGATATATGCCAAGCCAGGTAATTATTCTCTGCCTACCTAATTTCCCCAGGCAATTTAACTGAAAATGGTATTATCCGTCACCTCAGTTCTAATCGGCTCTGAAGTGCCCCTGTGTCCTGCTTCTTCCCTCCATTACAAGCTAACTGAGCTGATTTCTTTTTGAAGCTTAAGTTGGAAAAAAAAAATGTTTCTGAATCTCTCTAGGGGAAAAATATCAGATAAATATGAGCCATTTAATTAGTTGCAAACCAATATACTGAATAGTGTTGGCAGAAATTGCAAGACACCCCTCCTTGCTGCCTACCCTTATGAAAAGTCTCTTTTATAGAAAGAAGTACAAAGGGCTTACTTACTGAAAAACTGACCAAGGGAAAAAAAAGTGGGAGGAGGGGAACGTGAGAGACCTTAAGAGGATTTTACTCTACTGAAATAATTTTAAAAGGCACTGTTCCGTTGTTCGTTTCCAAATAAGCTGATTTAGAGTGAGCAGAACAAAATATACCATTTGACAGAGGAATGCCTGAAACTCAAAGAACATGCAACAGAAATGTGCTTTCCGATGGCTTCTGACAAACATGAATTTATACCACTGCTCTCCAACAGAAATACAACAAAAGCCATAAAAGTGAGTTACACATGTAATTTTGAACTTTCTAGTAGCGATGTTTAAAAAGTAAGAAACGGGGTACCTGGGTGGCTCAGATCATGATCCCAGAGGGTCCTTGGATTTAGTCCTGTATAGGGCTCCCTGCTCATCAGGAAATCTGCTTCTCCCTTGCCTTCTACCTCTGCCCCTCCTGCCAGCTCATGCTCTCTCTCTCGCTCTCTTGCTCTCAAATAAATAAATTAAATATTTTAAAAAAGAAGAATCAAAAGACTTGAAGAAGAATTATCATCATCATCAAAGACCACTACTCTGCAGTAAAAGTAAAGTACTGATAACAACTTGAATGGATCTCAAGAGAATTTTGCTTAGTGAAAAAAGCTAACTTCAAAAGGTTACATGCTATAGGAGACTCTCATTAACAGTATTTGTAAAATGACAAAAGTATACAGACGGAGAACAGATTAGTGATTCCCAGGAATTAGGAGGGGGGGGGAGGAGAAAGGAAGGAAGCGGCTATAACTGTGAAAGCTTAGCACAGAAAATCCTTGTGATGGAATTCTATATTTTGACTGTGGTAGTGGTCATATTTATCTATACTGGTGATTAACCTGCACGGAATTACACACGCACATGCAGAAAGCTGATAAAATATGAATAAGGTCAGTGGATTCTATCAATGTCAATTTCATAGTTGGGATATTATACTATAGTTTTAGAAGATGGTACCAGTGAGGAAAACTGGCTAAAGAGTCCAGATGAGGGATCCCTGGGTGGCGCAGCGGTTTGGCGCCTGCCTTTGGCCCAGGGCGTGATCCTGGAGACCTGGGATCGAATCCCACATCAGGCTCCCCGTGCATGGAGCCTGCTTCTCCCTCTGCCTGTGTCTCTGCCTCTCTCTCTCTCTCTCCGTGACTATCATAAATAAATTAATTAACTAATTAATTAAAAAAAAGAGTCCAGATGATCTCTCTGAATTATATTTTACAACTGCATATGAATCAACAATAAGCTGAAAATTAAAAGTTAAAACAGTGAGTTTTAATAATACACTTTACTCTATATTGCAGAACTTTCTCACATAATTGATTTACATTTAATCGATATAAAAAATGGAGATTTTTTTTTAGTTCTAAACTCTTTGAATGCCAGTGCATAGTTTACCTGGAACAGCACACTTCAATTCAAACTAGCCGCATTTCAAGTGTTTGATGGCCACACGTGGGCTGTGAGCCCCAGTACTGGAGAGCCAAAAATACCTTAAACTAAGCCTAATATCCATTTCCCAGTTCTGTCAAGTGGCACATTCTTACATGAAATATCTTTGCTTTTTGGATGTCTCTTAAAGAACAGGTTCATCATGAAACCTTAGAGCTTGAACAATCACTGAAAAATATGACCTGACTAGGAGAGAAATTTTCATCAATGGTATCAACCTGAATTTGTTTTGGACCACAGTTCCACAACAAAAATAAAAAACCCTATAAAAGAGACATTTAGCAGCTTCTGCAAAATAATTCCTAAGAGGAGTTTCAAGAGCTATGGTACACAACTCTGAGATCAAGACCGGAGCCAAGATCAAGAGTCAGACGCTTCACCGAACTGAGCCCCTGCCAGGCGCCCCTCAAGAATTAATATTGTGAACTATTTTTTTGAAACTTTGTGATTTTTTTCTGTTCGCTCTGCTTTCCTACTTTTCCTTGGTGATTAGAATCATTAAAATGAGAAGGTCTTGTGAGTTTGTTCTTCAGAGCCATGGAACTGTGAGCCGCCATCTTCCTCCCCAGGTAGTCATGGAGGAGAAAGAAACAATGTGTAACGGCAGCTTTGAAAAAATACATAAAACTAGGCCAAGTCTCTTGGGACTCTGAAAAGTAAAACAATGAGCAGACCTGGTTCTCAGACCAGGTCTGACAAAAAGCTCAGGGCTCAATCTCAAAAGACCAGTGCCATCTCCATCCACCATTGAAAGTGGGAAAGCAATAAGAAATCACTATTCCCAAATGGAGCCTTTGTGAGTATAAAGAGAGCAGGTTATGGAATGAGAGAGACCGATCTTTGAGAATACAAGACAATTAACCTCTCTTGGACCTACTTTCCTGGTTTGTCAAGCAGCAAAATTATCTGCCTCAGTCACTGTTGTGAAGTTAAATGGAATAATACCCAAAAAGTGCCTACCACATTCCTGCAATCCCAAATGGGTGTTCAATTACTGTCCTTTCCCACTCGTATCTATACTCAAAGAACTATCCATCAAGAGAAAATGATCTGTGCAAAGTAAACCAAGTATAGTAACATCAGAAACTCAAGAACTGTTGCTCTAGAGTAATGCCAAGGAGAAAAATGTCATTTTAGTCTACTGTGATTCGCTTCTAATCTGTTGATAGGAAGCTAGTTTCATAATCAAGCGAGGTTTATAGCACTCCTGCGACTGCTGTACAGGAACAGGTACACTTAAGGAACAAGCCCCAAGAAAATCTAAAAAATGGAAACTGGGCTGGTTTTGCCAGAGCATCAAGACTTCAAGAATTTGTATATATTCACGTTCTTCACAAACATACAATGTATCTTTCAGGCAGCAAGTGAGAATAGAAAAAAAGAGTATGGTATAGCTTAGAAGAAGCACTCTATGCCTGAAGTGCTCTTGTTAGGAATTATAGAACTTTGAGGATGGTATTTATTTTTGTCAGATAGTTTTTGGCCACAGACAACTGATCACCCATCTGTTCCAGGAGAAATCACATTGTGAGCTGGCCCACTGGTGCCAGTATATAGCGATGCAGCGATAACTTGGTTTTTATTGATATGGCTAAACTCTGCAAACTCTTCAAAACCCAGAACACAGCTGCCAATATCAGATGGGTACCATATTGAATAGAAGGACTCCAAATGTACCACTTGGGAGTAATCTGTATGGACAACAGCCTGCTCTAATTTTGTTTCCTGATCACCTCACTCTGATTTTATGAAGAAACTAAAGGAGACAATTTATCTACAACGCTAATATGTGGGACAAGATCCCAGATTTTACCAGTATCATCACTACTGTGCTAGGAGGGTCCCTCTGAGGATATTAAACATCTTCTAAGAGGATATGGGGACATTTTCTGCAATTGCTACTCTGACATCAGAGTCAAAGTCCATCATCCTACAAATACAACCTGAAGCAGAACAGGGTCTCTCTGGAAAACCACAGCAACTGAAGTAAAATGAAATGAGAAACTAAGACTTAGATGTGTCACCCACCTAAGATGTTCAGGCATGACCAACGCCCAGGTTCAGAGACATAACTGATTTTAATAATGAAAAAAAAATTCCCAGCTCCAGTTCTAGATGTTGATATAGAAAGATCGTGAATTTACTTCCTCTCACAGACAAACTAAATTTATAAACAGAACAATTGCCTCATGAAAAAACCCTAAAAACTTGTAGAGTGACCCCTTCCCATGGGGCAAATGAGAGGAAAACCATGCTGAAGTGGGTAGAACAGGTTGACACACTCCTCCACTATATATCCCACCCCCCTGGTGGCAGTACAGTCAGGATACAACTCAAAACCTTCTTCTGCCTGAGGAGCACGGGGTTCATACCCCTACACTGAGCAAGCCAACACTGAAGACCAGCATCTGAGAAACGAGCCCCCAAAACATCTGGCTTCAAGAATAGGGCTCATGGGGATCCCTGGGTGGTGCAGCAGTTTAGTGCCTGCCTTTGGCCCAGGGTGCGATCCTGGAGACCCAGGATCGAATCCCACATCGGGCTCCCAGTGCATGGAGCCTGCTTCTCCCTCTGCCTGTGTCTCTGCCTCTCTCTCTCTCTCTCTCTCTCTCTCTCTCTCTGTGACTATCATAAATAAATAAATTTTTTAAAAAATTAAAAAAAAAAGAATAGGGCTCATGCTCACAGGAACCCCAAGAGAATGGTGAACCAAAGATCACTCTTAAAGGGCCTATGGGCAGACTCCCTATTCACCCACCAGAACCCAGCACAGAAGCAGCCCATGGAAAATTGCCCCGACTTCATGTGAAAGAGATTCATTTCCTAAGTTTAAAGCATTGGTCTGAGGGGTAGGGGCCTGCTGAAATACTTTCCAAAGTCAAAGGTTGATGGCTGCCATCTTTCTACTTTCCATCTGCATGCTAAAGCCAACAGGCACCATCATGTTTGGTTTTGTCTCCTTTCCAGCAGGTGTCATATTTACACTCTAGCAGATAAGTACCATTTGCAAGGTGTCCCTCTATAGGGAAGGGATTGGCAGGGGGAATTATCCTTTGTCCTTTTTTCTTTTTTTTCTTTTTTTATTCTTTTTCCATCTTATTGTCAGGTGTCATCTTTTTGCAATCAGCCTTCGCCTCACATCAGCCCTAGAGTGTCATCTTCCCACTCTCCCGCTCCTGCACACCAGAGTGCCAGGAGCACCGAGAGGGGAGCTTCTACACATGTCTGGTGCCCCGGTTTTTATGTCTGGTGGCCTGGTTTTTGCAACTGCTGCCCAGGGGACACCCCTTGATTGCCTGGCTCTGGAGGCCGGGGGGGGAGGGGCTTACATTATGGGTCCCATGGGAATATAACAATCAGAAAAACAGTTTCAGGCAGAATATAGCCCCTAGGGCACTGCGCAGACAGTGGACTGAAACATAGCCCAGCCTTCTGGGAAAGGGGCCTACTTTCTTATCCTGGAGCTCTGGCTTGAGGGTCAGGCTTCTGGTTTCGTGCACTTCTAGGAGCTTACAGAAGAGCTCCCAGGAACACAGGCTGATAGATGCCATCTCTGTAGGCTTTCTCTACCTTGCTCCAATTTGCTGGTATCTTCGAGAAAGGAGCTTATATCCTTGTCTGGCACCTTGATTTTAGCAGCCGCTACCAGGGACCACCTCTGTATTACCGAGCTCCGGTGACCAGCAGGCTTATAATCCCGGGTCCCATAGGGCTAAACCTAAGAAAGAATGAGTCCTTCAACAGCTACCACATGCAGGGCACAGCAAGGGACAAGAGATCCAGGAGCTCAGTGCTTCTGTGAAGGAGGACTATTAGTTTACCATCATGGCTTTGGCCAGACAGATGAGCTTCTAATTAAACATGAGTCTAAGGGCTGACTGAAATATTCCCTGAGGTTTGGGAAAGCAGGCACTATCTGTGCACTCTCCCTCCACCATTGTCCAGAGCATGAGTGTTTCTAGTAAAGGAGCTGTTATACATTATACATGTTACCCCAATTTTTATAGCTGGTGCCCTGGTTTTTACAGCTGCTTGCCAGGGGATAGCCCTTGGTCACCTAGCTCTGGAGCTAAAGGCGCTTACATTCCTAGGTCCCACAGGACTATAACAATAAGAGACCATTCTTGGCAGGCCACCACCCACAGGGCACCACAGAGAAAACAGAATGCAACACCTCCTGCCTTACTATGAAAGAGGCCTACTCGCTAGTCTTGGCACTCCAGCCTTGGAGGCAGGATTCAGGTTTGGCATTCATCTCAAGGCTACAGAGCTGCTCTCAGGTAACACAGGCTAGGGGATGTGATATTTATTCTCTTCCTCCACCTCACTACAGCTTCCTAGTATCTCACAGAAAGGAGTGTATATCTGCACCTGGAGCCCTGATTTTTGTAACTGGGTACACCTGGGTGCCCAGGATACACCTTCAAATTGCCTGCTTGGGGACCGTAGGACTTATACTGACAGCCACACAGGACTGTATGTATTTGCATTCTTTAATAGCTGTGGCCTAAGGGTCTGGCTTCAGGTGCTGACTGACCTTCTCTCCTTTGGGACAGTGACTAACTTTGGGACACGCTCAACTACTGAGAGCTCTTAAAAATAAAATAGGTTCCTTGGACAATCACAAAAATTTGAGAGACAACCAAGAACTAAAGTGAGGTTGAACAGTAAGTTTCATATGTGACACAAGGCCAACCCTTCAAGATTGGGAGAAGTGACTGTATCATTTACCATATAGAAACTAATACAGAGAGTCAAGCAAAATGAGGAAGCAGGGGACTATGCTCCAAATAAAATGAACACAAAACCTCAGGAAAAAAAACCTTCTTAATGAAATGGATAAGTAATTTACCTAATAAAGAATAAAGATGCTCACCAACCTGTAGAAAAAAAGAGAGATGAACACACCAATAACATAACAAAGAGACAGAAAATATGAGAAGGTTCTAAACACAAGCCATAGAACTGAAGAATACCTTAACTAAACCAAAAAAATACACTAGAGGAGTTCAATAGCATATCAGATAAGGCAGAAGAAAGGATCAGTAAAACAGGGCAGAGTAATTTACCCAATGAGAACAGGAAAAAAAAAAAAAGCAACCTGTCTTATAGTTTAAGGAATTTAGAGGACAACATCAAATGGCCCAACATTCACATCAAAGGGGTCTCAGAAAGAGGAGAGAGAAAGAAAGGAGCAGGAAGCCTATCTGAAGAAATAATGACTAAAAACTTCCCAACTTTGGTAAGAGAACAGATATCCAGATCTAGAAAGCCCACAAACACAAAAAATGATAAAGCCAAAGAGACCAACACCAAGACATACTATAATGAAAACGTTAAAGTCAAAGAGACAATCTTACAAGCAGCAGGAGGAAAGCCACATGTTATGTACAAGGGAAACCCCATAAGTTCATCAGCAAATTTTTCAGTAGAAATGCTGCAAGAGAGAAGAGAGTGGCATAATGTATTCCAAGTGCTAAAAGAAAATAAACACTTATAAAGGTAGGACGAAGGTTAAAAGATAAAAGTAGTAAAAATAATTATAACTATGATACTGAGTGGAGGGATACACAAGATAAAAAATATAAAATGTGATATCAAAAACAAACATGACCAGAGGAGAGTAAAAATGGAGAGTTTTAGAGTGTGTTATTGACTTAAAAAGAATTTCTAAATATAAGTTGTAACATATAAGCCTCAAGGTAACCAAAACAAAACCTATAGTAGATACAGACACATGCAAAAAGAGAAAAGAATCTATGCACACCACTAAAATAGTCATCAAACCATGAAGGAAGAGCACACAAGACCACAAATGGAACAGAGAAACTAATTACAAAACAGCCAGAAAACAATTAACAGAACTGCGGTAGGTACACACCTATCAATAATTACCTTAAATGTTAATGGACTAAATTCTCCAATCAAAAGACAGAGTGACTGAATGGATAAAAAACCAACATATATGCTGCCTACAAGAGACTCACTTTAGATATAGGGACACACACAGAACAAAAATGAAGGTTATTCCAATAAAAATGGAAACCAAAAGAAAGTTGAGGTAACCATATTTATTACCAGACAAAACAGATTTTAAAACAAACACCGTAATAAGAGAAAAAGAAGGACATTACATAATGACAAAGGGGTCAATCCAACAAGAGGATATAACATTTATAAATATTTATGTACTCAACACAGAAGCTCTAAATATATAAAGCAAATCTTAACAGACATAAAGGAAGAAAAATATAGCAATAAAATAACAGTAGGAGACATTAACACCCCACTCAGGTCAATGGACAAATAATCCAAACAGAAAAGTCAATAAGGAAACATCAGCTTTAAATGACCTGTCAGACCAGATAGCCTTAACAGATATATACAGGATATTCCATCCCAAAGCAATAGAATACATATTTTTCTCAAGTACACATGGAACAATCTTCTCCAGGCTGGATCATTTGTACTACAAGACAGGTAATGAGAAATTTAAGTAGACTGAAATCACATTAAGCATCTTTTCTCATCACAATGGTATACAAGGAAACAAAAACTCACAAATATGTGGAGACTAAAACAACATGCCACTGAACAACCACTGGAAAGTGAAACCAAAAAGTACTGTGAGACAAAAACAAAACAAAAAAACAGAAGTACAACATATCAAAGTTTATGGGATACAGCAAAAGCAGTGCTAAGAGGAAAGTTCACAGCAATAATTATGCCCTCCTCACTAAGCATGAAAAGTCTCAAACAGCCTAACTATATACATGAAGGAAATCGAAAAATAAGAAAACTTAAAATTAGAAGGAAATTGAAAAAAATCAACACAGAAATAAATGAAACAGGGACTGAAAATACAATAGAAAAGATTGACAAAACCAAGAGCTGGTTCTTTGAAAAGATAAACAAAATTGATCAACCTTTAGCTGGACCCTCCAAGAAAAAAAATAGAGTGCTCAAGTAAGTAAAATCAGAAACAAAAGTAGAGACAACACAACTAATACCACAGAAATACAGAGGATCGTAAAAGACTACCACAAACAATTATATGCCAACAAACTAGACAACACGGAAGAAATGGGTATGTTCCTAAAAGCATACAAGCATTCAAGACTGAATCAGGATGAAAGAGAAGATCTGAACAGACCAATTAACTACTAAGGAAATTGAGTTAATAATTTTTTAAAACTCCCTACAAACACACATCTGGGACTAGACAGCTTCACTGGTCAATCTACCTAAATTCAAAGAATACCAATTCTGTCCAAAGTCTTCCAAAAAAATAAAAGAGGAAGGAACACTTCCAAACTCTTTTTATTAACCTAGCACTACCACAGAAAGACAGCATTAAAAAGGAAAGTGACAGTCCAATATCCAAGCAACATAGATACAAACTCAACAAATTATTAGCAAACTGAGTTCACAAATAAATTAAAAAGATCATACACCATGATCAAGTAGGATTTATTCTAAGTGTGCAAGGATGGTTCAGCATCCACAATTCAATCAATGTGATATACCACATTAACAGAATGAAGGATAAAGATATGATCATCTCAATAGATACAGAAAAAGCATTTGACAAAATACAACTTCCATTTAGGATTTTAAAAAACTCAACAAAGTAAGTATAGAGGAAATATGCCTCAACATAATAAAGGCCCACAGCTAACACCCTGCTAATTCTAAGACAATGTTGTCTGTTGGTGGGAATGTAAATTAGCACAGCCACTATGGGATGCAGTATGGAGGCTTCTCAAAATATTAAAAATATAACTACCATATGATCCAGCAATTCCACTGCTGGGTATTTATCTGAAGAAAATAGAAACACTAACTCAAAAAGATATATGCACTCCCGTGCTCATGGCAGCATTATTTATAATAGCCAAGCTATAGAAACAACTAAGTGTCCCCGAGGGATAACTGGATAAAGAAAATGTGGTTTGTATATAAAATAGAATATTCAGCCATAAAAAATAATGAAATCTTGCGATTTGCAACAACATGGATGAATCTTGAAGGCATTATGCTACATGCAATAAGTCAAAGACAGACAAATACCATATGATTTTACTTATATGTAGAATCTAAAAATTAAAAGAAAAAAACACAGTAAGTTCTGGATACAGATGGGTGGTTGCCAGAGGTAGGGGTAAAAGGATGCATGAAATGATAATAGAGAGTTAAAAGGTATAAAATCCAATTATAAAATAAATAAGCCAAAGGAATACAATGTATAGCATGGAGACAACAGTTAATACTGTATTGCATATTTGAAAGTTGCTAAGAGAGTAAATCTTAAATTCTCATCACAAGAAAAAAACATATGTAACATAGGGTGATGATTTTGCAATATATGCAAGTATCAGTTATGTTATATACCTGAAATTAATGTTGTATATCAATTATACCACAATAAAAATTACATTAAAATTCATTGTGGTATATAGTTCTATGAGTTTTGACAAATGCATATAGTCATGTAACCGCCCTACAATCAAGACATAAAACCATTCCATTACCCCTACATCCCCCCAACCCCCACCAAAACTCTCTCCTGCTGCCCACTTTTAGTCAGCCCCTCCTCTTAATCCCTCCCAAATCACTGGTCTGTCTTCTGTTCTTACAATGTCACCCTTAGTGTATGGAATCATACATCCTGTAGCCTCTTGAGTCTGACTCTTTCACCTAATTAGCAAACACATTTTATGATCATCAATATTGATGTTTTCATCAATGGTTTGTTCAACTGCTGAGTCATATTTCATTGCATGGATGTACCAGCCTGTTCTTTCATTCCAGCTGAAGGACATTTATACTGTTTCTAGTTCCTGACAATTATAAATAAAGCTACTGTAAACATTAGTGTACAGATTCTGGTGTGAACAAAGTTTTCATCTCACTTGGGTAAATATCTAGCCAGGAATGGAATTGCTGGGTCATATTTAAGTATATGTTTAACAGAATAAGAAACTGCCAATTTTTCTCCCCAAAATGCTGGCTGAATGATTGTGCATTGCCACAAGCACTGAATGCATGTGAATCTCAGGTGCTCTTTCTCACCCACTTGGTACTATCCATTTTTTACTATGATTTTTTTCTCAGCCATTCTAAGAGGGATATAGTGATATCTTGTGATTTCTTTTTTTAATTGTGACTCTTTAAGATCTATCAGATTTCACAGTACCATATATTTCTACCTTTAAGTAAGAGTAAAGAGTACCAAGTAAGAGTAAAGAGTACCATATATTTCTTACCTTTAAGTCAGTAATGTATTATTACATTCCTTTTGGATATAAAGCAACAATCCCGAACAATTAAGTGAATTCACAGAGTTATAACATGAAGATGACTTTCTCTTTATAGAAGAAATCTTCTTTCTGCAAGCTTGCATATACGTCCCTACTACCTACAAATGATACGTCAATAATGACAGATTCCCAGGGTGCATGGCTGGCTCAGTTGGTAGAGCATGCAATTTTTTATCTTGGGGTTGTGAGTTTGAGTCCCACATCGGGTTATAGAGATTACTTTAAGAAGTAAAAAATTTGAGGGATCCCTGGGTGGCGCAGCGGTTTGGCGCCTGCCTTTGGCCCAGGGCGCGATCCTGGAGACCCGGGATCGAATCACATGTCGGGCTCCCAGTGCATGGAGCCTGCTTCTCTCTCTGCCTGTGTCTCTGCCTCTCTCTCTCTTTCTGTGACTATCATAAATAAATAAAAATTTAAAAAAAAAAAAAGAAGTAAAAATGTGGTATGTCTGGGTGGCTCAGTGGCTTGGAGCATGCCTTCAGCCCAGGGCGTGATCCTGGGTCCGAGGATCAAGTCCCACATTGGGCTCCCTGCATGGAGCCTGCTTCTCCCTCCACCTATGTCTCTGCCTCTCTCTCTCTTTCAGTGTCTCTCATGAATAAGTAAATAAAATCTTTTTTAAAAAAAGTAAAAATTTAAGGAAAAATTAAGACTGACAATTAACAATAGGAAATAACTCCCTAATCCATAACTTTCATTAGTGCAAAAATTCATGAATTATTGACAATTAAACATGTGTTATATATAATTATATATACATACCATACACAAACCGGTACATTATAAAGGGTAGTCTTATCAAGCACATTGATAATTTAAATTTGATCACAAAAGGAATAAATATTTTAGAAACAAGATACTCAAAACTATACCAATGACATGACACATTTGCATAAATTAAAGATCTGATTACAAATGTTAGTTGTTCCAAGGAAGATCACTATTTTTCAAAATTGTGAGTCTTTGTCCAATTACTGTTTGTACTTTAATGAAATATATGGTTTACAATTTTTTACCATGCCTTATTTTTACCACTTTATTGTAATATTTATGTGTCATCTTCTGTTAAAGATCATATTATGCATTCCCTATCTATTCCCATAGATGGAACAGGAAATTAAATGTCTTCTATGAAAAATAGTTGCTTCATCCACTCAGCAACTATTTATTGCATCCCTAGCAAACCAGGGGTCAGGTGGCAGGTTCTATTTTAGATACGGACCTCAGGAGGGACTCTTTAATGACGCAGCACATAAGCAAAGACCTGAGAGAAATGACAGAGTAAGCCTTGTGAAGACCTGGAAGAAGAGGATTCCAGTAGGAAGAGATAGAGGTGCAAGAGCCCTAAATGGAGTGTTTTACAAGGTTGAGGTGATCTATGCAGCTAGAGCATAGCAGAGTGAACAAGAGGACACTAGAAGGAAATGAAATCTGAAAAAGGCAGCCAGATCATGCAAAGACATTGACAGAATCTGATTCTCAGTTAAATGGAAAGCAACTAGAGTGTTTTAAGTATCAGAGTTATGTATTTCGAACTACATTTTCAAGGATGCATGCTTTGCTATTTAGAGGACTGTGTAGGAGGCCAAGGGTGAAGCAGAGAAGCTAATTAACAGGATGCTACCAGAGCTGAGAGGAGTGATGACACTGACTTGGTCAACAATGGTGACAGCTGACACTGGGAAAAGTGGTCAATTTGATACATATTTTGTTGTTGTTTTTTAAGATTTTACTTATTTATTCGTGAGAGACACAGAGAAAGAGAGAGGCAGAGACACAGGCGGAGGGAGAAGCAGGCTCCATGCAAGGAGCCCGACCTGGGACTTGATCCCCAGTCTCCAGGATCATGCCCTCGGCTGAAGGCCGCTCTAAACCACTGAGCCACCTGGGCTGCCCTCGATACATATTTTGAATGTAGAGGTCACAGGGTTGGCTGATGGGTTGCACATGGAGTGTAAATTGGAAGTTGAAAATTAACCTCAAAAAGTTCAACAAGAGGCACCTGGGTGGCTCAGTCAGTTGAGCATTAAGCTCTTGATTTCAGCTCAGGTCATGATCTCAGGGTCCTGGGATGAAGCCTTGCAGTGGGTTCCCTGCACAGCAGAGAGTCAGCCAGAGGATTTTCTCCCTCTTCCTTTGCCCCTCCCCCTGGCTTGCGTGTGCTCTGTCTTTCCCAAAATGAATAAACCTATAAAAAATGTTAAACAAAATCATTTAGTCTGAAAAACAATGAATGGTTTCATTTCAACAAGGATCCTTAAGAAACAAACTGTACTGACTAGCTGGCATTGGATTTTTGAGAACCAAGAGTGAAGATAAAAAAGACTGTCATTTCCAACAGCTAACTTTTGGAACACTTGCTGCCATCAGCCACTGCAGGGGAGTCATTGAGAATTCCAAATAAAGCTCAAAATCAGAATACCATTCTTTCTCTTCAGCCCTCAGTGATGCTTGTGTAATATATTCCATATCAGCTATTGTAGCTGAGTTTGGCAGGAATTATGCAGATAAGTAGATTAACAACAGATAAACAAGATGACTGAAATGTAAATAGATGAAGATTAATGCAGTGGAGCGTGCAGGAAGAGATAAAATTCAAAATAGTAAATTATAATTCCAGAAGTTTCATATACTCTATCAATTAACTAAATTAATAGAAATCTGGATGACCTGGAGTTTATTTTTTTGACCTGGAGTTTAGAATACAATATTTTTTTCCATTTCTCCTAGAAAGTGAAGGATACTGTTAAGATTAAAACTACATATGTGAAAAAATAAAAAATAAATAAAAAATAAAAAATAAAAAATAAAAAAAATAAAACTACATATGTGGGGCTCAGTTGGTTTCTGCTTAGGTCATGATATTAAGGTCCTGAGATCAACCCCAACTCTAGGCCCACCCACACTCAGTGAGGAGTTGGACTGAAGATTCTCTTCCTTTTCCGCTTCCTCTCTCTCTTTGCCCCATACCCTTCTTTCCCACCCCTCCTCCCTTCACACACTATCTAAAATAAAAATCTCGGGATCCCTGGGTGGCGCAGCGGTTTGGCGCCTGCCTTTGGCCCAGGGCGCGATCCTGGAGACCCGGAATCGAATCCCACGTCGGGCTCCCGGTGCATAGAGCCTGCTTCTCCCTCTGCCTGTGTCTCTGCCTCTCTCTCTCTCTCTCTCTCTCTGTGACTATCATAAATAAATAAAAATTTTTTTAAAAAATCTCAAAAAGATTAAGATAACTTAAGGCTTCAAGACTGAGAGTAATGATTTTAAAGAAATTCAGGATGGTTTTGAAGAAGGAGAGAGGCTGAAATTGTAAATGACACTGGACAACCTTCCCTTAGACTTCACTGTCCCCACCACTTGAGATCCAAGAGAAGCAGTCAGCTTTATACTAACATGGTCCTCAGGACTCCACCAGAGATAGGGGACATTGAAAAAGCTAATGTGGAGCCAAGTACTCATCATACTGACCTTTAGGGTTAGTCTCTTTACCTTATACAGTGTTTCCATACCTTACAGTGTTTAATAAATTCTTACTGAATGAAACTTTCCACCACCGTTACCCTGGAAAAGCCTTAGGATATGACTAATACACTTGAGCAGAGTAGGAAAGTAAACCCCTCCATTTTACAATCCTTTCCCAAGACAGGCCCAATGCACTTCCCTAGTTAGGATTCTGGCCATTTGTCAAGGTGACTTAGTGTTATAATCCAGAAACCTACAGCATTAAAAGAAAAAAAAAAAAGAAAAGAAAAATTACTTCGGAATTTCCTAAGAAAGTACTCAACATTTAGTGACGCTTGAATCACTAAACTATACACACCTGAAACTCATGTTACACTGTAAATTAACTGAGATTTAAATATTTTTTTAATATTTTTTAAAGGAAAAAATATTTAGGGCCACTTATGAGTAGAGTCCCACCAGTAATACATGTTCTTGCCACCCATGCCCCAAACAGCAGAGCCCAACAATGCCTAAGCACCTCTGAAATACTAAAAGGTCTCCCATGGGGGCAGCCCAGGTGGCTCAGCGGTTTAGTGCCACCTTCAGCCCAGGGCGTGATCCTGGAGACCCAGGACGGAGTCCCACATCAGGCTCCCTGCATGGAGCCTGCTTCTCCCTCTGCCTCTGCCTCTGCCTGTGTCTCTGTCTCTGTGTGTGTCTCTCTCTCTGTCATGAATAAATAAATAAAATCAAATAAATAAATAAATAAATAAATAAATAAATAAATAAATAAATACAAATAAAAGCTCTCCCATGAAATTACCAGCCACAAGATATCCCTGTCAACTCTAAGTATTTGCCAAAGGTTGAATGAGGCTGAAAACATCCCTCTACTGTTTCCATAGATGGCCTTCAAGAAAAAGATATGGCATATTAAATCAAAACTCAGGAACACAGGGAAATGCTGGGAAAGCATTCACAAGCCATTCTTCAATCCCAATTTATCGACATGCCATCCCTTCTACTGTCCATGATGAGAGTACAATG
The DNA here is from genome assembly GCF_053574225.1 of Canis aureus. Lineage (NCBI taxonomy): Eukaryota > Metazoa > Chordata > Mammalia > Carnivora > Canidae > Canis > Canis aureus. Next base: position 18,487,545 of record NC_135636.1, read on the forward strand.
TTCATCATTCCCATCTCCAGAGCTGAGATAATCGAAGGACAAATGACTGACCAAAAATATTCCATTAATATGACTATTCAAGCCATATCACAGTATTCATTTCAAGTTGAGAGCCATAACTCTATTTAATAGCACAAAGCCCTACATTTATCTGCATCTTATGAGCCATTAGTCAGGAGACTGAAGCCGCTGGCTAAATCATCTTGCCCCCTCTCCTCTCACTTAGTTATGCTGCAGAAATAGGATTGCAGGTCGCTTTCAAGAACTCCCTGACAACTTAGCACCAGAAAGAATAATTTTACTTTGCTGATTCCCTGTATTCCATGAAGAAAGACAACTGACAATTGTGATAACACTTAACTGATACAAAACTACCTTCTTTTTTCTATTTTTACAGTAAGATCAATGTTGAGCAAACGTGCACCATGTAACTTTTCTTTTGTTTCAATATTCTCTAACCCAATTCCTTTCTGTGTGTTTCAGAAACAAACACCTTTCAATAAAACACTGGCTCTTAGATAATAGTTATCAAATGCTGACTTAGAACAGTGTTAAGAAAAATCTGAATGTAAATGATGTAAACGCTGAGACTGTATACGGGAAGACTTAATGTGTTTGCCATAAAAATACGATTAATTTGCAAAGAGTGTTCCTTTTGCTGAGAAAGGACAACATAACTCCAATCAGGAAGCTCCTGACTGGAAAACAAAGTTTTGTTTTGCTCCTGTTTTGAGACTGGGGAGTTTGAGGATTTAAACCTCTCCAGTTAATTCCTGTATGGGTCTCTCAGTGCAGTCTAGACCAGCAATGCCCAATAGGAATAAAATTTGAGAGGCGCTTGGATAGCTCAGTTGGTTAGGTGGTCTCCCCTCTGCTCAGGTCATGATCCTGGGGTCCTGAATTGAGCCTCACATCAGGCTCCCTGCTCACTGGAGAGATTGCTTCTCCCTCTCCCTCTGCCCCTACCTGCCTCCCACCCCTCCCTCCACCTTGTGCGTGAAGGCACACACACATGCAAGCATGCGCACTGCACTCTTTCTCTCTCCCTCTACTCAAATCTTAAAAAATGCAAGCCATGTGTAATTTTAAATTTTCTAGTTAAAAAGAAAAAACAGATGAAACTTTAATATTTTATGCCAATGTACCCCAAAATATCATTTTAACAAGTGTTCCATGTACAATTATTAATATACATTTTTATACTAAATCTTTGAAATCCAACACGTATTTTACCCTTGCAAGCACACCTCAGTTTGAACTGGCCATGTATTGAGTGCTCAAAGCCACACACAGTGAAGTGAATGGCTCCCATATTAGCACAAATGTCAGAGCAGGTCCTAGAGAAAATCTGGAATAGATTACTAGATAGTAAGTGGGATCTGAGTGGCAATCACAATCTCTCTATTACAAAGTGATCGGAAGTGAAACAACTGGGGAGGCTCACATAGTCGCTGGCCCAGAAGCACCTAGGAATTCTGTACATTCTCAGAATTTAACTCTCCTCTGATCATTATAGACCCAGGCATTTCACTCATAACTACAATGTGCAAAGGGCTCAAAAATTAATCTGTCATATTTGGGAAAGATATTAGTTTACTGGTTGTTCTCCTATGCCAAGCATCTTGCTTTCTTGACATTGTGTATTCTCTACGACCTTTTATTTTTATTCCTATACTCAACTGATGAAATTTAAATTTGCATTCAATTCAGAACTCCAGCTCTCATCTTGAAATGGAATCATGAACTATAGCTCAGGAATCTTTTCTTTTCTTTTCTTTTTCAGGAATCCTTTCTAAGATAACTCTTCCACCTACTGAAAAGTTATATACCAAGTATTCTCCTAGACACTTCGTGAACATTGTCTCCAACCCACTGTAGGGAGAGGCATTATTGCCTTCATTACAGTAAACCAATAATAGAAGGATAACAATCTGCTCAAAGTTACAGGACCAGAACTGTCTAGTCCTCAAGTCCGTAACCTTCTACAGCCCTTCTTTGCTTTGATTTAATAATCACAGCCAATGTCCTTGTATTCCTAAATTGCCCATCCCAATGCAAGCATCTTTGCATAGGCTTGAATTCTGAACACCATTCCTACTATCTTCCTCTGGGAACAGAAACCAGCAAGAAAATAAGAACCATCTGTCATTACTGAGCTCGCAGGAAGCAGAGGAAAAACTTTTCTCCATCCAGAGTCCAAGATAAAGAAATTCACTGAGTACCACCTACACTACACAATCCTCCCACCCAGGTGTCCATTTATATGCCCGACAGTCATTTTAATTGCAAATCTGAGGTCACCCCTGATAATAAGGCCCTCTACTTCCATTCTCAGGGCACTCTAGTCCCCAAAGTCATTAGTGCAAACTTACTTCAATTGCTTTGGACTCTGTCTGCACATACATTTCTCTGTAGGGACTGCTGCTATTCCAAGCTTCTGCTCCCTTTGCTTGGATGGTTGCTAAGGAGAAGAGAGCGCTGCCTTTGTAATTATTACCAGAAATTCTTCTGTAATCTCCACCGGTCCATTCCTTAAAATCAAAGGCCCCATACTGCTCAAAAGTGTAATCTCTGTTTTTGCGTCCCTGAGCAAGGCCCAGGAGCTTCCATTTGAGTTCATAAGCAATAGGTGCCCTCTACTCTGAATGTAAATCAATTACTTGAGGAACGTTCCCCTGGATAACTGTAGGTCTCGGCAGAGAAGCAGCAGTTTAGATGTTCTCCAACCAGACTTAAAAAAAAAAAAAAAAATCAAGGACTTCCCCCTTTACCACATCTATCCATTTCACCTGCTCCTGAGAAGACAGGTGCTCCACAGTCACATTTGTATGAAAAAGATTTTCAGCATCAGAAAAACTTTCAGGCTGACTTACCTCTTACCTCTAAAGTCTTTTTTCCAAAGCAGTCAGTCTGTCCCCCAGGAATAGCCTCGCCCCACAGTCAAGCAAGATGGGTCCCAAAGCAAAGTATTTAAGACTCCGTTCCTCTAAGGATGCTCCTGGACCAGCAGCATCAGCACCATCTGGAAGCTTGTTAGGAATGCAAAAGCCGCACTTTCACTGTGCCAGGTGACTTGTATCCACATTAAAGTATGAGAAGCACGGCCCAAGACACAGCTGAAAAGAATCTGACTTAATGATTTTATAAATAGACAGCTGATACAAACTGCAATTGTTCATTTCATTCCTATTATGCTAGCAATTGTTGGGTTTTTATTTATTTTTATTTTTTTAAAAAGACTTATTTATTTGAGAATGAAAGAGAGAGTATGAGGAGGAGGAAGGGCAGAGGGAGAAGGATTAGCAGACTCCCCGCAGAGTGGGGAGCCAGATGTGGGACTCAATCCCAGGACGCTGGCATCATGTCCTGAGCTGAAGGCAGACGCTTAACCAACTGAGCCACCCAGGTGCCCCATGTTTTTCATCTGTTTTTCTAACCTAGCACTGGACTGAATATTAAGAGAGTTCCTACAGAAAAACCAACTTTCTTCATGTGGTCCTAGAATCTTGCCATCTCTTCATTTATTGAAGTTCAAGTTTATACTCTGTGACCCTGTATGCACAGAGAGACACTAAGAACTAAAAGATTTTTGCAAATGAACTTTAGAGCAATGCATGAAATAACTGCAAAACAAACAAACATGGTCTCATAATTAACTAGCCCTATGCATTTTCCATTTATGAACACTGCAAATTCTATTAGGAGGACTTATGAGAGATACAGTTTTATTAAATAACTATCAATTTGTATGGAAAGAAATGAGAAAATATGTGGATATTAAGCTATATGAAACTATGTTTTATAGAAAAATATACTGAAACCTTCCTGAGGTCATCCTTTAGTGGTTTTGTAGTACAGGTATATTTATAAAACTTATTTTAATAATAATACCTGTACAGTATCAGACTAATTTTGGAGCCATTTTATCATAAATTTCATCATGAGCAATGCTCTTCATGCTTTTCCAACAAATAAGAATCATTTTTTTCTAATGTGAAAATTTACATTTTATTTGACAATCCTACAGTTGTGGCAGTTATATTTTTCACTTATCTGTTTAAAAACACAAAGACATACCAAGTTAACAATGATCATACTAAGAAGAGTAATATAAAGCTTCCATTAAAAAAGTAATTCCTATTTAAGGACACTTTCCCATACTTTAGGGGAAAATCTAATTTTGTTTTTGAAAATTTTAATATTCTGATTAAAGGTCTATGAATGAAAAATCCTAGGATATGGATGAAAAAATGCCATAGTATTTTAAGAAGAAATTGTCAAGAACCCCAGCAATCAAATGACCAAATAGTATCTCAAAGCAACAAAGTTTTCAGAAAACCAAACTCCCAAAGATCACAATGTATTTTCATCTTTTGTCTATTAGGTATTCTTTATGATCCTAGAATTCTATTTTTCTTGATGGATGCCTCTCATTCTTGAAAAGAGAAAAAGACATTCCTGATTCCTTTTTGTTTCAAAAAAAAAAGAAAAAGCACACAAAACTGCACAAAGCCAAAAATCCCAAATATATTCTGATTCTATGCTCTTTTGTCTCTAAGTTTCCAGTTGAAAGCCTCATTTCTGGCAGCTGCCATTTTATCACACTGGATAAAGAATGGAAAGTGCCTCATGTTATGGCTGCTATGAGCAGGTCAACTGGCCTCTGGCCCTTTCTCTCTCCACGGGGAGAAGAAACAGAATGATGCATCCATGGGGTCTACCAAGCTGTCTCAGTGAGCCTCAGCAAGAAGGGTGTCCAGAGTGTGAACTCCACAAAGGCAAGGCCCACACTTGTGGAATCCCAGGGCCTGGCATGACCACTCTGTTTATGGAACATCCTAGGCCTTCCCCTGGAGGCATCTTGTACAATTCCACTCTACCATGGCCCTATTGGCTCCCTTGTAGCCTAAGCAGGAGCACTGCCCTGCATCCTTCCCAGCCCAAGTGCTCAAGAGAAGGCAAAGCTGGCAGAGCAAGGAAAACCATGGCAGTGCCTTTGTCTGATGCTGCTCCTAAGTCAGATGCTAGTAATTCACAGCCTCCATAGTCTGTGATACAGAGAGCCAATGGAGCTGACCTTCTGTGAGAAGAGGATGAGGAATTCGGTTGTGTAAATCCTTTTGCTACAAACAAAAATCTCAAAATCTTGGCTGCAATGCACTGAAAGATGAAAGTGAGAAAAGCAGCTCACACATAAATGTTCCAGTTAAATCTTCAAATCCTGCAGTAACCATGTGCCGGATCACAGCAAGGGTATAAGTGGGTGTCAGGGAAGCAGTAAAGAGCAGAGGTGCTGGAAAGGGAACAGCTGACTGAGGTGATGGGAAGAAATGAAAGCTAGGTAGCCCTGAGAAAGGAGAAGGGGACCCATGATCATGAAAGGGGCTGAGAGGCAGGGCCCCTAAGAGCCAACAAAAATCAAGAGCCATGCCTAAAGCAGGAACATGGTAGCACATCTGGATACAGGTGCTTGGGCTGGGTGAGTACACCATCATCCTAATAGAGCACAGTCAGATTGTCCTTTCAAAAAACTCTAGACCCTTGAACTCTGAATTCCAATCAAGCAGCAGCATCTCCCTGCTTCTCTCTACTCCCTGCCCAGTCTGTTCTCCACCCAGAAAGGACTATCCTTTTCAAGATTTAAATCTGATCACATCATTCCTCTGCTCAGAATTCTACAAGAGATTCCTGATACTCTGAATACAACCTAAAGTCCCTACCCTGGTCCCTGGGGACCCTATTTATCTCACCTCTCACCCTACTCCCCTTTGATTATCTCACCCCATCCAAAATAGCCTCCATGCTCTTCCTCATACTCCCTCATGTGCTGTTGTGTGGAGTCCTCCCACCGACTGCTCCCTCTGCCTGGGATATCCATACGTTTCTCAAACTTCATTCAAGTCTCTGCTCCAATGTCAGGAAGGCCTCCCTCTAGAAACCTATCCAAAATGGCAGCCTCACCTCTGATATGCTTCATCCTCTCACCCCCAGCACCCAACCACCTTATGCTCACCCACAGCCTCTTCCTCCAAGTGCTTGGGACTCTTTTCCTAAAACCTTTCTTTGGGAAAAACAAACCAACAAAACAACCTTTCTTTGGCCAAGAGCTATGTTCATCCCTGCACAGAGGGACAGGCCAAAAATGCCCAAGGGGTGGCCCTCGGCCAAAGACAAGTGGTGCTTAGTGGGTAAATAACCAACCTCCAAGTCCTTCTATGGGATGATCCCAAGGCCTGTTCTACACTCTTCCAGTGGTTTCCTGTAGGATTGCAAGCTGGCTGCCCACAGAGGCAATCTACCGTTTACTGGATTCCTTCATTTCTTTGTCTCACTTCCTTACCCTCTTGCCAGTATTTCAAGGGATCACTTCCCCCAATAAATCACTTGCACTCAAATCTTTTGCATAGGATCAGCTTTGGGGGAACTCAAATTCAAGCTTTTAACCATCCCCTCCTCCTAACATAGTATCCAGCACACAGTAGCTGCTTAATAAATATTTGTTGAATGAATAAACTGCCATAGTTAATCTTCACTTTGGTAATGCTGCTGATCAAGAAACATCCTGTGTCCCAAGCTTATTTTACAAATGGGTGATTACCCTTTGTTTCAGGTAGAACACAGACTCTGAGAAGGACCTAGATCCCACATAGCTTCCTTTTGAACAACTCAGTACTAAGTATGATAGCCATTCCTCTACTGAAAGGGCCCACCATCTAGAAATATGTAACACACATTTCTAAATGCCTAAAGTCAAAGGATACTCCAACTCTCAAACCCTAAACTGTAGCATGTAAAGAAGCACAAGATTAGCATTATAGGTTGTTCTTGAATGCCCTCCAGATGCAAAATCCTTACAACTTTGTGGCCTTTCCCTGGAAGCTAGGACGTCAAGGACAGGGGCCAGCTCTTGGGACCAGGACCAGCTACATAATTTGCAGGATCCACTGCCAAAGGAAAACATGGGGCCCTTTGTTATGAAGAATTTCAAGACAGCGACAACAGAGCATTAAACTAAACACAGAGCCCTTCTGAGTCTGGGCTCTGTGCAAGGCCACAGGTCATACACCCATGAAGCTGGTCCTGGCAAGGACTCATCAAGGATAAACTCTCAGAGACCTCCTAAGCCTTCTCCCTTGGCATTGATGATTCTCACAGAAAGGAGAAACAGCAGTGGTTTGTTTCAGGTTCAGCTACAGCAAGACTACATGACTTGTAACAGCAGAGAGGCCTGTGGGTAGTTCACATCACCTTTGACTTCCCAAACGCCCAAGGAATCCATCATGGCGCACAGCTGCTCAGTGCCTGCTCCACAGTTCAAACTACTGACAACTCCTGGGCTGCAACAACCCTGTTGAGTCCCATGCTTTTTGCTTGTTTGTTTGTTTGAGTCCCACAGTTTAAATACACAAATTATATAACACAAGAAAAAGAAAACCTGCTTTTAAAGAACAGAGCATGCAAAAGATCTCAGGATCTAGTTCGAGAAAATCCATTCAGAGTCATCACTCAGGGTCTGATGGGTACATAGCGAAAAAGGTCAGAAGGGTCTGCTAGAAAAACGAAAGGGGTACAAAGAGCCTGCTAATATCATACCTAGACTTTAGGGACACATATATTGGAGAGAATGTGCAGATCAAAGTAATACCAGGACACATCTGTGACTAGGGCAGATCTATAGAAATATATCCAAGATGGGAAAATGGTATAACAGCACCCATGCCTATGAGAGGCTTAATATCTTTTAGGAGAGGAAGAGAAGCAGTCTACTAATACGCACTGTAGATCCCCGAGAGGACCGAGCACATGCTTCCAAACACAACTGACCACAGAACCCTTGATGAGCCAGGCAACTGGTAGGGTTCAACAGGATAGATTTGACAAAATGGTTACTCAGACCCAATCAACCACAAACCATATTTCCTGATATGGCAGGTGGCTTTACTATATACACAATCGTTTCTAAAGTTTGTTTTTTGTCCTGTACCAAATGCAAAAGAAATGACCATCTCCATTTGAAATGTTAGCATTTAGCAGAACTTCACTTCATGAAAAATTGCTGAATTAACTTCTGCAGGGCATACAATGCTATATAGTTTCATGTTGGGGATTTCTGGAACCATACAAAAGTACTTTAAAGTGTATCGAGGAGCTAGAGATCAGCAGACAGACCTTCCAGGATTAAAATTTTGTTCTTGTTCTGCAGAGATTGTGTGACTTTGTACAGTCAACTAACCTTCATACGCTTCAGTGTCTTTGTAAAATGAGAGAGTACTCACCTCCCAGGAGTATTGTGAGGGAGAAATCAGAGGACGATCAACGTTCTCAAAATGCCATATGTTCAAGCCAAACTCTAGATGTCCCCCAGAAACCATTGTCTCACCTGCAAGCTGTGCTCAGGCCCTCGTCCTTATAGGTTATTTTGACTTTGCTTTGACACTTGATATCCAGTCTGTCACAAACCCAGGAAGCTCTTCATTACAAACATCCCAAATCTGATCACTTCTCACCAACCCCAGCCCACCGCAGTCTTGGTTCCAGGTGCATGCACATCCCTCCTGAGCTTTTGCCAATTCCCTCCTGGGCTTCCTTCTCTTTCCTGTGTCCCTAATTCAATTTATTCTCAACATGGCAACCAGAGAAGTCTTGTTAAAACAAAGATCCATGCCAAGGAACAGTGTCCTTACTTTGGTCTAAAGCATTGGTTCTCAGCTCGGGTGTGACTTTGCACCTTAGAGGACATGTGGCAATGTCCGGGGACATTTTTAGTTGTCACCCTTGGAGGGCAGGGGATGCTACTGGTATCTAGTAGGTAGAGTCCAGTGATGCTGTTAAACAGCCTACAAGGCACAAGACAGCCCCCACAGTGAAGAATTATTCAGCCTGCAATGTCAGCAGTGCTAAGCAGAGAAATGCTTAAGGGATGGAAGTGGTCTGAACTCCCTCCACCTCCACCAATACATCTAGTCCTCTTCCCCCATGCTCCCTGCTGCAGAGCAGGATCCTTGCTGCTCCTGAACAGGATAAGCTACTCCCACACACTGCCTAGAATGTTCTTCCTATAGATATCCTCAGGGCTCATTATTTTCCTGCCTTCAGGCCTCCACCAATCATCTTGGTTTAAGTTGCAGCTCCTCTCACTCCTGCTCAGCACTACTATCCTCCCCCTTTTCTCCAGAGCACATACCACCCAGCACACCTGTCATCATACTTTGGCTTCTTTTACCTCCTGGAATGCAAGCTTCATAAGGTGGGAACTCTTGACGGATTTATCCATATTACATACTCGGCACATAGCAAGGACTCAGTAAATATTTGCTAAAATGAATGAGTGACGGTGTCCATCAAAAGATGAATGGGTAAAGAAGATGTGGTCTATGCATACAATGGAATATTATTCAGCCATTAGAAACGACAAATACCCACCATTTGCTTCAACGTGGATGGAACTGGAGGGTATTATGCTGAGTGAAATAAGTCATTAGAAGGACAAACAATATTTGTCTCATTCATTTGGGGAATATAAAAATCAGTGAAAGGGAATAAAGGGAAAAGGAGAGGAAATGAGTGAAAATATCAGTGAGGATGACAAAACATGAGAGACCCCTAACTCTGGGAAACGAACAAGGGGTAGTGGAAAGGGAGGTGGGCGGGGGGTTGGGGTGACTGGGTGATGGGCACTGAGGGGGGCACTTGGTGGGATGAACACTGGGTGTTATGCTAAATGTTGGCAAATTGAACTCCAATAAAAAATTTTTTAAAAATGAATGAATAAATGTATGGCTATTACCTTTTGGGGGTACTTCACTGCACCTGGGAAAAAGCTTTCTGACTGGGTGGAGAAAAGTATGTATTTTATCTTATTACTGAAGGCTGTATTCAGAACCTGTTTTTCATCAAAACAGAGTTCTGAGAATAATTCCCAAACAGAACCCCTCATGCTATCATGACAGATGAGTGGAGGGTAATAAAGGGAGCCTAGACCACCCACCCTTGAAACTTCCTTCAGTTACAATTCATAGATATAAAGGATTAAATTAGTTGATGTCTATGGCAACTATAGTCTTCCAAACTAAGTATCAGTGTGTGTTGTTGGAAAAATTGTAACTGTACTCCTCAAAGGTAAAGGGATAGAAAAATTCTAAATCAGGACAGTTCTAGAAATCCTAGACCAACCAATGTTTTTATGCCCAAAATACCTCCAATCAGCAACATTCCATGATTCTATGAAATACCATACATAGCAAGGCATTACTCAGGGGCCCAGGAATTATAAAGCACACAAAGTTCTTGCCTTCAGAGTGCTACAGTAGGCATGAAGGTGAAGATGGTTGTATGGCTGACCTGAAGCACACCACCACCCACAGTAGGCTCATGAGTTTCAGTGTTACAAGAGAAACACAGAAAATGTAACTGCAGTCTTCCACAGATGATGGGAACGAGGAGGGTATGGACGGGGTGGTGGCCCTGGTGTTTCCTGGGGAGTGAGCAGGGGGAGGCCAGGCCTGTGTTTTGGAAGTGGGGACTCTTCCCATTTGGATGGAACACAGGCCACCTGTAAGGATGTGGCAGGAAGCAAGCAAAGATCACTGAGGCCAGTGCACAGAGGGCAACTGGCTCCTGTTGGCTTGGAAAGGACAGGCAGATGGCTAAACACCAAGGTCAGAGGCAGCTGGGCTCGGTTCCTTTCCTGGGTTTCCCTGTACCTTCCTGGAAGGCAGCACGGCTGGAAGGAAAGGAATGGATCTAGATAAGCAGGCTGGGAAGGAAAGCATAAGTTAACTAAATAATCCCAGCTAGATGGAGAAGGAACCTGGCAGAGGGAAGAGAGCTGGTGGATGCAGAGAGGGACCAGACTGTCCCATGGGAAGGAGGGGAGAAGCAGCTGCGAGTCCGCCTGTGCTTTCCCACACCCAGAAGGCACACACATAGACAGGAAGGCAAGAAAGGGAGTTAAGTGCCACCATGACCTCAGGACTATTCAAGCCATTTTATAACATTACAATGCCCAACATTTCCATTCGGTTTATCAGGTAGTTTCAGAGAAGTAGAATCAAAGGTACGGGATTATTTTCCACAGATGTTAGAATGGCCCCTTCCCGAAAAGGGCCTCACTCCAATCCTCTGAAACCTCAGAGGACCCATCTGGAAGTTCCTAGATTGTGTTGGCAGAGGCTAATCTCTCATTGACAGAATCATCTAGAATGGGTTAGAACAAATACATAAAAAAAAAAAAAAAAAAACTTTCTTTTGACTCATCTCACTAGTGGATATGTAAAATAGGAAGTCTAAAGCCACCCAAAAAAAAAAAAAAAATAGGAATTGGCTAGAAGACTCGTGAAAGCTGATTTTTAAAAAGAAGTACTTGTAGTCAAGGGGTGGTAAGGTCCCACCCATCACCCTTTGCCAGCCTTCATTTATTTAACAGACATTTGCTGAGCCTCTGCTTAGAGTCAGGCACCTTGAAGGTGCTTGGGCTACCTCAGTAAACAACAAAGCCTGCCCTCAGGGTGACACACATTCTAGAGAAAGGGAGGGAACGTAAACACATAAAACCAATACATTGCTAAGGTATAGAAGTGAAAAATGTTAATGTTAAGTGCCATGGAAGAAGGAAAAAGGTAGACACAGAATGGGGGTTAATATAAGGTACTTGGGCTTGGAGGTGAAGGCACCAGCCCGGAAATGAGGGGGGAAGAAGGGTGCATTTGTGACAGAGGAAGCAGTCTAGGCAAAAATCCTTCTCAGAGGACCATAGGCCTGCATGTTCAATGAACAGCCCCGATGCCAGCGTGGCCGAGCTGAGGGAGCTAGGGAGGGGGTGATGGAGGTAACAAAGAGGTCAGGTCACATGGGCTTGGGAGGATCCCAACTTGACCCACTGGAGAAAGCGAGAGAGGGGTCGGACCCTGGCTGCTGAGAGGAGAACAGACTGACAGGAGTGGGGGTGCAGGAGGCCAGTAGGCTAGGTGAGGAAGAGCAAGACCTACACCAGGGGGGCAGCAGTGGAAGTGGTAGGAAGGCGGGTCCATTCTGAAGGTAGAGCAGAGATTTACCAACAGACCATGGGCAGATGAGGGAGAGGAAGAAGTCCAGGCTGATTCTAGGAACAAACCTCTGCAACACGCCCTTGTTAAATTTCGGCATAACACCCCTAAAGAGCTCTAGAAAAGATTCTCAAACACTAGCTTGCCATGTACCACCTGCTATTTATTTAAGAGAACATTCCAGTGCAGGAAGTGTATAGTCAAAGCAAGTTTACAGTCCTTAAATTTCACCTATGCCTGGTTCTGTTCCAACAGAAAAACCGCAGTGGTCTATAGTGAGTAAGCATTACATAAATTAACATGCGTCAAGTGCCAAGGTACTGGTTCTGCTAACAAACACAGGCACATACAGGTATGTGTCATATATATGTAACAATTCATAAAAGTACCGTACAGCACAAAATTCATTCCAGAGCGGCAAAGTTTCATTTCCTTGAAAGTCAACTTTTAGTTGCATAAAAATGTTTCATAATCATAAAAAAAGAGTCAAGGTTTGTTTTTGTTTTTGTTTTTTTTAAATCAACAGGATACTGAATTATGACCCTCAAATGCTTTCTTTTGATGCTGACTTAAATTTTAAGACAACATAAAACCCATGGTCCTTGCAATGTTATTGATCGGAATTATTTTTAGAACTAAAACTACAAATGGCTTCCCAAAGACAGCCCATTCAAGGACATCAGGACATGGTATCCACCACACCAGAGTATTTCACCTGGAACTTCAACCGAAGTGCTAAGATGAAGAAAACATTTCACAGGAAAACAAAAAACACCAAAACAAAACACCTTGAGCTCATTCTGAGCTAAATAAGGCAATGTACTCAAATAGGAAAAACTGAACAGAAATAAAGTCAATAAGACAAAGGGTGCTGATTACTTTTCCTTCTTTTTTTTTTTTTTTCCATTGCCATAATATCAGTGTGATCTTCTGAGCAAGGATTACCCTCCAAAATCACTGCAGTAGGTACCAGAAGTTTAAGCATCTTTGCATGGAATAGGATGCCTTCTACCATCAATTCATCCCTTCTCTGAAAGTTCTCATCTCCTAGTATGTTCCAGATGCTTTAGAGTTTTGAAATTAATTTTGCCTCTTTAAAGGAAACCCAGGAAAAGAAAATCTGAATTTGCAAAAATGACAGGGCAGGGAAGGCAGTTCTTGTTGAAGTGGATTCTTCAGTCTATTAATACATCCACTACAGAGTAATAGCTTTATAGATTAAACTACTTGTATCTAGATAAAAGACCAAGGGTATAAATATATTAAGATGAACCATATGAAATCACTACTATTCAATCAGTTTGACCAACAAAAACATCAATTTTATGTGGCTCAGCCTACCACTCACGAGTGATGTTTCAGAATGTCCAAAATTAAGATATTTCTCAAAAGCACCCATGAACAAGAAAGTGAGATTCCATTTTCCCTAATCTGATTTGCATTCAACTTTAAACATCTGCATATGATATTTTGAAAAGCCGTAAGAAACCCTTCAAACAGTATTCATCACTCTCTAATTGCAATTATAAACAAGAAAAACTTAAAAATAATGATCATTTAGATTAGACCCAAATTCTTATCTAAATAACTTTCTCGATGTTATGTTCGATGGTCCCTTTTGATGCTGCTCTAAAACTCAACTTGAAAAATCCTGCAGCTCTTTCTTATCCCTTACCTGTGGTCACAGGAAAAAGTTTCTACTTCCTCTGGAGTATCACAGCTCCTGTGACCCGCTTTACCTTGTTTCAGAGATGTCTCCCCTATCTTATTCTGGAGGACCCCCACTCGTCCCTTCATTATTTTACTCCCCTACCCCCACCACAGCACTAACTGAAGGAGAAAAAAGACAAGGAAAATTCTTCCTGTCCCTGCATCATCAGAAATGGCCTCAGTGAGCCAATGCGTGGTCACCTTGTTATACTCAGGGGCTTCTCAGGGCACAAACAACAGCATATTTTCATGGGGTGGGTGAGCCTCCAGCTCACTGGGCTGTAAGAGGCACCTGGACTGGAACTAGAGACCACTTGTGTTTGGGCAATATCCTTCAGGGGCAAGAGGGGGTTTGAACCTTATTCTCACCGTGGTTTAACTGACACACACAGATTTTTCCTGGTCTTGCTATGAGGCAGAGCACTCTGACTCCCTGCGACCCCCCCACACACACACACACACAAAGAAAGAGGTATTGGGTTTTCAAGTCCCAACTGAGCGAAAGCATCCAGTCCCAGTAAGCATATTCTTCCCTATAAATACAATTTGAAGTGAGCAATTAAATGTAACTCCGAGTTGTATTTTAATTTCCCTTCACAGGGGCCCCCAAACTGTTCCCCGCAAAATGCCTCAGAATACAGACCAGACTGAGGTGAGATAGTTGAGCCAGAAGAGCTGTACAGGTCAAGCACCTTATGGCCTATCAGCAGAGGGACAGGGGTTTCAGCTCTAGGTGACCAACTAACTGGTCCTGCTTTGAAAACTGAAAATCCCAAGTCCAGGAGCCCCTCCATTCCAGGCTCATTTCCTGGGCTAGTACAGGTTAGCTCCATTGTCTCAATCTGAACCTCTGCCAGAAGCTCCTGTCACTGGTTATTAGTCAAGCCAGTAAACTGTCCAAGTATATACTCAACAAATACCACTATCACATCTTCTGTAATAACCCACGGGGTGCAGAGGCACAATCTGGGGTTAGACTCATGGATGACTGGGTAAATTCCCACCAGCTTTCACTTTTGGACAATAAAGGAAAAACAAGCCTCCCTCAAGTACTTCTGCTGGCCTTATATAGTTTCCAGCCCAGCCAATTCAAGGAGTCCCAAGTGATTGCTATCACAAGGATGAGAAAGAACCTTTAACCTATTACTTGCACCAAGCATGGTGCCCAAAGCTGAATGGCATTTAGTCTCGAGAAATACCTCTTCAACAAGTTAGTTGTTGCTGTAAACTATTACAACTAGTGATCAATTGGTTTACACAAAATGTACTTATTAAACATTTACCCTGGGCAGGGCTAGGAGATGCTCCGGAAAAAGAACAAAACAGACACCCTCCCTCCTGCCTCCCTCCCCACACCTTCTTCATGGCTGTTCTTAAAATCAGTTACTTATTCTGCCCTTCTTCTCAAAATCACTTCAGGGTGTGAGCCCAAGACCTGAAAGTAATTCCCAAGTCCCGCTATTATTGGATACTCATCTCCTTCTTATAGAAACAAAACCAAAAACAACTCCAAGGAATGGGTGTATCTTTTTTGGGATACTGTATTAGTGTTATACTAAAGAAAGCTCTATAGAACAGTTTCATTTTCTTGTCCTAGTGAGACTCTTATGAACTGAATATCTATGTTCCCTAAAATTTATATACTGAAGTCCTAACCCCCAAAGTGATGGTATCTGGAGGTGGGCCTCTTGAGATACAATCAGAGTTAGATTAGGTCACAAGAACAGGGCCTCTCAATGGGATTCATGACCTCGTGAAGAAGAGGAGACCCAAGATTTGTTCCTCTACACACACACACACACACACACACACACACCAAGGAAAGGCCATATGAAGACATGGAAAGATGTCCCCCTGCAAACCAGGAGGAGGTGCATCAGTAGACATTGAATCTGCCCCACCTTAGTCTTGGACTCCCCTATCTCCAGAACTGTGAGTTATAAATGTGTGTTGTTCAAGCCACCCAGGCTCCAATATCTTGTTAGAACAGCCAGAAAGGGCTAAAACAGAGACCCAGAAAGTGCACAGAAAAAATACAATACTAAATAGTCTCCAAGGAAACACTTGTGATTGTTGTAGGTTATGGAGACTTATTCTGAGATACACCTTGAATGGTGATCGATACAGCAAGAACAATGTTCATCCCCGAGTCCCCTAGGACAGATGTCCCATGACACTGGCAGTCTGTTTGCAGACATTAAGTGGATCATTCTCCCGTGGCTACATTTTTGATCAGCTATTCAAAGTTTGGTCACGGTCATAATTTCCAAAGGACTCTTCCCAACAACACAATCAGGCACCACATCTGGACCCTGCAGCTTACAGGGCTCATTAACAGTGGACTTAACCATTTCCAGTCTCACCACAGTCTGGCAAGCTCAGGTCTAGACAACAAGTTCAAGGGCATTTGTTCAATTACTGCTCAAGTTCTTAAATAATTGTTAAAGTTTTCTAGGGTATAAGGGCAAAAGTTGATCCAGATGGAATCATATTTCTAATTCCCTGTCAATGAGATAAAGGTTAAGAAATCTATGGTCTTTTTCCTGGAGAAAGTACATTTGAGAGTCCTTGAATGGGTGAGGATAGGTGTGAATGTGATCTTTAGCCAGGGGAGCTGACAACACTAAAGTATAGCTCACACGACACAAGTAACTGTAGTCTACCCCTCAGGATAGCAAGAGAGCCCATCTCTGTGTTCAGGACAGCAGTTATATTAGGAATTATACTTTTCCTCCCTCTGAAGGGGATTTTTGGTTGGGGCAGTCTCATGATAAACTGGGATATTGCAAAAGGTGGCCCTCAAAGGCTGACTTTGGCGTGCATTCTTCCCTACTGCTCTCCTATACAATCCTATTCTATACCTAACAAACAGCCCCACCAGCAGATTCCAGACAGTAGCACCAGCTTTATAATGCAACAGTTCTCCATCAAGCAGCAGATTCTCCTCCTGAGATTAAAAATCTCTGAGCAAGGAGCACCAGTGCTCATGAAAGGAATGCTTTCAACCTCCCCAGATTACATTATGTAATAATCCATAGTGATGCCAGAACACAGATATTTTTATGATGGTGGCTATCTGGCCCCCAAACTACTTAGGACAGCACATGCCTCTGTTCAGAAACTTCCGTTTCACTTATCTTGATGCTAAATGAGTGATTTCAGCATAAATATTCTAGGGTACATGTTGAATGATGTCTAACATTTAGCAATACTGCATTTCTAAACAAGGCCCTGGAAGCCTACGCTCACATTTTGTAGCGAATGCTAGGTTCCTTTGTTCACCGATAATTCTTGCATGTGCTGCTCCCTATTTTCCTCATCCTAACCAGAGAGAAGTGTACTGGGTAGTGATGTGTTCTGTTTTATCTAAGGCAAATACCTTCAGAATTTTCAAGCTGCAGGGTGCCTGAGGTCATCTATTCCGAACCCTAATTTTGAGGAAGGGGACAATGAAGTATAGAAAACTGAAGATGAGTAAGCTTCAAATAAAGTGCTCTTTCATAACTATGTTCTCTCACTTGCTAAAGTACTCAAAAATGCTAGAATGTCCACAACCCTAGACTGCTAACTTCTGGCACATCTAAATCAACAGCTCATGAAGAAATATGCATTCCTCAGTGAAAAACCTGGGCAAACCAGCTGTATTCATTTTCTATTGCTCCCATAATAAAACCCACAATCCTAGAGGCTTAAAACACAAATTCATTATCTTAAAGTTCATTGGTCAGAAGAATCATATGGGTCTCATGGAGCTAAAATCCAGGTGCCCACAGGGCTGTTGTCCTTTCTGCAGAGCCCAGGGGGAAAATCTGTTTCCTTGCTATACCCAGCTCCTAGAGATCAGGCACATTCCTTGGCTCCTGGCTCCCTTCCTACATCTTTGAAGCCTGCAATGTTAATTCCCAAGTTCCTCTCATACTTTGGATTTCTCCTGCCAGGTCTTCTAATGTTCCAGTTCACTTACTCTCAACTTGTGTTCTCTCTAGTTCTGAAGACAGTTAAGGTTCTCCACTTTTAAGGACTGATAATTAGATTGTGCTCACCTGGATTATCCAGGCTAATCTAGCCATCTCAAGGCCCTTAACCTTCACCATATCAGCAACGTCCTTTTTCCTATAAAGCAAAATTTACAAATTCTAGAAATTAAGACTTAGACATCTTGGTGAGGAGGCATTATTCTACCTCCCACATCTGCCTGCCCTTCTGACTCTCACATCGTTAAATGGCCTCACAATGCATCTGGTGACCAGGTCAGAAACTGGGGAGACATGCCTAGGTTAATCCCACCTATTTATACTCCACATCCAGTTAGTGGCTAACTCCCATCTACTCCAAATCCTAACTGTGTCATGTACTGGTGCCTGTTCTCTATACTCTGCTGTGCCCAAGACTGAGGGCTCACTGAATTCTTTACTTCTTTTCCTTTTTTTGAGACCAGCCTCATTTTTTCCAGTTTTATTTATACTGTCCTTCAAAGGCCATGTGCTTCAGTCAAGATGCTCCAGCCCCAGGTCCAGGGGATAAGTCTCGACTGGTCTAATAGAGTCACAGTAACCCATGAACACTTTGCCATTTGACACGAGCATAACACACAGACCTTAAGTCACTGAGTTAATCTACAGAGGAGTCACTCTACCTTCAGATTTCTTGTTGGGGGACATAATTATTTTGATATTTAAGCCAAACTGGAGTTTTCTCTTACTTGCTGTTAAAACATCCTAATGGTGCATCACTCACTAAAGTGACTGCGAAATTCTATTCATTGTTTTACTCACTCCTAGTCTCTCATTACTTCCAACATTTGCACTGCACCCTCCCCATCTTCACTTGGAAGCAAAACACCTCCTCTTCAAAGCTATCAATCTTGTCAAGTATTCCCCTATTCAAACTGTTCCCATGATGTCCATTACTTCTATCCTTTTAGAACAATCTAGAAAGAACTGTGTACCCAAAAGTCAATTTTAAGTTAATATCTTATTTTTTTCATCATACATTCAAAAGAGTTGCTAATGGTTAAATTTCAGGCATGCTGTCAATGTTGACGTTTTAAGTAAAATGGTTGTTATATCACTTAAACCCGTAAGAATCTAAACCCAATGTGAATGGATACTTACGATTTCCTATTTACAAATAACTTCTTTAACATTCATGTTTTATCATTCCCTTTTCACATTTCCATTTTACTACCCCTGCGAGTTTTATCCCAATGAGTAGATCTTTATGATTCCACCTGTTTTATTGACTAAGTATCATACAACCTTACACCAAAAATAGGCATATCATTTAGAACTTTTAGTTTACTTTGAATTTAGCCCCTAAGGATGAGATAATTTCTTCTGAGTTATACATTTACTAGTAAACAACTGAAAAAAAAGTCCACATAAGTATCATATTTAATAATTGGCCAAAATATTAAGAGTAAACTTTATTTGAAATGAATCTGATATGACGCATAGAGCTTTAAAAAATAAACCCACACATTCATGAGTATTCCTTAATGCTAAGATAACTAAAGTTTAGCATCGGTTTTATTCCAACTTTTCATATTTCTATACAAAAATGCTGATAAATCCTTTTAGCCCAAATAGAGGAGTGTAAGAGTTTAATAGCACTTAAATCTCTAAACTCCTTTGGAGCTTCAAGCCAAAGACCATGATCTATTATCAAACTTATTTTTAATTACCCATCATCTGATGATCCAAATAGGTCTCTGACTCTGTCATAAGAAAAGTGTCCTCAGGGCACCTGGGTTGCTCAGGGATTGAGCACCTGCCTTTGGTTCAGGTCGTGATCCTGGAGTCCTGGGATGTAGTCTCACATCAGGCTTCCAGCAGGGAGCCTGCGTCTCTCTCTGCCTATGTCTCCGCCTCTCTGTCTCTCATGAATAAATAAATAAAATCTTTTTTAAAAAAGAAGTGTCCTTAGGTTTAGCACTTGGGATGTTTCACATTCCAGGACAATGTACGATAGGACAATGTACAATATTGAAATTCTGGGAAGATGAGAGGAATGCTGTCCTTCAGTAAAAAGGGAGAAAAGAAAGCAAATGCATTCTCTGGCAGATCAATTTTAGGAAAGAGGACATATACAGCTAAAAATCTGGACAGCTATTCCCTTAAAAGTCTCTAAGGCCTTGAATGTATCCCATTAGAGTATCTTCATCTATGGCCAAAGGTACACCTAAAGTCATTTGGAAAATGGCTGACCTATAGGAAAGATCATAATGTCTCTGCATAGAGCACAGCAACTTTCATAACTGGATGCAGGCTCATGTCCCATCACCCTTATCCTTCTACACCTGCTTGAGAAACTCAATTATGTATGCTGGTTCTGAGTTTGCTTTCAAGAGGAACATGTGTCAAAAAGACTTCCTCCCATCACTACACTTTGACCTCTAGCCTGCTGCTATTTAAGTCACAAGAGATGACTCACTGAAATTTATCCCAGCACCTTGCCCCTGGCTCAGGCCAGTCCCAGGGACTCCACTCACTGTGTGACATAAATTAACAGCAGCAATAGCTTAACCAGTCATCATATGTTTAGGATAAAAGTGTGTACAAACCAACCACCATCAGTTTTATTCCCACTCTCTAAACACTATTCAACAATTCCAGCATTTCATATATACAGATGGAATTCTTTTCATTACTCTACTGTTCTGTTCCACCCCTAACTTCTATTCCTGAAGCTTTCCTCAATTTCCCCCTCCCCATGTCAGCCACAGAATGAGTCACTCTCCTCCCTTAAAGCATGCTGCTTTTACTTCTATTAGATATTATTCACTTCTGCTCAGTGCCATGATGACAAGTGTGTAAAGCTGGTTTCCCTGTCTCCATTGTGGCTGCATCCACTGGTTCCATTCTATTTTGATCCCAGGTCCTGACCACTGCTCCTTGAAAATCTCTTTTCTCGCTGTCAGTCCATTCTTCCTATTCTTTGTAGGATCGTTCTTCCTCAGTTTCCTTCATCTGCACTTTCTTGCCCACTGTTTATTTTGTAGGTCCTTGCACCCTGCATCATGCAGTACTGGAGGTCTCAGCTATCCCAAAGTAAGCTAACACCAAACTCCCGTGACAGTTACCTTTTCACAAGTCAGAGGTAAAAAATGATCATTTTCTTGTGTTAGAGTTGCTATTATTTTTCTAAAGCTTGCCACTTAACAGTCAATAGTAATAACCAACAAATGACAGAAGTAAATAAATATTGAGGAAAAACAGAAATCAATCACTTATATGTAGCTTAAGGTTTGTGTATACATGCTCATGGGTTAGAATTTTATATGCTATATAAAATACTAGCTGGTGTTCATATGAAACATATCCATATTTCTAGATGCACATATATGCACACTTATACACATGTGTGTACAATAAATATAATTTACACATTAGGCAGCAACACAAAATTAAATTCCTATTTGTCTGACATCCAGCATGTAAAAGTGGCCTCAGGGGAACACTCAGATATTGCAGGTGGGCATACAAAATAGCTCAACCACTTGGGAAGCCAGTTTCTCATGCAGCTGAACCTGCACAGGACCTGGCCATTCCATCCTTAGACATTCACCCAAAAGAAGAACATGTCCACACAAAGACCTGTCATGAACGTTCACAGCACCTTTGACATGCTGCAACTGGAAAAATATGTATCTCCTTCAACAGATTAATAAACTAGGATTCATCCACACTGTTAACATCCAGCAATTTAAAAAGAACTACTTGTACATATAACGTGTCAGAATCCCAGAAATGTCATGAAAAAAAAAAAAACTAGATGAAAAGAACAGGATTCCTTTTGTAAGAAATGCTAGAAAAAGAAAAAAAAAATCCATAGTGACAGAAAGCAAGCCAGTGGTTTCCTGGAGGCACGAAGGTGAGAGGCATGGATTGTAAAAGGACCCAAACAAGTGTTTTGGGGTGACAGAAGGTTCTATATAATGACTGTGGTAATGGCTAGACTGGTACACACATTGGTCAAGATTCATTGAGACACACAGTAGACACTAATAACAGATGCATGTTATTGTATGTAAATTATAGTTCATGGACAGCCCAGGTGGCTCAGAGGTTTAGCGCCGCCTTCAGCCCAGGGCATGATCCTGGGGACCCGGGATCGAGTCCCATGTCAGACTCCCTGCATGGAGCCTGCTTCTCCCTCTGCCTGTGTTTCTGCTTGTCTCTCTCTCTCTCTCATGAATGAATAAAATCTTTTAAATTAATTAATTAATTAATTATAGTTCAGTAAAATTAAGTGGCCCTGCAGATTTTTCACCAAATTTGGAGACAAGTTTTATGGATGGCTTGACCTGCCATGGACACAGGCTTACACGGTAGACATAAAATTTACTTCGAATGACTTTGTAGGGGCAGATAGAGAGAATTTTTTTCTTTCACATGGAGTAACTTGGTGATTCATTTTAAAGGTTTCAGGGACTTAAAACATCAACCTTTATGGAAACTGCCATACTTTGAAAGATGGGAAGTGAGCCTATCTGAAAAGAGTTAATTGGTGGATTCCAAAAATGAGATCTCTGCTTATATTGGTACAACCTAAGCTTTAAGCCCTGTGGATAGACTCTCCAATAAGAACTATTTCTTCCAGATACCAATCCACAGATTACTATTTCCAAGGTGAAACAAAGGGACTTTGGATGGCATACCAGAATTGTAAATATTCTCAGTGAACATAGTTTATTGGAAGTGATAGCCCTGGAAACTGGGAGGAGTGAATGTGTAAAATGATCTATAAAGGAGAGGGAGTCATCCTTCTCCCCCACTCCCTGGGCTGACAATACAATATACCAAGGGATCTTCAACTTGATTTTTGTATCAGAATCGTTTTTTAATTTTTTATTTATTTATGATAGTCATACAGAGAGAGAGAGAGAAAGAGAGAGAGAGGCAGAGACAGAGGCAGAGGGAGAAGCAGGCTCCATGCACCGGGAGCCCGATGTGGGATTCGATCCCGGGTCTCCAGGATCGCGCCCTGGGCCAAAGGCAGGTGCCAAACCGCTGTGCCACCCAGGGATCCCTGTATCAGAATCTCCTGGAGAGCTTGTTAGAACACAGACTTCTGGGCCCCACCCCAAGGAGCTTCTGATCCAGTAGGTCTGGAGTGGACTCTGGGGATTTACATTTCTATCAAGTTCCTAGATGATTCTAATGCTGCTGGCCTGGGAAGCACACTTTGAAAACCACTGCCATGTGTTCCAGTCTTTTGGACCAGTGTTAAAATTCATTAATCCCGGGATCCCTGGGTGGCGCAGCGGTTTGGCGCCTGCCTTTGGCCCAGCGCGCGATCCTGGAGACCCAGGATCGAATCCCACATCAGGCTCCCGATGCATGGAGCCTGCTTCTCCCTCTGCCTGTGTCTCTGCCTCTCTCTCTCTCTCTGTGACTATCATAAATAAATAAAATTTTTTTAAAAAATTCTTTAATCCCCTTACCAATGAGTTAAGAGAGGTCTGATTAACTGATTTCTGTAGCTGTACTATCAGCCTTAACAACAGTAAGAAAGGTCAAAAAAGGAAAAATTTCACAATTCTTGGAGAAGATGGGACAAATTGTTCCTGCTTCAGATACCTTTGTATATGGATGAGTTTTTCATCAATTCTTAGGTTACTAAGCAGCTTGTTTGTAACATTAATTTTGCCACTCTCTTATCAGTAAAAGCGGATATTATACTAGGTTCTGCTGATAAATGGCAGTGTTGGAAGTTCCAAACGTACATCATTTTCTATTGTCATATGAAAAAGACAAAGATACAGGAATTGTGAGGGAGGGGCAAGAGGGTGAAAAGAAACTACATGAAAAGGTGGCGGCACAAGTAAAAACACAAATCACAACAGAACCAGAAATTCTGGGGGGAAAAAAAAAAACTAGAGTTCGAGAGATTAATAGTCAAGGGACCAGGGAGGGGAGAAATGCCTTCATGAGTGGGAAGTGTACTCTTCAGATGAAAAGAAAACCACGGTGTCAAAAGCACCTAAAATATAATATCAGGAAAAATAAAAACAGAAGAAAAGTCAAGCTGAGAGAGAAGGAAGGGCTATCTCAAAATCACTGAACATTTAGAAAATATAAAGAGAAGTATTCAGAAGATAAACCAGTAACAGTGATTCGTGAACAGAGGGGGAAAGGATCAATTTTGAAGATATTTTCATCTTATTTGTTGGATAAATATCCAACTCCAAGTTAATGAAATCAATTGTAGTTGTCCAACACTTCAGAAGCAACAGCCTGAAGGGGTTCGGCTGTGTTCCTGGGGAAGGTAGGGGAGCCTGGGGTGTGATAGGCCAAATCATGCCTCCATAAAGATGCCCACATCCTAGTTCCTGGAGGCTGTGAGTATGTTACTTACTGGCAACAAAGACTTTAGAAATAGGTTTAAGTTATGGATCTTGAGATGCAAGGGTTCAACGTCATCACAAAGAGTTTTTTCGTTTTTTGTTTTTTTTTTTTTTAAGATTTTATTCATTTATTTGAGAGCAAAAGAGAGCATTACTGACGAAAGGGGCAGAGGGAGAATCAGACTCCCTGCTGAGCAGGGAGCCTGAGGTGGGGCTCAATCCCAGGATCATGACCTGAGCCAAAGGCAGACAGATGTTTAACCAACTGAGCCACCCAGGCGCCTCGCAAAGAGGGTTCTTATAAATGGTGAAGTAAGCAGTAGAATCAAAGAAAGAGACCGGACAATACAAGCATAGGTTAGAGTGACACAGTCATGAGCTACAGACTGTGAGCAGCCTCCAGAAGCTTGACTAGGTCATAGGTAATGAACAGGTCCTCTCCGAGAGTCTTGAGAAACAACACAGCCCCGCAGACCTATTTTAGACTTCCGATTCCCCAGAAATTTGTGTTGTTTTAAGCCACTAATCCATCCCAATTTGTTACAGCAGCAAAAAGAAACTAATACAAAAATCTGGAGGAGGCAGAGTTGAACTAGAGAGAACATGCCTCCTCTAACAGAGAACACAAGTCCCAGTTTTGCCAGGTTCCCCAATTTGTTAGGACCCATGGAAAATCTGTTGGCATACAGTTAGCAACTAGTAACACAGTGTGGGGCAAAGTATGACCTTGACATTGTCTTTTTTTGGGGGGGCAGGGGGGGTATGGGATATATCCAATCATGCAACATAGCTACACAAAACATGGATAAACCAAGTGACCATGTTTTCTGGCTCAGAGCTACATTCTAGACCCTGACCATATCAAAGCCTGCCCAAGCAGAATTCAGCTATTAAAAGAACCCCTCTAGAGAGTGTTCACCCATGAGTTGGAGGGGAGAGGTAGAAACAGGGAGAGAACTCTTCAGCAGCCCAATGCGGGGCTCAGTCTCAGGACCCGGAGGTCATGATGGGAGCTAAAATCAAAAGTCAGACACTTAACCAACTGAGGTAACCACCCGGGCACCCCAGAATCCCTCTGTTTCTGACCAGAATCCACAACGCAAAAGTGTGGTCCATTCTCTGCTCACAAGTCATTCAGAAGCTGAAATTCAGAGTGTTAGCTTCTTCTTACATTCTAGATAATCAGTGGGGCCTATCTGCTCTATGGAGTCATTCTGGAAAATAAAATTACTTTAGAGAAACAACTTGGTCTTTGCAGATGAAAGGAGTTATTAAAGGGAGCAATGTTTAGACTATTACTGAACTATGGCCAGCTACATGGTAATAACCTAAAAACGAAGATAAAAAGAAACAAAATGCCAAATGATTTTGCCTCATAGTAATCTTTCTGTTAATTCTACTTTGGTAGAAGGGGGGGAGGGGAATGGAGCTAATCACATTCAAAGAGACAAGTGGCCTCTTAATATTCAGACAATCAGCCAAAAGTATTTGAGCGAAGGCTTTCCAAAACACTAAACAAAAAAGGTAAAAAGTGTAAAAGAAATGTAAAGGAGGGCTTTTGTACAGAGCAATATATAATGTCACTGGGAAGACAAGGCTAACAGAGAGTAATTAATAGTGCCCTGAAGAATGATGCCAATAGGTCTGTAAGTCCATACAAGAGGTACTCAAGAAAGGGAGGGACAGGCAGACATTTGAAGGGAGTGAGAAAAGCTTCATTCTGAACTGTCAGAGAAGAGGTAAGATGCATGTATAAAAAGGATTAAGATATCCCACTCCACATAAATGGGTTTGGTGACTTCTCTCAACCTAGAATCTTACATTTTTCATTGAAGCTGAAAATATAATAAAAATCTGCACCCATGGTAGCCTTCTGTTATAAGATAAACATATAATAAATGTAAGAGCTCTGCAGGATTGGAGAAAAGATAACTCATATTTCTATTTCATGGGAGCTTGTTATTATTAGAAGCAGAAATTTCCCCCACCATCTCCATCCCATAATTCTCTACTTTGTTACACGTTTGTACAAATAAATGCAGAGGATATGCACATACATACACAAGCACGCAAGTCTCTGGTGCCTCCAATTATATCATAAAATACCAAAGTAGAAGTCTCAAACTCTTGTAACCCAGTAGAAAGCTGCTCTGATTTATAACCTGAACTTATTTTTCTTAAAACATGGTTCTGAGTTATTTTATCAGAACTGACTTCAAGTGTTTGCAAAAATTACTCCTTTCATCTGAGAAGCAACAATAAACTAAGTGGCTTGGAAAATATAGTAAATATGCATGTAGAGATGGTTTCTCCTGGCCTATAGGTAGTTGACTTTATATATAGTCAGTCTCTGGTTTATATTTTTAAATAGATAACTGTTGAGTATTTGTTCAGTTTGGTTCTAAGGGTCATATACTGTGCTTTTAAAAACTACTGGGGTATTTTCTTACATTCCTTTCTAAGCAAGAAAACAAACTTCCTATTAAATGATGTACCTTTAAAAATCAATATAAATTTCTACCAAGTATTCTGGGTCAAGACTGTAAAAAAAAAAAAAAAAAAAAAGCTTCTGGGCACTTACCACATAATATCTATAACTCTAAGTTGTTTGTTTGTTTGTTTTTCATTTAATCATGAGAGGCAGAGAGAGAGAGAGAGAGGCAGAGACACAGGCAGAGGGAGAAGCAGGCTCCATGCAGGGAGCCCGACGAGGGACTCGATCCCAGGTCTCTAGGATCAGGCTCTGGGCTGAAGGTGGCATCAAACTGCTAAGCCACCGGGGCTGCCCTATAACTCTGAGTTATACTCTGGGTATTTATTGCTAAAAGTAGCTGAATCAACCCACTGCTTATAGCTCAGTATTCACTGAAAAAGCAAGATATGCCTAAATGTAAGTAACAGTTGAAGGACTTACATGGACTTTCAGAACATGAATTACATGTTCAAGTGTATTAAAATGACTAACATGAAGGAAAAAAATAAGAAGTGGGGGTTTTAAGGCACTCTGAAAGAACTCAATTTGAGTACTTTAAAGCCCCTGAACAACTTTATGAACTCACTCATTTGGCCATATCCTTTCGGCTAGGCTACTTTCCTGCTAGATATTAAAACACTGCTTCTTTGTGACCAAAGACATTGTGGGGCATTGTTTGCTTTCTAGTTACAGGTCATTCCGAGAACCTGCATTTTGAGCAAATTGCTGTCTGGAGAGTGGAGGTTTACACAGTTCTGTGTATCCACCTCAAGGTGGATCTAAATCAGTCCCATCCTTAGTGAAGTATTGAGGGTAAAACGGACACAAACTATTGCACACCAAAGTGGAATGTCATGAATTAAGATGACCCTGGGAACAAAGCTTTCTGTTCCAGATACAAGCTTCCAGTTATGGAATGAATAAGTCATGGGGATGAAAGGTAGAGCATAGGGAATATAGTCAGTGACACTGTAATAGCTCTGTATGGTGACAGATGGTGACTACACTTGTGGTGAGCACAGCATAATGTACACAGAAGTTGAATCATTATGTTGTAAACTTGAAACTAACATACTATTGTGTCAGCTATATTCAAATTTAAAATAAAAACACATCTAGATTTTTTTTAAAGTGTGAATCAATGTATATTCACCTCATAATTTCGCCTGGTATATATTCTCAAGTAAGATCTTCACAGCAAATAGCTGGCCACAGAAATGACGTGTGTTGGCCTAAAGAACCTCTTAGAATATGGTTATCTCCAGATCTCCACGTCTCAAAGTATATGATCTCACCCATCATCTTGTAAAATGTTAGAAGAATCAACCAAGTCATTGGCAAGCAACCCGTGCCAAAAGGCAGATATTCTGAGTTACTGTTAAAAGTTTAATTTTTGTCAGAACTAAGAACACCATAAACAAATTAGATGTTAGCTTGTTAGAAAGTGTTGTACAGGGATGCCTGGATGGCTCAGTGATTGAGCATCTGCCTTCAGCTCAGGTCATGACCCCAGAGTCCTGCATTGTGCTCCCCACAGGGAGCCTGCTTCTCCCTCTGCCTGTGTCTCTGCCTCTGTGTCTCTGCCTCTCTCTGTGTCTCTCATGAATAAATAAAATCTTGAAAAAAAAGGAAAAAATGTTGTACAATCTGTGTACTTCAGAGTATGGAGAATATCTTGTATGAATAAAATTGATCCAGTTAATCTGATAAAACAAACGGATCAGAAATCACTCATTTGTGATCAAGGAGTTCTTTTGAAGGGGAAGATCCACAAAAGCACATAAAAGCTAAGAAGAGGCCATGAGGAAACCTTCTCAGATGACAGGAATGTTCTATATCTTGCCAGGGACTGATTTACACAGGGCTATCCATTTGCCAAAGCTCAACTTACATATAACTAAGTATGTGTATGGCTCATTATATAAATTTTATATTAAAAAAATACTGAACTCTAGTTAAAACAAGCTTGTGTAAATATGCAAACTTATGCTTTTGGTTTATTTTTAAATGCATCAAAAATAAGATAGGAAAGAGAAAGGTGGATGGAAATGTGAGGATCTAAAGTATTAAGGGTGGAATCTAGGTGGTGAATATAGCTGTACATTGTAAAACCCAAATTACCATTGAGATTTCCGTTAAGAACACTGAAGAAAATATAATGGAAAGGAATCACTGAAGAATACAAAGTAGCACACTACCACCCCCACTGCCCACTTTCTTCAAGAGTTTACAAGGTATCTAGGACACAGGAAGAATATTTAAGTTGAAACTTCAAAGCACAAATCTAACAAGCTGAGATATGGAAGGTGTTTTTCAACACACACACACACACACACACACACACACACGGCACCTGGGTCTCTCAGTCGGTGGAATGTGCAAGTCTTGATCCCAGATTGTGAGTTCGCACCCCATTAGGCATCGGGGTTAGTTAAAAATTTTTAAAAATAATTAAAAAAATAAAATCAGTGAGCCAAAGTAGGGCAGGAGATGCTGTCAGAAGACTGTGGTGCAAACACCAGTCCAACCCAACGCAATAAAAGACTCCGGACAGGTGGGAAGTGACAGCTGACAAAGGAACAGATGAGGCCTTGGTGGCAGTGGCAAAGCAGGAGATTTGCACTGGAGAGGCAAGTGGCAGGGCTGCCCGAGACAGGGAGTCTCAGGAGAAAAGGGCTATGGCAGCTCGTCAGAGGTTACAATGTCAATGTCACACATTCCTTCCAGAGAAAACAGCAGGTCCCACATCATCAGTTACATCATCTGTGAAGGGGCCAATGTCTACAAATAGTCAATCCACCTCAATCACATTGTTATTTGCTTTGCAAACTGATTGCTTGGTATGACTAGACAATGTCCATTAAGTTAAAAAAAAAAAAAAATCTACCTGAGCCAGTATTTGATACCGTGTAGCTCCTCACTGGACAAAGTGTGGTCCCTGAACTAGCAGTACCAGCAGCCCCTGGGGGCTCATTAGAAATGCAGAAGCTCAGGCCTCATCCCACCCCTGCTGCATTAGAATAATTTACTGTTTAACTCAATCATAATTCATATTCACATCCAAGTATGAGAAGCAGAGAGTGATTTTACAATCTGCAGACCAAGCCTCAATAACTTAACTCTTCTCAAAAGCAGCTTTAACTTTAGACAGAGAGAGGAAAGTTGCAGACAAACAGGTGAGCAATAGTAAGCCCTGGACACCTGTCTCCCGTAAACACCTTTCCCCCCAACAACTGCTACCTCCTTGTACCACTTAAGCCTACCTTCCACCTATTCAGGAGAACTGCTCCCAAGCCTGAAGCCCCCCCAAAGTCAATCAAAATAAAACACGGTTGAGCTGGTTTTGAACATGTGGGAAAGTTTCATCTTCTTCAGCAGGTCTAGAAATATTCTGTGTAACTTTGGTGAGTGGATCACTTTGCATGTAATCACTGCTTAATACAAAAAGCATATAAAATATTTTCTCCAACAGGTAACTAACGAAAGAGTTCTCCGCCACTGTCTTGTTTCAACCGTGAGCTGTAAGAGTTCAATCCCCTTAAAAATAGTCACAGAATGTCACAATTTATTCATGTATACATCTGTCTAAACTGTTTATTTTAATGATTTTTTGTTTACTTCTAGCATCATAACACAGACTTTCATGCTCAAGTATCTGTGGCTAGTCACAGTTCAGACAAAACTAAAAGTTTTACCTTTATTCATAATGACAGGTCTTTAAAGATACTAAAATTCCTGACAAAACAGAGTACACAAACATGAAATATTCTTCTAAAGCTATCTGAAGCCAGTTTTTTTGGTGTGTGTTAACTACAAGTTTCATATTCTAGCATCATTTGTCTATGAATACATGCATTCAGTTTTTAAAAAGACCACCACCAAACGCACAAACCAAAACCTAAATTATTAATTTCCATTCATTATTTCAGGAAATAATTTTATATACTGTCTCATTAACTTTCTAAGACCATGAGTAAGTACAATTCCATAAGTAAAAGTAGATTTTCATGCTCTTTTAGGAAAAGACTTTTAAAAATAATCACTTTGCCTATCTTAATACAGTTGAACCAAAAAAAGTGGCAATCAAAACATCATATTGAAAGAGGTCCTATAATTTTATTGCTAATTACAAAAAATGAACATGAATGGATTTTGTAACAATTTATGCGTGTGGGAAAAAATGTTTAACACTGTGTGTATTGCATCATATTGAGGTATTCACAAAAAATATTTAAGAGACTTCTTACATTTTTTGCTAGACCTTATTTTTAAGTTCATAACAAATTTGGATAAACAGCACAGATTTCTCATATGCCCCCTACCTCCACATATGTCATTTTAAAAACAAATTTGCAAAATCCTAAGTGCCACACACACACAAATCCTACCAGCCAATAAAATCATGTGATAAATGCCTTACTGAAAAATCTATTTGAGTTATAGTGAGGTTTAGGGACATTTTAAAAGACATTAAATCTGTATCTAATGCCAGAATCACCACAAAACAGTGTCTAATTTATTCTGCCTTAATTTTGTCTTGAGTTTCTCCCTTATTAGAAAATCTTTTTTAAAAAATCAATAATGGATAAATCAAACAACCTTCATAAAAAAATTTGAGTGGTCAAAGAAACTTAAAGCAGAAGTATTTTCTTTTCTACCACTACCCCTCCAGGAAGCACACAAGTAAAACTGTGACAGCCCTCCTCCAAGCTATAAAACAAAAAACCAAACTTACCAAAACTAATCCCCTTCGTAAATCTTAACTGCCACTCATAAAGTTGAAAGTATGTTCTCTTACCTGAAAAGGAGTGAGTAGGATTTAAACCTCACCCCGTCAGAAATAGACTCTTGAGACCATGCCCTGATGCAGGCTCAGAACTGCAGGGGCACCCACAGTTCTTGGATAAACTCACTCTTTCAGAAGGGGAGGAGGGGGCAAGAGATGGGATGAGCAAGCTCACGCAGCCAGCAAATGTAACAAGACTGGTCCTTTAGGCAGAGCCCCACCCCTTGGCCACAAAGGGAGAGGTTGGGCCAACAGTGCCCACAGCCACAACAAAATATCCAGACAGAGCAGCCGACAGAGACTCTTTTCACCATTCTAAGCAGAACAATAAATACAAGCAAATGCTTTTTATAGGCGTCTTGCCGAGTAACTGCCCAGAAATGAGTAAGAGGTCCTGCACACAAGTATCACTGGATCAGAGGTTGGGGTTTATCAACAGGAAGAATAAAATTTGAAACCTACACCTGGGGATCCCTGGGTGGCGCAGTGGTTTAGCGCCTGCCTTTGGCCCAGGGCGGATCCTGGAGACCCGGGATCGAATCCCACGTCAGGCTCCCGGTGCATGGAACCTGCTTCTCCCTCTGCCTGTGTCTCTGCCTCTCTCTCTCTCTCTCTGTGACTATCATAAATAAATAAAAATTAAAAAAAAAAAAAATGAAACCTACACCTGAGCTCTTCCTTAAAACAAAGGCCACAAAAAATTCAAGATATACACGTAAAGGAAAGCCAAACAGAATGTCCACAATTTAGGAAATGTAATAACTTCTGTGCTGCTGAGAATCTTTGTTTCCACTTCCCCTTCTGGCTACCACTTTTGCCTATTTACCTCCTTTATAATCCCTTCAGGGTTCAAGAAAGGAAATAAAACTTTTTAAACTTTCAAGTTACCAGTAATGGTGATATAAATAAAAATATTTAAAGTTAGATCCGGGGATTATCTCCCTTGCACAGATAGTGAAATAGACTTTTGTTCTCTAAATAGATCAAGAGGATTTTAACTCTACATCAAATTAAGACACTAACACATACTTACACATATGTGATTTACCCATCCATGAGTGGCAGTAAAAAAAAAAAAAAATTATAAAAAAAAACAGCTTTTGCCAAAATGTGCCAGAGAACTAAGATGTTTCACAAAACAAGGCTCCAGGGTTAAGTTTCAGGATGGTCAACCTACATAAACGTCACCAGAATCCTTACACTGCAGTATTTTTCTGAGGTTTTATTATGTTCATATTCAATCTATTATAATTTTGTGCATTGTTTCCCAAACTTATTTAATCATGAAATCCTTTGAGAGCCATTCAGAGAGAACTGTATCTCATGAGACAAATTTGGGAAATGCTAATAACTAGATTCCACTTGCCAAGCTTTAAGCAACAAACCTGACATTATGATTAGTTTCCAAAGCACTTAGAAAAGTCACTCAATTATTAGGCTTCCCATCTAGCTTAACTTGAACTATAGCTCTGAAATTACAATGGGATCCATTTATAGATTATTCAATGGTAATGGTAAGGCTAAGCCTGCTTTCTAAATGAAAGTATGTGGAATGGAAGCACACTATCCGTGTATTTAAGAGATATCTATATTCTTTGAATTATGAAGGAAAAAGGAGGCAGAGAATTATGTCTATCCTCAAGAGGCCGGACATTTTGCTTTGTACCTTGTAGTCATGATAGTAAGCATGCAGGTGCACTGTAGTTACCTGCCTGCCCTCAAAAGTTCAATGTCAGACCTCAGAGTCTGTGTGAATATAGCTTACAGAGAGCACCCTCCCAAAACCCTGACACAAAGCCAGGAGTAACCATTAAAAACACCACCCAAATGCAATACCAACATATGAACTCCAAAGCTCTGGGCAAATGCAAACATAGATCATGCAATTATGGTATCTCAAGATGTTCTTTCAGCCACTATTTACTGTAGCAAAAAACAGGGAGATAACAGTAAACACCGTTTACCATGAAGAACACCCAACTGTCTCATTATAATAAATGGATATAGGCTGAAATGTCCTAACAATTATGAAAGTAACACAGATTTTAAAAGTTCAGACCATGGGGATCCCTGGGTGGCTCAGCGGTTTAGTGCCTGCCTTCGGCCCAGGGCAGGATCCTAGAGACCCGGGGTTGAGTCCCGCATCAGGCTCCCTGCATGGAGCCTGCTTCTCCCTCTGCCTGTGTCTCTGCCTCTCTCTCTCTCTCTCTCTCTCTCTCTCTGTGTCTCTCTCATGAATAAATAAAATCTTTAAAAAAAAAAAAAAGTTCAGCCCACAGAAAGCATAAAATTAAAAGTAAAAACTCCCTCTACCTTTTATATTAATTACAACTGCTGAGTTTTACTGTATATTTGCCTGTGATCACTTTTAGATGACTCATATTCAAAATACAGTTTCCTTCTAATGAGTGAGTTTATCCCATCTAAATTATGGCTTCTAACAACCAGGTGATCTGAACTCTATTATTTCATTTTGTTAAGCTTCCTAGTTTGATATTTTCTTTTGCTGTTTTTTTGCAGCAGTTTAAATATGAAACGAAGCCAAACAATTAGGTTTACAGAATGTAATGAAAAGGTTATAAATCTTCTCACCAAACAACACACACACACACACACACACACACACACACACAAATAGTAACTATGAGAGGTGATGAAGGTGTTAACGGCCATTATTATGGTAGTCATTGCGCAATACGTATCTAGATCATCATAGGGACCTTAAACTTACACAATGGTATACGTCAATTATGACTCAATAAAATGGAAAATAAATACAGCCCTACTAAATAAATATAGCCATAAAAAACTGTGGATAGATATATGAAATGTATAGGAGGATCGCTATAGCCTAATTTCAATAACTTCCAACACCTTTAACCTCTCCATATTCCCCTTTTATGTTCAACTGACCAGTGTAGTAACAAAAACATACAAGAGGGGGAAAATGGTGTACACTTTGAATATAGGTGTGTACACTTTAAACTTATGTGTCCCGTAGATCTCAATAAAGCTGAAAATAAATCCATATAAGGTAGAGTAACTATATAAAAAGAAAATCATAATTCTTAATATAAAAATAGAAAATAATATCATTAAGATATTGGATGAAAAGAGGAGAACAAGTAGGACTGCTTCCTTAAATGTTCATACTTAGGAGTCAACAGGTACTGTGTAAGGGTAGTAAGTCAATGAGCATAGGACTTTGTTATTATTCTAAACTATAATAATTACACAAAAAAGGAAAAGACACAATGCTATACACTTACATTATAGAAAGAAAAAGAACCCCAAAACAAAATAAAAGACAGAGGAAACTGCTTAGCCCAAGACACAAAATCTCAAAGTCAAAGACTGTCTGGGGTGACCCACCTTCAACCTCTCGTTCCTCTGCCTGGCTTCACAGAGCCTCTGCCAGCTGGGGCTCTAGGCAAGCGATGCTTGGAGATAACAGTAAACACCGTTGGATTTGCTCCAACCATCACCAAATTTGCAGACTTGCTTCCAAACCTTAACATTTGGGGGCTAGCCCCTTCCTACTTTCAGCAAAGATTTCCCCCCTACTTTTCCGTACAGGGTTTCATCCCCACAGTTCCAGTTAAAGAGAATGGAAACTTTCACTCCACTTCCTTTAACAGAAACCCCTGCCTCCCAACATGCTCCAAGTTTCTAATTACTTTCTCTCCTCTTCAGTTTTTCTGCCTCTGGCTGCCTCCCACCAAGTACCTCTTCCCTTTCTAATTCCTTGATGCTAAAAATCAGTGGTGTGCTGAGCCAGGATGCACTGCCAGCAGGACACAACCATGGGTCTCTCTTCCCAGGTCCCATCTGGTATAGGCACCTCCCTCCCCTCAGCCCCCACCCCAGGAGGCCCAGTCCCCAAACAGCACAAACTAAATCTTCTCCCCCTTCCCCTCCTCAGAGCCAGGGGTTAAGTGTTGACCAGCACACTACGAGAAAGGCCTGCCAATTTAAGAAACAGCTCTTTTTTTTTTTTTTTTTTTTTTTTTTTAAGAACTCTATATAAAGGAAGAACTGTATTAATTAGAACAAGACAAGGTTTCTATTCGGGCTCTTCTTAATTAGTTGATAAAGACAGCTTTACCTGTTTGACATGGCCAGATAAGCTGCCTAAACAAGACAGAACGGTGTTGCTATAATACTATAAAACCAGTGAACATGAATAAAGGCTGTGCTTCCAGAGTAAATGGCATCCTTTCCTTTCCAATTCCCTTTAGTATACTTATACAGCATCTTTCCCCGTAGTAGCTCTAAGCTGTACATGAAGGCTATTTTTTTTTTTTACTCTTAGTACCAAGGAATTTAAGGAAGTATCAGCATATTCATTTTCTAAGACGTGATAAACAAGAAAACTTTCAGGTTCTGGCGGATCTGCCTCTTTCCTTTCTCCTTCCTCTCCCTCAAATCCCAAAAACACACAAAAATCATGCTTTTTACTTCTTTTCCCCAAAAGTCTTGATTAAAAGGACTAAGCTTTTTCATAGTGCCCTTGATCCTTTTGGCCTTGCTAAAGATTGAATTTAAAGCCAATACCTCAGTATACTCAAGGTAAAGTCAACTCCTTGTTCCAGGGAACAAAGGACAAATTAGCAAACCTGATTATTTTAAAGCAGGGTAAGGACATTCTAACAAACACTGCCCATTTAGTCTGGCTAGATCAACAGCCTAGTGAATCATGAAACAAACAAAAAAAAAAAAAAAAAAAGAGAGAGAGACAAAAGTAAAATACTCTTTGAGAAAATAAACTGTCATATGAACTTATATACTCACCCTATTCCTCTAATTCTTCATTCAACAGCTTTCATTGTATCACTATAAATGTACTCTATCAAGATTATCAGTATTACTGAATATTACTGGTAAGAAGTAGAATAGTTATGTTTAAAGTTAGGACATTCCACAAACAAAAACACTTCTTAAGTTCATTTGTCTATATATCTTATCCTACTCCAAGAAAAAAAAAAAAAAAGCACTGCCAGATATTATTCAAGAAAGAGAACTTAATTTTTGTCTATTTAGAGCCAATAAAAAACAATTAATTTCACGGACTATAACTTGTGAACCAGACCTCTCTACCATCATGGACCTGATGTTGGTAACTAAACAGCTCCTGGACTTTAAGGTAAGCTGGATAGCATGAAATGGTAGGTAAGAGTATCAGGCTAGAACTGGATACACCTGGGTTGGCATCAGAGCTCTTTGATTTTGGACACATTACTTAGCCTCCCTATAAC
The DNA here is from genome assembly GCF_053574225.1 of Canis aureus. Taxonomy (NCBI): domain Eukaryota; kingdom Metazoa; phylum Chordata; class Mammalia; order Carnivora; family Canidae; genus Canis; species Canis aureus. The sequence continues at coordinate 18,524,161 of NC_135636.1, forward strand.
TCTACTTTCCCCATCTCTAAAATAGGAAAAAAAAAATACCCACCTCACAAGATCACTGGCAATTTTAAAATGAGAAAATCTACATTAAACACGTAGCAGATCATCTGGTACATACATAGGAAGCACTAACTACATTGGGATAATAACTCATCACTGTCACTATCTAGTATTACTGCTTTTGCACAGTATGCCAACCTCTCAGCTGCCTCAAATATACAATGGTTTAGACCAGAACTTCTCAAACTTTCACAGGCACACAAAGCACCCTGGGATTCTCTTAAAAATGCAGACTGTGATTCAGAAGGTTTACCACGGGGCCTGAGACTCTATAGTTCTAGCCAGCTCCCAGGTGATCCGATGGCGCTGGTCCAAGGACCACACTTTGAGTATTTAGGATTTGAACCACCTGAATATTCCCAACCACCACTTACCTACTTTACACAAACACACATACCCAGGCATAGCTGGCTAAAATGCAAAACACTGATTCCATAATCCAATATCACCTTCCCTGCAAAAATAGAACTTTTTAAAAATGGGAAAAGCTATGAACCACTCAGGATAATTGCTAAATATAGAATACAATTATAAGAAAGGCAAGGGATGCTTAACCCGGGGGAAGAACACGGGTTTTTGAACCAGGCCTGGGTCCAAGTTCTAGATGCACTGCACATACTAGCTGTTAACATGGCTTTGGGTTAATTACAGAACTCCTTATAAACTTCAATTTCCTTATCTGTAAAATGGGGATAATAGTATCTATAAAATATAAGACCTCTCAAATTAACAGTTGTCTCAAAAATAATTACTATTTAAGTATATCCCATGGCCTGACATATAGTAGTTGCTAAGAATATGTCAACTGCCTTTCTGCTTCCAAAAGCACTTTTAATTACTTGCTAATATAACTCTGGCTTCCTTTCTTTCACTCAACTTGGGCCTTTTCCCCCTCTAGAAAACTATCTGAAGACCTGCCACTACTAAAAGTCTTTTTCATGCTATTTCAAGCTGCCAGCATTATAATTTCCCAAGAGAAAGAACCTTATTTCCTAGTATGTTCTACTAATCCTCAAGACCTAGTCTGGAAGAAACCTATCTGTTTTCCACATGGCTTCTCTCTATTCTAAATCCTCACAGGCTCTTTTCTCTTGCACAGGCACAAAAGAGAAGTCCTGGCCATCTTTTTCTCTGTCCCTATAACTATCTTTTTCAATCAGGGAAACTTATTGTGGAAACCAGCCACTCACTTCAAGGTAACTCTCTGTATTCTCTTTTAGTTCCAAAACCAGAAATTGATTCTTCTTCTTAAGCTATGAAACACACACATACACACACACACACACACACAACTCACACCCTCCCCCCTGTGGTTTTGCTGTGGTTTCCTGTCACCAAGTAAAAATGATATGATGCCAAAACCATCAGTTCCCAGTTTCACTCACTGATTCGTCACATTTACTGAGTGCCTGACATGTGCCTCCTGCTATGTCCCATGCCAAGTATATACCGATGTGTAAGAGACATGACCCAGGCCCTTGAAGATTTAACTATCCTGACCTTCACTAATCTTATTCCTAAAACAAGGCCATACTTCCAGAACCCAGGGCAGAGTAGGACAACTACAGTCTGCATCTAAATAAACCTCAGCAAAACTGTTAGAGATCAGCTCTGGTCAAAATCTATTAATGAAATGCATCAGGGCACCACCAGAAGAAATCTACAAATAAAAGCAGTCTCTACTAGACTACTAAACAGTGGCCAATCCTGCCCACCACATGGTCTTGGCTGGAATGGAGTGGTGGCACTTTGGAGACACAAATCCCACAGCAATGTTACTGTGAAAAGATGTTCCCACAATCCACTCACCTCTTCTCTCTGACCATGAGCACCTAAAGAGGCTAAAATCTATCAGAAGCTTTCCAAAATTCACTGGCACACCAAACACAAACATTTCACCAGCCACATAAGCCATGTTTAGTATCTTGATGCCTATTTGTGGCTATAATACTTAATATTTATAATATTTTAAAATAGGGAGTGCCTGGGTGGCTCAGTCTGTTAAATGTCCAACTCTTGGTTTTGGCTCAGGTCATGGTCTCAGGGTCATGAAACTGAGCCCCACATCAGGGTCCGTGCCTCAGCTTGGAATCTGCTTGAGATTCTCTCCCTCACTACTCCCCCACTTACCTATCAAATAAATAAAACAAAATCTTTTAAAAAATAAAAATAAGATAAAATAGAAAACAGGGGTGCTGGGCAAGAGGAAATCAATTTTTCCCCATCTTCAAGTCTGTTAACACTTTTGTCAAGCTGAGCTCTATCCATTACAAGGCTCATGGTATACAGAAGAGGCATGCTAATAGAATCATCTTGATTAAGAATTCATGTAATGTAAAGAGCATCAGAAAAATGTAATCAAAATATATGGAAATTATGTGATCAGATCATCAGCAAAAACTTCAGATGCAGATTAATTTATTGTTCACATTGATGAATCTAATTGTGTCTATGAATTGCTTTTACAGAGGCCTGTGAACAAAAGGAAGCTCCCTCTTCATTATATGAAAACACACTAAGCCTCCTCATTTATGTTAAACTGGGAGATGAAAAGATAGCTTTTACTTTTCTAACCACCATCAAATATAATAATCCTGTAATAATCATGGAGAGTACATGTACAAAGGGACCGTCTTCCTGGTAACAGACAAGGGAGCATTATTCCCAAAGATCTTCCAACAGATATTTGAAAGAGGCCCAGGGGTACCTGGGTGGCTCAGTGTTTCAGCATCTACCTTTGGTTCAGGTCATGATCCTGGGGTTCTGGGATCGATTCCCGCATCAGGCTACTTACAGGGAGCCTGCTTCTCCCTCTGCCTATGTTTCTGCCTCTCTATGTCTCGCTTATTCTCATGAATAAATAAATAAAATATTTTTTTAAAAATGAAAGAGGCCCAAAGCTCTCTGATATTTCGAGCCAACAGGTATGTCAAGGATGAAGCAAGGCTCAATTTAGGGCCATTTTCTAAGTAGCCTGGTTTAAAATCCAGGGGTAACTACACCTTCTACTACAGATAACAACTTAGGTAAAAAGTATCCATTGGCCTTTCTACAAAGCAATCTTCATGAAACACCTTCTAGGAGCCAGATGAATACTTCAGGGTTAATAATCCAGACAATAGCTTTACTTGGATTAGCTGAACTAATACAGCCTGAATTCACTTCAACATTCCTCTGCTTCACATTCCCCAAGTTAATTCTGAAGATGGTACATCTTCATGTTTTAACTTTTTAAACTCAGCTTTATGTCCAATGTGGGGCTTGAATTCAGGACCCTAAGATCAAGAGTCACATGCTGTACTGACTGAGCCAGCCAGGCACCCCAACATCTTCATCTTTTAGCTAAGTGTTCCAGAGTATAGGAGCTGCTGCCAATGGCAAACTGCAAGATAATTTTAGGGGATATGCAGATTGAGCCTGGAATGACACAGAACCTCCCAGCAGGAAAGGTAGATACCTATCCCTTCCTTTCTTTCTCTCTTTCTCAATGAAGTGAGCTCTAGCCCCCCATCCATCTGATCTCTCTCTCTCTCTCTCTCTATCTCTGAATAAAGCCAGGCAGGCCTCTGACTCAGGGGTTTTGGCAGGCATTGGCATGTACTTAGGATTGAACGACACTATTTGGTTTTCATTTTTTAACTTTTATTGGATACTTCTACTATTCGTGGCACATCATAGTTTTCCATTTAAGGTAGTAATCTACTGTTTTCTTTTTAAATATACTTATCTGTGGCCAAAAAAAGTGAAAATTATGCAATAATAGAGGTGGAATACAATCATGGCACAAGACATGAATGACTGATCCGTGGGAAACACTGCAGAGTATAGATTAAAATGGTCTGAGTTTTTTTTTTTTTAAGGTTTTATTTATTTATTCATGATAGACATAGAGAGAGAGAGAGAGAGAGGCAGAGACACAGGCAGAGGGAGAAGCAGGCTCCATGCAGGGAGCCTGACGTGGGACTCGATCCCGGGACTCCAGGATTGTGCCCTGGACCAAAGGCAGGCGCCAAACCGCTGAGCCACCCAGGGATCCACAAGATGGTCTGAGTTTGAATAGAAGCTTCACAACTAATTTTGCTGTGTGACTTTAGGCGAGTGTCTCTGCCTGTGTCTCTGCCTCTCTCTGTCTTTATGAATAAATAATTTTTTTAAGATTTTATTTATTTATTCATGAGAGGCACACAGAGAGAGAAACAGAGAAGCAGAGACACAGGCGGAGAGAGAAGCAGGCTCCATGCAGGGAGCCCGACGCACAGGCGGAGAGAGAAGCAGGCTCCATGCAGGGAGCCCGACGTGGGACTCGATCCCGGGTCTCTGGGATCACGCCCCAGGCCGAAGGTGGCACTAAACCGCTGAGCCACCTGGGCTGCCCCTGAAGAGTGTTTTAAACCCATGTGATCCTCTGGAAGGCAGAAAATCAAGTGCACTACCTTGAATTCTATTATAATTTCCTCTCTACTTAAAAAAAAAAAAATCCCAGTATTTTAATTACTAAGAGTTTAAAATGAGGCTAGCATTCCTTATCCATATGACACCAACTAAAATGTATTTACAACCAGGCATGTAGTTCCTTCAACATTTTAACACTCTGCCAAATTCATGTAGCATCTCAAAAATTGCTGTTTTCTTGATACTGCTCTAGTAAATGACTTTTTGTTTAAATTGTGGCCACCTTACATGCAATGTATTTTAACAATCTGCTTGAATGTTGCTATGGTCTGAATGTTTGTACCCCCTCAATACTCATAAAATCCTAACCCCCAAAGATGATGAGATTAGAAGGTGGGGACTTCAGCAAGTGCTTAGGTCATGAGGCCAGAGCCCCCATGGATGCAATTAGTGTTCTTATCAAAGAGGCTCCAGAGAGCTCTCTAGCCCCTTCAATCCTGGGAGGGCATAAGCAGATGTCTGAGATCCAGAAGAGGGCCCTCACTCCACCATGCAGGCTTCCAACCTCCAGAACTGTGAGAAGTAAACGTTTGCTGTTTCTAACGCACGCTTATGGCTTATAACCCATAAGTCTGTGCTGTTTTGTTAAAGCCCAAATAGATAAAGACAAAATAGCAAGCAGGCATCACTTATTTCTCTTTCCCTTCTTATGATTTTCTCTCTACTTGGGTCCAGGGGGATCCCACCCTTTTGTTCATCTAGTTTAGTGGGACCACCTTGAGTGAATCATAGAATGTACAGGGGGGATCACTCTGTATCAATGTCATATACGTTCTTTGCCCCACTCCAGTACAATGGGCTTTTTTTTTTTAAAGATTTTATTTATTTATTCATGAGAGACACACAGAGAGAGGCAGAGACATAGGCAGAGGGAGAACCCAATCCCAGCGCCCTGGGATCACGACCTGAGCCAAAGGCAGATGCTCAACCAGTGAGCCACCCAGATGTCCCTAATGTGCCCTTTGGATTGAAGTGAAGAAGAGAAGAGAATACTGCTCGGTGATCCTGGATTAGTGATCCACATGGTTCAGCCAAGCTCCTAAAGGCGAATTCACTCTCTGTGTCTAATAGGGCTTCCTGAACAATAAACTTTAATTGTCCCATCGAATCCCACAAATTATCATCTCTGCTAGAACCCAACTAGAAAAGAAGAAGAGACAACCCTGTATCTAATGTGGAGGAAAATGGTGAACAATGAAATTAATGATGATTGCAAATGTAACCTTCACGATGCACAGAGACCAGTAATCCCTCCAAGAACAGATAATACAATCTGATTGCTTCTGAATGTCAAATGTACCTGCAAGAAATAGCTATGTAAATTTCCAGGGCCGGCTCTGTACAGAGTCCAAAGCTAATTTTTAAAATCTCAGTCATTGTTCCCATCTCTCTCAATTCTGTCAAAATTAGACCTTTACTTCTTTCATTTTTTTAAATGACTAGGTACTCACACTTCCGAGGAAGTTCTTTAGCCTGACTTTGAGACAGGACCATGCGGCCAGGGACACTGGGGACAAACCTCAGGTCTGTGAGACTCTGGCGTGTTACTTAACCCTTTTGTGCCTTAGGTACACCACCTACGAATGGGATGAGAGCACTCTACCTCACAGGTTTGTTGAAAACTGTACCCAACACTGGGGCACCTGGGTGGCTCAGGGGTTGAGTGTCTGCCTTTTGCTCAGGTCGTGATCCCGGAGTCCTTGGATCAAAGCTCGCATTGGGCTTCCCACAGGGAGTCTGCTTCTCCCTCTGCCTATGTCTCTGCCTCTCTGTGTCTCTCATGAATAAATAAAATCTTTAAAAAAAGAAAGAAAGAAAACTGTACCCAATATATGGTTACTAGCATGTCAATGTTAGGTATAGGAGTCATGGTCATATGTGATCTTTACATGACTTCCTGAATGCCCTGATATGGGTATATGCCCATATCATATGCCCAGTTTAGGATGAGAAGATTGTGCATTTCAGAGGGCCATAACAAGTGCAATATTTCAGAGCTTTATCAGCCAAGATATAGCATCAGATCTTCTCCTTGCACTACCTAAAACAAACTGTAGATTAAAAACAAAAGTACCTGTGGGTAGGTGGCTGAAGGGGCACTGAAAACAAATACAGAAAGGTCTTCCTAACAAGTATCATAATTTTTTAAAGTGTTGATAATATATCCTGACATTCCACTGAACTCATGAATAGAACCCTTTTACAGACTAAGATAAGGGGAATTGACCAATAAACAGTCACCATTTATTAAGTTTGCTATGGGCTGTCTCAAACCACTCTCTCCTTACTTGTGACTTCTTTCTTATCCATATTGTTTTTACTAGTCTTGACGAAAATGAGGAAGAGCAAGTGGGCATGACTGAGTCATGGTCCATTAGACTACATTTATGTCACATTTTATACTCCCGGACAGTCTAGCTACAGAGCACACAGCAAATGGGAGTATACTACTGTTCCAAAGAACAGCAAGTGATGTCACAGAGCCCACCTACACAAAAGTCTGGGTGCTCAAATAAATGTGGTAAATGTTGCTCTAGCTCCTACATCCTGCTAAGATCTCACACAGGACATGGCACATGGTAGTTGATCAATATTTGAATGACATGGAGTTAGCATGCTTATCTGAACATTTTTCCTCTAGTAAGGGGGACCAGAGTGAAGCACATTCAGGAACTCTCTATTCTGATGAACATCAGCTCACTGAAGACTCTGCAGATTATTAGGATAACACACCAACGAAATTCACCTGTGCATGCTTAATTCTAACATGTCTAAAGTCGTGGCCAGGGCAGTAGTGTTACCATCCCGAATGTGGTAAAACTCCTGATGATTAGTCATTATCCATCCTCTGTTCCATTAGTAAGACAGACTCAAGTGTGCTCAACTGAAGATTACATGTTCAGGCTCTCTTGCAGCTAGGTGCGACTATGTGACCAAGTGCAGGCCAATAAAGCACAAACGCAAGTGCCATTTGAACTTCAAGGAAGGCTGCAGAAATGGAGGGGGTCACCTCTCAACTGAGAAGGCTCCTTTCTTCTCACTAATTCCCTTTTGCTGCACATGTGGGCTGCAGACATGAGAACCCAAACTAAACTGGCCCTGAGTGACCTTGAAAAGGGAAGCCACAGGACTAGGACTGTGGGACAGAAAGATAGGAATCTGGGCTCCCGATCACAGCAGGAAACCATGGATGGCCTAAATGAATTTCTCTGCCATGAATGTTCCATCTTAAGTCATTGCTGTTTTAAATTTTCCTGTTATAAATAGTCAAAACTAATCCTAACTGATACATCAAACAAATGGGGCTCCTTGGAACACATTTTTAGGAATCCCTGACCTTACAGCTTCCCAGACTTCTCAGTACTACTTACTCTGTTTTGAAAAATTATCTTTTAAAAAGAAAAGGAGGCACTGCTTTAATTTAGATATAAAAATATCGTGACGTAATTCACTATTCCCCAACAATGATGAACACCCACTTACCTAAAAGCCCACTTTCCTTGTGGGGCTTTAGTGGATTACACTAACCATTTCTCAATAAAGAGCAGAAAGCCAAATATTAGGAAGCGGAAACTGCCGGATGAATTCCATCCTTGCACGTGCACCTCCCTTACCACACCACTTAGCGAATGAAAACGTACCTGACTTCCCATCTTGACTCTTCCTTGTGGCCTCTCTTTAAACAGCCAATTATAAAGAAATTTATTTGTTTAGGCTTATTCCTCAGGGAAATCCAGAAATTAAATCACTTCGCCAACAAGGCCAGGAAAACAAATCATTTGTGTTGTGGCTGAGCCATAAGGCTCACATCATAAACACAAGCAGAGGCTGCACAGCTTTGCTCTCACAAAGCCATTTGGGAGAAGATTTTTATGGCAGCAGCTGAAATGTTTCTACCAAAACAACACCTACACTTTGCTAGAGTTATTTTCAGAGGGGAAGGTTTCCCCTACTGCTGCTTAAATCATCGCAATGTTTAGTTAAAAGCGTAGGTTCGCATGAGTCTGGGGCTGCAGCCCCAAGGGGGGAATCTTAGCTGCTGCTTCCTGACTGGGTGACCTAGGGCAGCCGTCTGAACCTCGCTGAGCTCAGGTCCTCCGCAGGAATCTGAGCACTCTTGAGAGTTGCCCAGGGAACTGTTAAGATATGCTTAGCACAGTGGCTACATAATGAGTGTTCCAAAAATTGGGGCTGTCTTCTTTCATCGTATTTGGTTTTAAATGCCTTGAATAGCTTAAGGAATAAAGATATAAGGACCTAGGGGAGCCATTTAGATATAGTATTTATAGCCATTTAGATTTAGTATTTAAAGATACTATATCAACATTACTGTAAAAGTATACCTGTGGTAACATTGTACGTGGAGAAGCCACAGAACACGGTTTACCCACAGACCGTTTACATAGCGCTTCCTGGACCTCCTAGGACAGAGTCACAGCAAGGAAGTCAGTTCAAACCCTGAAGAGCTAAGGGTGCCTGGATGGCTCAGTTGGTTAAGCATCTGCCTTAGGCTCAGGCCATGATCCTGGGGATCAGGGATGGAGCCCAGCATCAAGCAGAGTATCAAGCTCCGTGCTCAGCAGAGAGTCTGCTTCTCCCTCTCCCTCTGCTCTTCCCCCCTGCTTGTGCTCTTGCACAGTCTCTTGCTCTCAAATTTTTAAAATCTTAAAAAAAAAAAAAAAAAAAAAAACTGGGCAGCCTGGGTGGCTCAGCGGTTTAGTGCCACCTTCCGCCCAGGGTGTGATCCTGGAGACCTGGGATCAAGTCCCAAGTCGGGCTCCCAGCATGGAGCCTGTCTGTCTCTGCCTGTGTCTCTGCCTTTCTCTTTCTCTGTGCCTCTCATGAATGAATAAATAAAATCTTAAAAAAAAAAAACATGAATAGCTAAACTAGACAACACAGTCCATTTACTGGCTATATTTAACCTATTAATAATGATAAATAAATATTGTTGAGCATCTCCCAGGTACTGGACACCCAACAACCCACTTCTTTTTTTTTTAAGATTTTATTTATTTATTTATTTATTCATAAGAGACACAGAGAGAGAGGCAGAGACACAGGCAGAGGGAGAAGCAGGCTCCACGCAGGGAGCCCGATGTGGGACTTGATCCCGGGTCTCCAGGATCACACCCTGGGCTGAAGGCGGCGCTAAACCGCTGAGCCACCCAGGCTGCCCAGCAACCCACTTTTCATGGAGTAACTGTCTTTCACATTTATACACCAGAAGAACCACAGACACTGTGGTAATGAGACCCCAATTTAGGACGAAACAACTGAGTTCAATGCTGCTGCCAATCCTGCAGGCAGAATGCAGGTAACTGCCCTCAGCTGAAGAAAGTTTTTCCACCTAAGATCAAGCTCCCACCCTGCAGCTGCCTTCAGTGGCTGACATCAGTGCATAAAGGCCCAACCAACTTTAAAGCTCCCTCGGGGTTTGACTAAGGCTTCTGTTAAGACGACCTTGCAGCTCAACTGCCCCCTGCCCAATCCTCCCTTTCCCCTTCTTAGGTGTTGATCTTAAGAGAAGGCATGGGGCCTGTAATTACTTTGATTCAGATGAAAACAGTGAGTCTCAGAGAGTTGAGAGGCTTGCCCACAGTCACACAGCCAATGATCGCAAAGGCTGGGATTTGAACCCAGTCATTCTGATGCCAGAGCCTAGGTTCTAAATCACTCTGCTCTATGGCTCATTCGAGTTTACACTTTCATGTCCCGTAAAATAAGCTACTCAGGTTGGCTGCTGTCCTCACAGTAGACTGCAAGAAGCAAATTAGGATGAGAGAGAGTTGCGGGAGAAGGCAACTTTAATAAACTTAGGAAAGACAACCAGGAAACAGAAACCAAGGACTGGTTACAGAATGACAGAATGGCTAAGGGGCCACAGAGGGGGCACAGAGGGTCCATGGAGGAGCCAGGGAGCAGCAACTGAACTGCTAGCTTGTGTAGGTCAGAAGGATGTGGAAGGAAGCAGGGTTTTTAGAGCCCAGAGATTTGGGCCAACTGGTAAGATTAGAACAGCTGCCCAGGCTGTTCAGGTGGGGGCAGGTGGAGGCAGAAGCTATGAAGGAGACACAGCTGTTTCTGGAGTTACCGAAGAAACACAGAGAGAAACAGGGACCTCCCTTTGGTCACCAGACAGCCAGGAAGCCCGGGGAACTATGTAGTTCCTTCGAACATGGAGCAGAACCAGAGATGGTCCAGGAGTGCATCTAAAAGCAAGTCTGCATTTAGGCAGCCCGGAGATACAGCTGATCAACTGGCAACAAGGAGCAGAGAGAAACACTCTGAAAATAAAATGCAAGAATTAAGGTCGATCTGTCAAAACCTAGTTTAAAGGCACATTGTCCTGCACCCTCAGCAGCCCCCAAGCAAACGATAACAATAATGACCTGCCTGTGTGGCCCTTTACAAGCCATGTCACTTTATTACTGCACAGTTCAATCACTGTGGCCTGAAAGAATGAGGCGGAGACATTTTGATGACTCTGTTTAGTAAACCAGGGAAATATATGTAATATTCTGAAAGTATTTCCATCATAAAAATAGCAAATTTACTGGACAGCGTTTAAATGGATAGAATTTCACAATCAAGATTTTACTTATGTAGAACAAATTGTTACCCACCACTGTGAGCTAAATTAGGTGTTAATGTAGCTCCTATTCTGCAAGGCTAGATACGCCTTCACGATTTTATCTACTGTTTGACAAAGTAGGAGCTAGAACACAAATTCTTTTCTCTCTTCTCAAAAGTCCTCTGCTGACTCCTCTGACTCCTCTGATGCAACAGAAATTCTCAGGAGAAGGGAAGAGGGGTAGAGGAGAGAAAAAATTCTGAAGATGAAAACACACTACCAAGAATCTTCAGCAGCAGATACTAACATTGGTGTGACACCACAACAATTGGCATGGCCCCCGCGCAAATTTATGAAGCATTCCATATTTTGCCTTTCTTGTCTAATGTTCACAGATGGGAAAACAATCTGATTAGTGAAATGATTTATCCAATCAAGGGCCCCTTCCCACTTCAAACTTTTCCTCCAAAAAAAAAAAAAAAAAGGTCCCCAGTGACAATACAATATTCAGCAACCATTGTTTGTTCACTTTGACCTTCCAAAGACCTCTAACATCTATTTTCAAAGTTATTTATATTCTAGTCCCTTCAGAAGGAATGTGATTTATTCATATATAAAGGTTATGAATAAATTTCAGTCCCACCCAATCCCATTCTGCCTCACCACCTCACCCAAACAAAGCTACTTTGAGGTAATTAAAACCCAAACAGCTTGACAGAAGATTTAGGTTTGAGACTTGGTTTTGCTCTAGGAAGCTGTGTGGACTCACTGGTCAACAAACCTCTCTGGGCCTCTGTCTCCTCGTTGCCAACATGACGCTACCAGAACTAGCTAATGTCCACAATCCTTGCAGCTCTGAAACGACTCCACAGAAAGATAATAAAAGTCCTGTGCAGAACCAAATGAACTCTTTGTCACTTGACATGGCATGGACATCTGCTGGTGAGATTCCTTATCAAAATTAAAAAGTACAATCTGTGGCCATGGCATAGAGAAAAGAATCTGACCTCATTCCTTGCTCTCTGTTGACTGTGATCTCACCCAGCAATTCTCAAGCTGGGTTCTCAGGTAGTCTGATTGCAAAAAGAGTCCAATTATTCTCCCTCCTGCATCTATGCCTTCTACCATTTACCCTTTGAGTGCCTTCTCACTCTGGGACCAGTCGTGTGACTTTTTTTGGGTCAACAAGATATTAACAAACATCATACAAGCAACTGCCTGAAAAGTGCACACATTATTGGGCTTGTTCTCATTCTTGCTCCTTTGTCACAGCCAGGAGAACATGCTAGGTCTAGTATGCTTGAGGATGAGAGACAGCGGTAGCAGTGATGAGTCACCCCAGTCTCCCTAAAGCCATCCTTAGATCAGCTGACAGCCCTGAGCCCCAGACATGGGAGCAACCCCAACTAAAATCAAAAGGACTATCTGCCCAACCCATAGCTGACCACAACAGGTGAGCCCCCAGCCTGTAAGCTAAGTCTGTTTTTACTGTGTTCCACTGAGGTTTTATATTTTGTAGTTCCTTGTTACACAACTTTATTGTGGCAGTAGAGGAGTGATGCACATTCCTTGGAGTATCAGCCAGACTATAACGACTATTTCTAGAACAAAGGTTCTTAGTGGTAAAACAAGTGTGGGGTACACTGCATACCTTAACTTTATATTAGAGGTTCACAACACACATTAATGTTTTTAAGGTCCTAAGACATCTCACAGTTAATAAACGTATATAACTTTGTCTAATTCATGTTTCCCCCAATGTATTTTACTATAGACCGCCAACTATGATGCGCTAAAAATAATTATCTTCCAGTCTTAGATCCCACGCCTGTGTTGAGCTCCTATCCCACCTTCTTGCTCTTTAGGCCATGTATTTTTATCGTCTCTTCCAAGCCAGTTAAAGAACATTTCCAAAATAAACAAAATCAACAAGACAAAAACCTAAAGGTAATTAGGTTTTATTCATGAAATCTTTTATTAAAATCATGAAAGCTTTTATTGTTTATATCTAAAGTCCAATGAGAAATGAAGAAGAATGTTCCAAAAATATCTGAAACCCGCAGACAGCCTTAGTTTAATATCAACTTTCCCATGATTAAAACCGTAATAAGAGCTTAAGGCTGACTTGCCATTGAACATTCTTCAGAGGCTCCCCATTGCCACCTTCCTATCATAGTTCACAGGCCTGTGATAATCAGGGCCGTGATTCCCTCTTCTTCTACCCTTCCTCCCCTCCATCTCCTTCCTTTCTTACCCCTACACTCTTGGGTATACATAGTATCCATGAACTACTTTCAATTCCATCACATGGGCCATGAGCTAGAGCTCTGAAAGTTTCCAGAGTTTGGTGCCATTTAATGTGAACTTGAAGTATGCAGCTTAAAAATAATACAACAGCAATAATATGGTCTCACATTAGTTTGAATCAATGTTAAATCCATGCAAAACTCTCCATTCTTGGAGAGTTGTCCCTTGGAAGCTGTCTGGACCTAGGAAAGGCTAAACTGTTTACGGAGTGGCCACAGGGTGGCGCCACATTAGCTGATGAATGGAAATACCCACCATCTTTTGTCAGGATTATTCTTGAATTATGGAAGTTCTGAATATCAAACACTTCAGAAACACAACTCTCACATAAAAATGTGACCTCTAGAACATGGAGTTTCTTCTGCTGGAAACTCCTCATTACCCCTTCACCACACCCAAGCCCAAATACAGAGTTCATCCAGCTAACTTCAATTTATCCTTCCTGCACCCATGGAGACAATACTTCTTCCTGGGAGCTTTCCTCGAAACCCCCAAGAAGAGATTGTAAGACCATCCCACAGTAGAATTTACCTGATTTTATATAAATGCCCATCACTTGGTCTATATTCCTTCATGAGAAAGATCCTAGATTATTCCACCTTAGATCCAGAGCCCAAAACAAAGCCTGGTTCATAGATGATCACCGAATATCGGATGGCCTCACGCGTGAAGAAATCAACAAGTAGGATGGGCCACTGAATACAAAAGACTGATTTTTGCTGTATAATCAATCTCCCATCCTCTCCTCTGCCTGACATCAAGGAAAGATCATTACAAACACTAGGCTACAGCTGAGGAAAAAAGATAAAAAGAACTTTGATCACCATTATTAGCTGGATAAGACTGATCATTATGAATTCAGAATCAATGTAGATCCACATTTTTGGAAGTGAAGGCAACTGTCAAAAATATAAAAGATAAACAGAAAAAAAAAAGTAGGGTACAGTAGTGCCTTTCTTCCTAATCAGAGAAAATCTGAAGACACAACTTTGATTTTTTGAAGATAAACAGTTTATTTCTCTTACTGAACATGAAGGATTCACTCCAAGAGTTGTGCTATATGATGAATGTGACCTTTACAATGTAGCAAAGATGTAGGAGAGCTTCTTTAGAGTTCCATGGGGTCAGATTTCCTGCTTCCCATCATAAAACTCACCCCTCAAATTTTTCTCACTCACTTTCACCTTGGACATCAAGTTCATGATCCTAGTTAGTCCATGAGGTGTCCTCTTTAATGGGGACAGAAATGGGTGCAAACACAGATAAGACACTTTGAAACCAAAAAAATAAAAAATAAAAAAGCCTTGTCTCTGATGTTTCTTCTCACCTGGCTTTTGACTCCAGACCAAATACCCCCTATACCTCTGGCACTTTCAGGCAAAGCTTGGCAAATAGCTGTGCCACCGATTTCTGCCAATTGACACCATGCTATAGTCTCAGGGAATGTCACATGGATGATCTTCTGGCTGTGTGTGTCCTCTGGGCTTTCATTTTATTTGAACTTTCTTTTGACTCCTTATAGACACTGTATTTGAAAACAAGGGATGTACAGTATTGTCACAAGCTAGAAAAATCCAAAACAATTTTCCATGGATTGTTTTAACCCTAAATTTAAGCAAAGCCATAATCTGCTGCTCATGTTTTTCAATTTCCTTTGTGCTCTATTTCCCTACTGTCTGAACTCCCTTAAGTGTAAATAAGAACATGGTCATTTAGTTGGTCATACACAGTATCAAGAGTGGCAAAACAAACACCATAGTTGGGCAGCCTGAATGGCTCAGTGGTTGAGCATCTGCCTTTGGCTCAGGTCATGATCCTGGGGTCCTGGGATCAAGTCATGCATCGGGCTCCCTGTGAGGAGCCAGCTTTTCCCTCTGTCTATGTCTCTGCCTCTCTCTCCATATCTCTCATGAACAAATAAATAAAATCTTTAAAAAAAGAAAAAGAAAGAAACACCATAGTTGGTTCTCGCAAATCTTAACCTTAAAGATGTGGTAACAGCCCAGCTTCTGGGGGGCAGATTTGTCCTTTGGCATTTTGTTAAGCTTCCAAGAATTCATTTCTGCTTCCTACAGCCTGTTTTCCTGTATGCATTCTTTTAAAAGACATCCGCATCCCCTGGTAAGAGATGAAAGTGATACCAAATAAAACAAAAAGTGAACTTCAGAGGGACTTTTCAAATACATGCTCCCATATAAGGAGTAATTTCTTTACTTTGTTCTTCTTTCTCTCCCTTTAACCCCCCTAAATTAACTCACGGAAGGCTGTTTCTTCTTCTTCTTCTTTTTTTATATATTTATTCATGAGAGACAGAGAGAGAGGGGCAGAGACACAGGCAGAGGGAGAAGCGGGCTCCATGCAGGGAGCCTGACATGAGACTTGATCCTGGGACTCCAGGATCACGGCCTGTGCCAAAGGTAGGCGCTAAACTGCTGAGCCACCCAGGGATCCCCTTCTTCTTCTTCTTCTTTTTTTTTTTTTTAACAACAAATGCCCACCAGGTAACCAAATCAAGATCCCTCTCGCAGAAGGGAGCCCAGGCAGCTGCTTCCCAGAAACCACGAACCATCACCACCAGGACTCCCAGAAGACACAACTGAATCCACCCTGTGTTGCTTGCCAGTGCTATTCCTTAATTGGCCATGAATACGATCAGCCCCAGCAATTTCTGCACCCTGTATAGCATAATCTCCTAAAACATCAGCAGAGAGTTTAAGGGCCAAATTTTTAAATAGCATCCAATTAATAATTGTAGTAATAATGAAAGAAATGCCAAACTGCTATGTGAATTCTAAAGCCCAGAGTGGAAGCTCAGCTAAGTGAAGCAAAACTGTTCTTCTACGCCCCTCCCCCCTTCACAGGGGGGGATGTTCCATCTAGCAGGGGAGATTTCTGGAGCAAGACCATGTAAAATGTTACGATTTCATATCTCAGGTTGTATGCACTTTTCCAGCATTTACTGAGCGTCAGTTGACCATCCCTGTATATAAAGATGAAAATTCTTGACAACTGGTCTCAAGAAAGACACAATTCTATTCAAAAACAGAAACTGCTGGGACGCCTGGGTGGCTCAGTGGTTGAGCGTCTGCCTTTGGCTCAGGTCATGATCCTGAGGTCCTGGGATCGAGTCCTGTATCAGGCTCACTGCAGGGAGCCTGCTTTTCCCTCCGCCTATGTGTCTGCCTCTCTCTGTGTCTCTCATGAATAAATAAAATCTTTAAAAAAAAATAGAACCTGCTACCAGAATTTTTTACTCGCTTAACAAATGATTACTGAGTACGTGGCACTGTTACAGGTACTGAGAATGCCATGGTAAAGAGTTATGGGACAGAAATCCCTACTCTCATGCAACTTTCATTCTGGAGGGGTAGACCCCAAAAAAGTATACAGTCTGGACATCAGGAGATATGGAAGGCCCCAGAGGAAAGAGGACGTAATTCACAGGAGGTGGTGACATTAAACAGGAGGGTAAAGGAAGGCCCCAGATGGCAAAGATTTGAAGAAGATAAGAGAATAAGTCCCATGGAAACTGAGAAGAACAGCTTTCCAGGTCAAAGGAGGACAGACAAAAGCCCTGGGATGGTGTGTCTAGCACATGTGCGAAGCAGCTGGTGAGGGTGACCAGCATGGAGTGAACAAGGGAGCATAGTAACATGACGTCAGAGATAAAAAGGAAGGGATCATGCGAGCCCTTGAAGGTCCTGCTAAGGGCTGCAGCCTATGCTTCTAAAGAGACAGGGAGCCACTGGTGGCTAGAGGCAGAACATGACCTGACTTCAATTAAGGGGATCACCTGGGGCACCTGGGGGGCTCAGAAGGTTAATCATCTGACTCTTGGTTAAGGCTCAGGTCATGATCTCAGGGTCGTGGGACTGAGCCTTGTGTCGGGCTCTGTGTTTAGCAGAGTCTGCTTAAAGATTCTCTCTCTCTCCCTCTCCCCCTACCCCTCCCCCTCCACTTGCTTGCTCACTCTTTCTCTTTCTCTCAAAAATTAATAAAGAATTATTTTAAAAAGGAAATAAAAAGAGGCTCATCTGGGCTGCTGTCTTGAGAACAGACTATAGGTGGGCAGGGACAGAAGCAAGGAGAGCAGCCCAACGTCTACAGCACAGTCCAGGTGAAGCAGGACAGTGACTGCAGCAGCAGTAGTGATGAAGGTAACACAAACGGATTAAATTTCAGATAGGTCTTTGAATCCCGAACAGAATTTACAGGTGAACTGGGTTTCAGTATTTGAATGTAAAGGGCTTTTATTTTCTGAATTAAAATGCCCAAACTCCACATTTGTGTTCACTGTGTTTATTTAATCCAACAGGTTCTGATGATGTGCGAATTTACATCTCCAGCCTTTAGCTTTCAGTGGACCCACAGTTACCTGCCACTGCTTCTAAGACACTTCACTTCTCCGGTCCACTCAGCCTAAGCATGACCATCTAGTCCCAGCCTCGGGATTGATGATCCTGAAACTAGTCTTCCATTCACACAGGGCCAGCGTCCCTTTGTTTCTTCCATTGGTGTCTTCCTTACTCTGAGTCCAGATTGGAAACTCTACCTCTGCTTCCTCTGACCCTATTCTCTGTACCTCCCTCCCTCCCTCTCAGTTCCCACTGCCACCTTTCTGCTGCTGACCCCTTCAATATCCCAGACAGTCTTGCTGGCTCCCACTTCTCCCTCGCCCAAACCACCCAGCCAACTGTCATCAAAATAATACTCTGCAGCTACAGGTTTTAGGATGGGACTTCCCCTACCTCCAAGGGTCTCTCCCAATGATGATGGATCTCTCCATGGCCCTCCCTTCTCTGACCTCTTAGCCCTATCCTGCAGGCATCCACTACCTCTAGAATATGAAAGCATTTGTTTGTTTTTTTTAAGATTTTATTTATTTATTAGACACAGAGAGAGAGAACACAAAAGCCGGAGAATATGAAAGCGTTTTTTTTTTTTTTTTAAGATTTTATTTATTTATTAGACACAGAGAGAGAGAGAACACAAAAGCCGGAGGAGCGCCAGGGAATGAGAGAGGGAGAGGGAGAAGCAGGTTCCCTGCAAATGCAGGGCTCAATCCCAGGACCCCGGGATAATGACCTAAGCCGAAGAAAGATGCTTAACTGACTGAGCCACCCAGGTGCCCCTGAAAGGGCATTCTTTCTCATTCTCTCACTTTAAATTTTACATGTGGGGACTTCCCCAGCTTTCCCTCTTTTCTGTGCCATCTTTCTTAAATCTTCTCGTTCATGAAGACTAGTTCAAATTCTGGCCTCTCTTTTTATAAAAACGCTCCTAACTACTCCAGCCCCAATCCAGGTCCTATTACAGCTCTTTTGTTAGGACCTCATGTCTTAGATACATGCCCTATCTCCTTGGTAGAGGTAAACTTCAAGGTCATACACCATGCTGTACTTGTTTTTACACCTCCATGGATATACATATATAGTGTTCGATACATATTTGCTGAATTAAATTATTTCAGTGAAATAAATTAACTGAGACAATATTCCCCTTATCTCAATCTCTGAAGATAAGGAATTGAAAACGCCTAGAATTCCAAGGATACAGAATCTTGGGAAAAAAGCATCTGTTATTTCTTACTCTCTCTGTTTCTCTCTGCCATTTTGATCTAACTTTTTCTTAGGTAGTGGTGCCACAGAAGAACGGACAGGAAGTTATGGCTGGGGTTATCTCATGGAGATTATGCTCATAGGCACATCATATCCCAAGCTATAATCTAACCAATCTTTGACTTATAATCAAACAAGTTCCTGGCTTCACAGGAGAGTAAACAGGAATGGAATGAGCAGTTCTGGTCCTAGTCACAAAGTATGGCCATCACTGAGATCACTGGGTATAGAACTAGGGCCACATGATGGTAGAATCAAAAAGTGAATGAAGGTGGCATTTAATCTGGAATTTAGGGTCTATATCTGGGCACGAATTCCTGCTAAATCTCAGGACACAACCACGTAGCCTCTACCAATCTGTTAAGGATAGGACTTCACTGACTTATAAATTGCCACTACAGGGGGCCATCCTTACAGTCCCCAGAACAGGCTACTCTCAACTTCTCTCACCAAGAGAAAGCTTCTCTCCCTTCAATCTTTACTTCTTCAAGGTCACCAGCTCCTATTTTTCTTTAAAATTTTATTTATTTATTCATGAGAGAGGCAGAGGGAGAAGCAGGCTCCCTGAGGGAAGCCTGATGCAAGACTCGATCCCAGGACTCCAGGATCATGACCTGAGCCAAAGGCAGACACTCAACTACTAAGCCACCCAGGTGCCTACCAGGTCCCATTTTAATTCATGCCAACAAGTATTTGCCAAGACCTAACATGAGCCATGCACAGCCACTGCCACCCTGAGGAAGACAGACACATTTCTTTGCCTTCTGTAGTCTACCATGGGAGGCAGATGGTGATCAAGTAGCCACACAGGCATAAAATCACAAACTATGCTTAGTGCAATGAAGGAAACAGAGATGGAACAGGCAATGAGATTTAATCAAAAGGGTTCCATGCTCCCCTGAGGAAGTGATACTTGAACTGAGATTGGAAGAGTAAGCTAAAAGCTAAATGACAGATGGGAGGAGAGAAGAGAGACTTCTTGTTATAGAAACATGAAAGGACATGGGGGCAAGAGAGAGAGCGGTGCCTGGAGTAACTTAAAAAAAAAAAAAAAACCCACAAAAACAAAAAGTCAAAGCACGGAGAGAATGGCTCAAGAAGTTGGAAGGCAGGGGATCCCTGGGTGGCGCAGCGGTTTAGCGCCTGCCTTTGGCCCAGGGCGTGATCCTGGAGACCCAGGATCAAATCCCACGTCGGGCTCCGGTGCATGGAGCCTGCTTCTCCCTCTGCCTATGTCTCTGCCTCTCTTTCTCTCTCTGTGTGACTATCATAAATAAATAAATAAAAATTGAAAAAAAAAAAGTTGGAAGGCAGAAGGTAGGTTACGCAGAGCTTTGTGGAACATAGAAAGACATCTCTAGCCTCAGAGAAATGGGCAGACCCTGAGAGCTCCTTCAAACCCTCAGTGTCTAGATGTTCTCTACTCATCTGCCACTGCCTACTCTGACCACAGTTCCTTTGTGAAAACTGATCCCACCCCGGTCCCTCTAAGACAATCCCTACCTACTAGGCTACGGCTTGGCCCTCTCAATCGCAGGTGACTGGACCACTAGCAACCAATATATGTGTTTCTTGGGAGCATCTGAACTTTGGAACCTTTGAACTTGGGAGCTCTGAAGACACAGACAATGCCACAGCCGATTGGTGATGAACACAGAACTAGAAGTTTCCATGTACAGTGAGGGCTGAAGGACATGTTGGTCATGTTGGTCATGTTGGTCATGTTGGCCATGTGAAAAAAAATCTTTGTATGTGTAAATTATCACCCTTCCCATTTACAGGTCAAGTCTATTGCCCTCTCAGGGAAGCTGGCCCTGTGACTGTTAGGACCAACAGAATGCTACGGGAACAGTCGTTGGGGATTTTTGAGGCCTGGCTTGAAGGGCACTGACAACTTCCACTTTTGCACATTTGTCATGCTCCCTCTTGAAAGCCAGTCCCCCTGCTGCAAGAAGCCCAAGCCGGAAAGCAGGGGCTACAGGAAGAGAACTAAGGTGCTCCAGTTGGCATGTTGGCTGAACTCCCTCCTTAGAGCCAACACCCACTACCTACCCTGTGAGAGAGTCACCTTGAGTGTTCTAGTTCACATACGAGCCCCCAGTAACTGCAACCCCAGCCAACCACCATGCCACGCTCAGAGGAAGAACTGCTCAGGAGAGCCCACCCAGCCCTGGCGTCTGAGGGATACCAAGCGGTGGTTGGTGTTTGAAGCCAGGAAGTTTGAGGGTAGCTGTTACAAAGCAAGAGATAACTGAAACAGAAATTGAGGAAGAGAGCAAATAGGATTAGGAAAGAATAAAGCAGATACACATCGAAAAGCAGAGATGCAGCGCTGTGTGACAGGGAGTTCAAGCTCAATTCTGGGCCTTCCCTCCTGAGTGGAGGACTTTGTTCCTCACTCTGTAATTCACAAACCTCAGTTTATTGACAATAAAATTACCTTTAACACGACCAGCTTAAAGGCTTTCTGTCCACAAAGGTTTGCACTATAATGTCCATGTGTTTTAGTCCCCATTCTGCTCATGCCTCTGTAAAGGAATTCTTGTTTATCAGCTTCCAACTTAGTAAATGGCACTCAGAAATGCACTGTGTAGTGCTGGTAAATCTTTACCAATTACCTGCCTTGGGGTATCAAATTACTGACCCCTAAAACTTTAGAGACTAGAATAATTGGAAGAAATAAAGTTCAAGCAATCTCTTACGGCCAAGGTATCAGATACATTCTATTGAACAGGTGATTGTGGAATACAGGTGCTAATATATTCATTAGTAACTGAAAAGGCAATCCTTCTTATTTCCAAGTAACCCATCATATTTCCATAATTTAAGTTACTCTAAAGCAATGCAAGGTAATTTCATAGTGATACACTTGGTGTAAGTACACACAAATCTGAGAAAAGGCACAGATTAATAGAAGATACCAATGGGTCTGTCTCCCTATTTTGAGATATTCATGAATTAAAAACACATAATGCTCAGAGTTTAGAACATGTGCTCCTTGAAGTCTTGCAAGATTTTTTTTTTTAAGATTGTATTTATTTATTCATGAGAAACACACAGAGAGAGGCAGAGACATAGACAGGGGGTGAGGCAGGCTCCCTCTAGGAGCCTGATGCAGGCAGGACTTGATCCCAGAATTCTGGGATCACGACCTGAGCCAAAGGCAGACGCTCAACCACTGAGTTACCCCGGTGCCCCTAGATTCTTAAAGATATTATCCTCATTTTGTTCTGTCTTCATCCTTAATATTTTTAGAGTGTATATGCTATGATGAGTTTTAAGGATTAGATGACTACTCTATCCCTTGGCCTCAAGTCCAGGCACTTCTCCAAAGGCCACCAGCATTTGGCCAAATAATCATATGCCTCACTGACTATCCAACCCACCAGGAAATTCCACACCTCCTTTCATGCTATTCCTCCTCTTCTCCCTCTTCTCCCTCTGGTAAGCTCACTATCATCCTTCAAGACCCAGCTCAATGTCACTTGCTCTATGAAGCATTATCTGACACACACCAACCTCTCTGCTTTTCCTCAATCAACTTAACTACACCCTCATTTAGATTCACGTGATACTCTGTATATGCCTGTAATATTTAAAATATTTATCGTAATTATTTGTTTGAACTTCTATTTTCCCAACTACATTGTGGTTTCCTTGAAAGCAGTGATGAAATACTATTCATTATTAACTCTATGGTGCTTAGCAAAGTGCCTGAATCACGAGAGGCTCTCTGTAAATATGTACAGAGTGAGTGCCTTCTGTCACTAGAGTGCCTTATTCTAAACAGCCTGAAATGCCTTTCACACCAGCTTTTTTTTTCAAACTCTCAAAAAAAAAAATGGATTATAACCCATTAGAGAGATGAGAAATACAAGGAATTAAGAGGAAAAGATGTACTTATCTAAAATTAGAATACAGAGAAAAATCTCTGAAATTTCCAGATGGACAGATCCATTTCACTCTTCTGTTTCTTTGAATTACATCTTACTCCATCTTATAGAGTCAAACACATTACAATTAACTGCATACATGCTCATAATACGGTAGAGCTTCTAAGTTTCAATTCACTCCTCAAACAGAGCTACCCATAGAGTAGACCAAAAAAATAAAGATGATTAATTACAAACTAAGGCACCCCTCCAAAAGTGTCTTCTCTAATAAGTACCCCTTCTTTTGTTAATGTATCCTACATGCTGAGTGTCCTTAGGGCTCAAGTACAATTTACACTTCATTATCTTATATCTTCATAACGTCTCTAGCTGTTTCATCTTACCCAATTCTGTCTAGAGAGCAAAGTCTTCAAAGATGGTGTCTCAGTCAGGGTCCTAGCGAGGAACAGATGGAATACTCACAGAAGACAAGTGATGGTGTGTAATAAGGGATTATTTACCAGCCACAGCAGGGTTTAGGGAAGACAACCAGGGAATATGAAGTGCCCAAGGCCTGAAGGGGCACAAGGACAAAGCTACAGGGACCCAGAAAAAGTACAGTAGCTCTAAGAGAGGGCTGCCTGACTTACTGTGCCTCCCTGGAGGGCATCAATCATCTGCTGAGTGGCAAGAGAAGACCCAGAGGAGGAAGCAGACTGACCTCAGGTTCCTCCTCCCCCCAGTTCCCTGTCCCGTGAATAGGGCTGGAAGCCAGAGGGCAGGGAAGCCCATCCCCCAAGGCAACATGCGACACCCCTTCCAGGTGGGACAAGGGCAGGCTGCAGAGTGGATCTGAAGGCAGCAAACAGGGGAGAGCCCACACCCACAGAATCATCTGGGTACTTAATTCTCAGCCCCCTCCTTCCTGAACCATGGCACTATTAGTCCAGAGAGAAAGAAGAAGAGTGAGCCAAGACGTGGTGGCTGATGGAATCACATGGTGTGCAGGAACATTCCACGTGCATCCATTTTCATGTCATTCTGAGCATGCAGGAGTCACCTCTCCACATTTTCTCAGCTCTCCATCCCCAACCACACCCAAGAGGCCTTGCTGCAGGAAGTGCCTAGGAGAAAGACCTCCAGGAAAAATCCTCTAACCATGACCAAAGAGTCAGGAAATAAGCAGAGCAGCTCCTCACCCCTCCAGCAGACTACTGTGAAGCACATTCTACAGTCTCCAGAAGACAGCACCCCAGTGGACAGGAGCCTCAGTTGCCCTCGGTGGAATCAGCCTGTCAGCACAGTCAACATGGGCTGCATTTCCTTCCTTATCTCAGTGCCCCACTCCCCTCACAGGCACTTCCAGGGGCAACTTCCAGAGTTAGCTACTTGCACTCCAGCCCTTGTCTCAGGCCAGCTCCAACCTCAGACCACGTGTGAGTAATAACCCATACATCTGACAATGGACCCATCATGAAGAACATGTACAAGTCACGTGCATGTGTCTGTGTGTGTGATACAATCCCTGCCTGCTTTTCCTCTGCACCAGAGTAAAAAGTCTATTGAACTTAAAGTAAAAAAGTGTGACTTCTAAGGCTCCAACTTGGCTTTGACCTTGTTCTGGGAAGCTCAGAAATAACGACCTCCCCAGGTCTCCATCTCCTCATCTGTCAAAGGAACTCAGATAAAGACCTCTAGTTTCTTGCCCAACTCTCAAGTTTGCTAAAGATTTTTAGCAAAGAAAGGGATATAAATCATGAGGCCCAGTCCTTGAACAGACACAAAATTCCCTTCTTTGGAGTATTTTCTTACACTTAGGGAATTCACAAAAAGCCAAAAGTACTTTTGCATCATCATAAAGAAAATAATTTTCAGAAATTAAGAATTTAACCTATCAACCAAATAGCTATTAGATATTATTTTAACCAAATTTCCTTGATCTGATAGCATACATGTATCATCAATTATTTCAAAACTTCCAAGTCGTGTATAAACATCTCTTGAGAGCTCCCTTAATCCACTGCAGGATATACTTATAAAAACACCAAGACTGGAAATTTCTTATAAATTAATACCTCAGGGGCACCTGGGTGGCTCAGTCAGTTAAGCATCTGCTTTCAGCTCAGGTCATGACCCCGGAACCCTGGGATTGAGCCCTAAGTAGGGCTCTCTGCACTGCGGTGAATCTGCCTCTCCCTCTGCCTTTGCCCTGCACCCTCCCCTTGAGCTCTCTTTCTCCATTCTCTCTCTCTCAAAGAAATAAAAATCTTTTTAAAAGTTAAATTAAGTCGGGACGCCTTAATTTAAGGCGGTTCAGCGGTTAAGTGCCTGCCTTCAGCTCAGGGTGTGATCCTGGAGTCCCGGGATCGAGTCCCATGTCGGGCTCCCTGCATGGACCCTGCTTTTCCTTTTGCCTCTGTGTGTGTGTGTGTGTGTGTGTGTGTGTGTGTGTGTGTGTGTGTCTCATGAATAAAAAATAAAATCTTAAAAAAAAAAAACTAAGTAATACCTCAGAAAATAGAGACTAGCTTCGTAGACCTACTTCTGCTATGACTTCATTGGTCTCCTTGGGCAAATGATTTAACTTCCTCATCCCCCCCCACACCCAGCAGCATTGCCGAGAGCGCTGAGTCTAGGGCATTCCATACACAATAATCAACTGATAAAATTAAAGAATGGCGGTGAACTTCAGTTTTATTAAACAGAAGAAGAGGAATGGGAGGGTTGTATTATCTATATCATCTTGACAATCTCTTCCTACCTGCACCTTCTCTCTTGAAATGAAACAGAATATAGTGACCTAAAATTCTGCAGCTCCAAGTAACTATAACCCCCTCTCTCGAGAGCTACTGCCTCTGCCCAGCATGGCCCTCCTAGAGCAGAGCTGACCTATTCACAGTGGCAGAAGCCACTGGATCCTGAACTTCCATAAATGGGTTCTTAAAAAAGAAAAACAAAAAACCCACAATTCAGTCCTGGACATGTACTGCCATGGAATGAATAAGGTCCATGTTCCTAGCCCTCATATTTAAAGTAATGGCAAAAATCATTCCAACCACCAGCCATGAGTGAAGACCACTCTGACAGGTGACCAAGACCACGTCTCAGAACTATTTGGAAACGTATGACAAGCAAACAAAAAGCTTGTGGAAGGAAAGGGAGAGAGCAGTGGACATGGAAGGGGAACATGGTAAAAAGGTATTCAAAAGCTTTTTTACTTCTCTTTCTTGACTAGCATATTCATAACAAATTGGAATAGTTGTTAGCATATCATAGCAAATATACTATTACATCTGTAATAAAATGAAAAAATTTGAAAGTAACCATGAGCCCCTTAGAAGGAATATCTGAGACTATACAGGCTCTTGCTACTTTTTCTCTTAGGCACAAAGAATTCAAAGTGTATACATATTGGAAACAGGAGAAGCAGGACAGGAGCCAAGAGTAAAGTTCTAATTTTGTATCTTTGTGGGCAAACTATCAAAAAAAATGGTTTCCTTCCAATTTCCTCTAGCATGAAGAATGGTCAGCTGCTTCTCTATGATATTTCATCTGAGTTTCAAGGTCAAGACGGAGGAAGAAAGAAGAAAACGAGGCTATACAATGTAATAACTAATTAAAAAGTTAGTTATTAAATTATCTTATAGCAGTTATAAATTTCAACAGTTATAAATACAAATTTGTTATTTCCACTTAAATGACAAAATTGTTAGGAAATATTAAATTGCCAAGAAGGAAAATATTTGATGACTTTGGAAAGGTTAGCATGAATAGCTATAATGGACCCAACTGTCTTCATTGGTTGTTCTAAAAGTTGGGTGCATAACAATTATCTGGGAAATTTTTAAATACTGAAGCCCACAACATACCCAAGGCTAGTTATATCGACATTATCAGGGGCCAGACAACCAACAAGAGTATTTTTGAAGCTGCCCAGGTGACATTGATATGTACAACACTTCGAGATCAAGTGGCCTACATTATGCTAAATTAATGTTAATGTAACTTGAGGCCAAAGGTAGTGAGTGTCCTGAACTAGTGCTTAGATTCTCAAAACCCTCCCTGACCTAGTCCTTACAGATAAGCCCCCCTAGCACACAAAGCTTCATTCCACCTCCACCCCCATGCCTCAACTGCCGCCTGAGGCTGCCTCTCTATCCCTTCAAGCCTACCACGGACTGGACACTGATGCCAGGTATAGGGCTTAAGAAACAAAGAACACCAGGAAGTGCAGTGACATTACAATTGTGTGTGGTGGGGAGAAATGTTGTTCACGGTGCCTTTCTTTGCAGTTAAGAATCACCCACTCGCAAAGAAAACTCAATGAGGGTAGGCCAAGCAATGCTATCAAAGCAGGCAGTTTCAGCCTCCTTTTCTGCTGGTCTTATTCAACCATTCATTCATTTACTCAAATATTTACTAGCCAGGTGGCTTATCCTAAGCTCACCCCAAGCTCACAGCTTGTAGGGAAAACAGATCAGAAGTAACTGCCATTCAGTGTAATTAGGAAAGTGTAAGTAGGTATAGGCACAGTGATAAAATACACAGAGAATAATTACCTCTGGGGAACGGGTTTTCCAGGCTATGGAAATTTTGCATAAGCAAAGGTTTTTCCAGGCCACGGAAATTATGCATAAGCAAAGAGCCACAAAGATGAGACAGTACAATAACGGGAAGCTGTCTGCATATGGTAAACACATGCTAGGTATGAGGTCTGAGGTCAGAAATGTGAGGTCAGAAAGGGCAGAACAGCTAGGAGTTTGGGCCTTACCCCAGAGCCAGGTTTCTCAACAGTGGAGCTTACTGACATTCTGCACTGGATAATTCCTGATTTGGGGGAGGCCATCTGTGCATTGTGGGATGTTTGGCAGCATCCTTGGTTTCAATTCCCTAAACAACACCAGCACCTCACCCCCCTAATACAGGCACTAAGGTCTCCAGACATTGTCAGATGTTCTTGGGAGAAAAGTCACCCCTCTTGGAACCACTGTCCTGGAGGCAGTCTAGACCTGTTGAGCAGACAAAGTCAGAATCTGATAGCGGTGTGGGGTGTGCAGCGGAGTGTTGAGGCATCACAGACCATCAACCCAGGACAAGAATCTGCATATCTGTGTGCATGCCTCCTACCACTTTCACAAGGGTATCAGGGAGTCTTCATTCAACAATTAGCTCTAGTTTACTAATTTATACACTAGGCTTTCAAAGAAGAATCAGGTGAAGTTTTTTATTACACTATCTTTACAACATAATAGTTTCCCAGGGTGCCTGGGTGGCTCAGTGGTTGAGCATCTGCCTTTGGTTCAGGTTGTGACCTCAGGGTCCTGGGATTGAATCCCACATCGGGCTCCCCACAGGGAGCCTGCTTCTCTCTATGTCTATGTCTCTGCCTCTCTCTGTGTCTCTCATGAAGAAATAAATACAATCTTAAAAAAAATAAAACAAATAATAAATTAATTTAAAAAATTAAAACTTCCCAAAGTTGGCCTCTAGGTGGTGGGATTCTGGTTAACTGCTCTTCTATTTCTATTTTGCAGTATCTTCTACAATCTGAACAAATAAAAGAGCAATTACTTTTCCAGATACTTTCCTTAGGTATTCCTCTGTGAAAATAAAAGACCATATGCATGACACTCAGTTGCAAAGGCGGAAGCAATGATCCCACAATGTGCATACACACAATCTCTCTCCCATCCTTGCTCATTGTGCTTTCAATTATTACGGTATTATAAAATGCAGTTTTCCATGAACCCAAACATGCACAAGGGTATCTTTGCAGAACATTCCCTTTTGCATAGATCTTTTTTTTTTTTAAATAAAGATTTTATTTATCCATTCATGAGAGACACAAAGAGAGGCAGAGACAAAGGCAGAGGGAGAAGCAGACTCCCTGCGAGGAACCTGATGCAGGACTCAATCTCAGGACCCCAGGACCATGCCCTGAGCCAAAGGCAGATGTTCAACCACTGAGCCACCCAGGCATCCCTTGCATAGACCTTTTAAAGTAAAGCATGGTTTCAATTATTTACTGCTGTGTAACTAACCACTATAAAACTTGATGACAAAAAAGAACAATCGTGGATTATTTCTCAAAATTCACTGGGTTGGCTGGGCTCAGCTGGGCAGTTCTATTCCACATGTGTAGCTAAGGTCACTCAACAGGCTACATTCAGCTGGGAGCTCGACCAGGCTAGAACATCCAAGATGGCCTCTCAACCTTTGGGTCTTTCTCCACACGGCTGATCATTTAACAGTATAGTCTAAGCTTTTATAAAGAACCAAGGCTGGTTCCCTAGTAGCATTCCCAGAGGACAAGCCCTCATATACCTCAAAGCCTCTGCTTTGCAACATGCTTGCTAATACCCCATTGACCAAAGCACATTATGGCCCAGTCTGGAGTCAATAATTGCAGCCAAATCTAGAGTCCAGACAAAGGCATAAGTGTTAGGAGGCAGAGTTCACTGGGGCCACCAAGGTAATAGTCTATCATAGTTGGAACAGGGTTTCCTTGTAAACCATGTCCTTTAACACATACCTTTTGAACTAAACATCAACAGATTAAAACCCAGGAATTACAGATATGAAACAACCCATACCAACTTACAACTAAAGCTACCACACACTTTCATGCCTTAGGCCAGCTCTTAGTACACAAATAGAAATAATCAATCTCATATTTCCTAATGGAAAATGCATTACAGAAAAAAAAATCCTATTTTTCCCTACAGGACAGAAATATCAATGATGAAAGATTCCCTAATTCCCTCACTATTGTCTAGATACATTTGAAGATGAAGATTTCATGATGAAAAGACATTCACCAAATTAAGACAAACTCATCCAAATCTACTCTAGATTCCCTTCTTTCCAATCTTGTCCAGTGAATGTACCTCCTTTGAAGAGCTAAGTACAATCCTATCAAATTATGCTTCAAAGTTTTCATGCATTGAAGACTAAGAAGAATCACACACCAGTTCTCATATGTAAAATAATAATTTGCTTTAGTTTAATTAGTAGAAGTTCACTTCAAAGTTATGTTTTAATGCATACTATGTATTATTTTATTATTTTACACATGGATTATGAAAATGTATTCTCTAGCAGGAAAAGTCATCTCCATTATGATAACCCTATAGCAGAGAAATAGACACAACCCTCAGAGTAGCAGGCATGCCTGGGGAAATATTGAGTATCCATCTGAATGGGTATATCTTATGGGTGGGTACCTTCAGACATGACCAATGAGGAGGTCCTTCCTGGTTCCAATATCATAAATGAAGGATGCCCAGACCAGACCAGGGTGATCTAAGCCTGGGTTTGCTCCTAAATGAATCTGACACATAGGAAACAACAATGAGTTTTAAAACCTAATTTGCACCACTCGTTCTTAAGAGAAATTTCAGAAGATGTGGAACTAGCAGAAAATCTGTTTAATAAAAATTACAAATAAAAAAAGTACTTGTAGGCCATTTTCAAATAGTTCTAATCAATATTTCTGGTGAATCGGGTACAAAAACAGTATCTAGCATTCCACTTGGCTCAATATATATTTGTCAAATGAATAAAACATAACCTACTGGGAAAATGGCCTTGGAAACTAGATCAATGGTTTTCCACAGGTTCTTGGTAAACAGAGGGAGGGCAGAAAATAAGCGAGGAGCTGACTACTGCTTTATACCTTGAGCTTTCACATGTATAAAAGTCACTTCTGCTATTTAAAAAAAAAAAAATCCACTGCTACTCATCTATCTCAATATCCTTGTTCTATGAACAAGAAAATAGAGACCTAGAACAATGAAATAACCCAACCAAGGCCAGACAGAAAGAATGGCAGGGTCACAACTAGACCTCAGGTCCAGAGAGAAATACAGGCATATACAGTCAGTCCTCAATATTTGCAAATTCACCAACTCATCAAAATTTATCTGTAATTGCTAAATCAATACATATAGTACTTTGGTGGCCTTTACTGGACATGTACACAGAGAGGCTAAAAATTTGAACTACTGATGCACAGGATCCTGCTGCTGTCACACAAAGTTCTGCTCTGCCTTCTGGTTTCAGCTCTCACACTGTAAACAAGTATCCTTTTCAAAATCTATTTAGTTTAGTTCCACGTTTTATCACAATTTTGTGATTTTTGTTGGTTATTTCACTGTTTAAAATTAGGGTCCCCCACCTTAGTGACGAAGTGCTAGTCTAGTGAAGTCTATTATTCCTAAGTGCAAGGCTGTGATGTGCCTTGCAGAGAAAATACATGTGTTAGCTAAGCATCATTCAGGCATGAGTCA
Source organism: Canis aureus (assembly GCF_053574225.1). Lineage (NCBI taxonomy): Eukaryota > Metazoa > Chordata > Mammalia > Carnivora > Canidae > Canis > Canis aureus. The sequence continues at coordinate 18,555,329 of NC_135636.1, forward strand.
TAGTGCTGCTGGCCATGAGTTCAACGGGAATGAATCACCAATACATATTAAATAAGCTGTTTAAAAAAAAAAAAACAGAAACACACATGAAACAAGGTTATATATTGATGGGTTGATGAAGCTGTTGTGACCAGAGGTTCACAGGAATCCATCCCTGTTATGTCTACTAGGAGCAATGACTCAGTATTCACTAATTCAGTGTTCATCAAGACTTAATAGTACATAACTACTGGGAACAATGAGATCAACTGTATATAACTTACACCTCTTTAGTTTGTTGTTATTGAGGGCATTGAAAACAGGGCACTAGTACCCGTGAACCAGACATCAATAAACACCCTCGAGCACCTTCGTTTTTCTCATAACCAGTGACATGAGCTTCACCAACTATATGAGGATTTTCAAATTTTTTCATTTATTTGGAAATCTTTTAGTTTTATGAGGACTGTTACCTAATTTGCTAAATATAAAACAGCAAAGGAACCATCTACAAGTCACCTAGTCTAAGGGCTACAAAACTGAGTTCCATGACCACAAAAGTTCACAGATATAACCCGATATTTCATAAACTGAGATGGGAAAAACAAGTACATCGTTATTTTTACTAAGCCCTCCCCTGAAGTATGGTATTTCCTCTAGTTAAAAATATAAATCACAAACCACAATAGTACTGATTGCACCTGTGACTTGGTTTTGATGGAAATTCCAGATACTTTATCATATTAGAATTATTGAAGATATTGCAAAATGTCATTTGTACTCACCAATAATTAGAAATCATCATAGTTACATTACCTAATGTTAGTAAGATGTACATATCATTATGCCACACATTTACTATTTTTATATTTGTATTTCAATATAATGGTTTCCTTTGCAGTTATGTGTATTTTATTTTACACATTTAAAAAATTATTTAGAGAAGGGGTCCATAGAGTCTTCACCAGACTGCCAAAAAGGTCCATAAGTACTCTGAAGCACTTCTCTTATCCCACAGATAAAGAAACATGAACTAGAAAAGGAAAGTAGCCTTTGATGGTCCTATTACTGGCTAGAAGCAAACCCCAGCCTGAAGCCTCACAATACCCAACATGGATGGTGCTCTAGGAGCTGTGCTGAGCTGCTTAGCTATTCATCTAAGTATAAAAACTGGGGCACCTTAGTCCCTAAAGCTTGGCCAGTGGATAAGTCAGCCCTAAGATTGTGTACCAGTATGAAGGCAGAAGCATGTACTCTTAGCGGGAATAGTGAGGATTTTACAATGCACCCAACAGTCCTCCCTGGCCAATCCAAGATTCAGATCCCATCTCCTGGGTAATCACTGTTGCCTCACCCCACTTGAAGCAGAATCATGTGGTTGGGAGCCAGTGTCTCTGGTGGGACTGTGTGTCATTTAGCTGGCTGGCAAAGAACAAAGGAACAGGATTACATTTCTCTCTGTCACCCCATCACCCCACAAGCATCCTGTGCACCAGCCACAACAAATTAACTGCCGTACACCAAACATGCAGAGCTCTTTCCAGCGTCCTCACACAGTTTCCTCTACTTATAATGGCCCTCCTGCCTGTTCTCCCTGGCAAAGCCCTCTTGTCCTTTGATACTCAGTGACATGTCATCTTCTTCCTCTATCTTTGTCGGGTAATCAGACTTGTCTCAGTACTGGACTGTGAGTTTTGTGAAGATGGGCAGGGATAGTAACTGGCCGAGCATCTATTATATGCAAAAAAAAAAAAAATAGATAATAACAGTGATAACAAAGTTAACAGTTATTGAGCATTTAATATCCACCTCACACTGTTCTAGGCAATTTATATATATTGTCTCATTTGATCTTCCAGACAGTAGGTACAATTACAATCCTAATTTCCCAGATGAGGAAACTGAAGCATAGTGAGATTAAGTAAATTGCCTAAGGTCACACGGACAGGAAGGAATATATCAGGAATCTAAATGGAGGCACCCTGATCCAGAGACTTAATATATGCCTTTAACCACTGACTGCACCATGAAGAGCCAATCTAATTCCTTCATTCACTAGGTAAGGAAGTTATAGGTCACCGAGATTAGGCAATATCTTACTACAGAGGACCCAAGATTAGAATCAGAGCTCGACTTCCAGGATGCTGCCTCTTAGTTTAGTTTGGATTTTTGTTTAGCATGAGACAGGACAGAAGGGGAGGGAGGAGGGGAAAAGTTTCATACTCACATAAAAATTGTGAGTTGAATGGTTTATAAATCAAGTGACTGGTCAATAGATGAATAGAAAGATTAACAGGTAAGTAGAAAGAACTGATCACTTTCGGTATCTCCAGCACAAAACAGATCTGGCTCACAGTAAATAATGTCACCGATTGCTCCTTGAGCCAAAAAAAAAATATCAAGATGTACCACTATTACCACCCTTGAGTATCCTGAATTTAATATATAATCCCACATGATGCTGCATGCTGGCCAGAAGGCCCACAGCTGAAGGAAAGGCAAGAGGCTGAGAAAGGGTGAGTTTCCTTCCCAGGAACCCTCAGAGATTCCTTTCACAAAGAAGAGAGGATTTTATTTTTCTGTCTAAATTAGCCCTCCTGTATTTCAACAGGCATAGTGAATATGATGCTCTGTGTTCAGACAGAGAAATGACTAAGTTTGCTTTGCTTGGTTTTATGTTAATTTCTTGCTGACCTGATCATAACTACAATTGATCCTACTAGGAAACAGATGATTTCTTTCCAGATAGTGGCCATTGTGCAATGTCAACAAAGATTTCTGACTTGAGACCAGCTAAATTTGCTCCTGACCTAGGGAACTAAACTATCACGTGCAAATATCTTTCATGGTTTCATGGGAAAACAATTCAAACACAGAAAACATCTGCTGAGATACTCTTTCAACCACTGTTAAGACAGTGACATTATGGTCTATTTTCTGCAGCTGAAACTGCTTTTTACTTTGAAAGTTATTTATTTGCTGTAAACTGGCTAGATGACACATCAATTAGAGTAATTTATCTTTGAAACTGAAATAGGAAGATGGAAGTGGACATTCTGAAGTATACATGCATCTTCTTCCTACCAATCTACTGGGTTGTCACACAGATGGCTAAAGATTTATTGTCGGTTGAAGGTGGTGCTGGTTAGCTGCAATCTTCAGAAATGTACATATTTTCCCCTTATCATTGCTAGTCCAGCACTTACTCTCTGTGGTTTTACAGTAGCTGCCTTAAGTAGGGTTGGTCCGTGAAGGCTCTAACGAGGTACATTAACAGATCCCAAATATTAGTGAAAGTTCACACCTCGCAAGGAGTCAGACTCCCCAAAGACACTGAAGCAGAGCTCTGACTTAGATAACTGGCTGCATTTTCATTTTGAGCCAGCAATTTCTTTTTTTTAAGATTTACTTATTTATTCCTGAGAGTCAGACACACACAGAGAGAGGCAGAGACATAGGCAGAGGGAGAAGCAGGTTCCTCGCAGGGAGCCCAATGCAGGACTCAATCCCGGATCCTGGGATCATGCCCTGAGTCAAAGGAAGACATTCAACCGCTGAGCCACCCAGGTGTCCCTAAGTAGCAATTTCTGGTAAAAGAATTTTAATATGTTTTTCAAACTTGTTACTAAATACATAATTTTATATTAAAAATACAATACACAGAGAATGTCAAAATGAGCCAAAAATAACAAACTAGATACAACTAAGAAGAGTCCCAGAGGCTAAACATGGTAGCAAAAGAAACAAGCATCTATATATAGAAAAGGACTATCTTAACCAACAAGAAATCTACTTGCTTGAACTGTTTTTCTTCTTTCTTTGGAATCTAGCTCCATGTACGGTAATTACATCAGGGGACAATGTTGTTAAGATAGTCAAGGGGCAAAAAGGGAGCTTTGAAAATATATTTCCTGTTTAAGATGTTACAAAAGCAAGGTTCAAATGCTGATGTGAACAGATTTGATTTTCTTCTGGAAAATCCAGCTGGAAGAGGTGAAAAGGCAACTGTACATAACTAAGAATCTACCTCAAGGGCATCCCTGGGTGGCTCAGGGGTTTTGCGCCTACCTTCGGCCCAGGGCGTGATCTTGGAGTCCCGGGATCGAGTCCCACATCGGACTCCCTGCAGGGAGCCTGCTTCTCCCTCTGCTTTTGTCTCTGCCTCTCTCTCTCTCTCTCTCTCTCTCATGTATGAATAAATAAAAAATCTAAAAGAAGAAAAAAAAAAAGAATCTACCTCAAATATCCAAATCTGTGTAGCTCTCAACCTAGAGAATATTCCTAGATATAAAGAGGTCACCACAGGGTGCCTTTTCAACACTGTTTAGTTTGGGTTCTTTCTGAGGCATACTCTAAGTCAAAGATTTGAGAATAAGGAGATTATTTTGGGAGGTGATCACAGGAAGATAGTAGAAGAGTGGAGAAATGAGACAGGAAAGCCAGTGCAGGGTGTGCTATCAAGCCAAATTATCACCGTGGATGACTGGGGTCTAACCCCACTGGGGAACTTTAGGAGAAGGTGGAGATACATTCTCCAGTTGTCTCGTTCAAGAGCAAGGGAACTGGGGTACTTGAACATGGACTCCTTCTCAACACACATGCCCATCGATGGATGAATGGAGAAGCCAAATGTGGTATACACGCATACTGGAATATTATGTAGCCTTAAAAAGAAAGGAAATTCTGACAGACTACAGTGTGATGAACCTTGAGCTTCATTAAGTGAAGTGAAATAAGCCAGCCAAAAAAGGACAACTACTATATGATTCCACCTACATAAGGAACCTAGAGTTATCAACTTCATAGAGACAGAAAACAGAATGGTGGTTGCCAGGAGGCAGGGAAGAGGCAGGAATAGAAAGTAATTGTTTAATGGATACAGAGTTTCAGTTTTGCAAACATAAAAATTCTGGAAATGAGGGGCGCCTTGGTGACTTAGTGAGGGGAGTGACTCTTGATTTTGGCTCAGGTCATGATCACAGGGTCCAAAGATGGAGCTGAGTCAGGCTCCTTGCTTGTCAGGGAGTCTGCTTGGGATTATCTCTCTCCCTCTCCCTCTGCCCCTCCTTCCTCAATAAATAAATAAACCTTAAAAAAAAAGTTCTAGAAATGAATGGTGGAGATGGTTACACGACATGTGAATATACCGAATGTCCCTGAACTACACATTTAAAATGGTTAAATGGTAAATTTCATCTTATGTGTATTTTACATTTTTTTCAAAAGGTAAGTGCCCAAGGTGATATGGGTAGAGCCCCTACAGTATATTTATTCTAATAACTACTCAAAAACCTACCTCAAAGATAGGTATTCAAACCCACCCACTGTCATAGGGATCTAATAAAGCAAAAAATACTCAAAGACAATCATCAATAGGGATTTGGGGCGGGGGACTATCCTAGATAAAAAATAAATGTATTCGCTTTTTTCTGACTATATATGATCACAGTTAAAAACGTAGCAGATAGGTAACAAGAAGAAAATCTAAGTCATCTATAATCTGATCACAGGGATGTCTCTCTCAGGATGCGCAGCATGGAGAAAGGACAGATCTGGAAATCAGACAGCTCCCAACCTCAGCTGCCAGTGGGCTCATGTGGCTGGCAATGCTGGGCTGCTGACTCTTGATTCCACTCTCCCCACTGGTAAACAACAGACTCTGTGCCAATGTCTCTGAACACCTTACTACTCAAGGTCAATGGCCCAGCAGCACCCACATTTCCTGGGAGCTTGTCAGACACGTAGTCTCGGGCCTTACCCCAAACCTGCTAAATCAGAATCTGTATTTTCACATTTGGGGTGAAATGCAGGCAACTTGGGTGTGCTGCAAAGTTTAAGAAGCACTGCTCTAACACAGACCTTCCACTTCTACCTTTGATTTCTGAAAAGCACCAGAGCTGCTAAACCTCTAGTGCCCCCGTGTTAAAATTTCCACCTTCTCTTGCAGAAAACAACCTCCCTGTCTAGCTTTCAAATGAGGTAATCCAGGATCTGGCACAGAGCTGATGTTAGGTAAATGTGGGCCAACATTGCTAGCATTAGTATAACATAGAATGTCACCTGAAAGAAAACCCATGGAAGGTGACAGTAAATTAGAAATTTTTCATCCAAATTAATAAATTCTATTTTATTTTCCCCAAATAGAAAAATTTATCATAAGGCAAGCTGAAAAGAATAAGATGGCTTTTTTCCCAAGACTGAATGCTTCTTTTGTAACACAGTTCAATATTCTTAGACTTTTTTTCAGACCTGAAAAAAAGTAAATGAAACGACATGTTGAAACTTGCACTGACCCTCTTGCATTTTCAAGGCTGCTGGTTTGTTGTGCTTAATGTCTTTTTTTTTTTCTTCTTTGTAAGCAACAAATAGGACTTTGTTAGCTTGTGCAATGATGCAATTATAAGTGCATTAGCCCTCTCACTCACAAAAAGAATCTGATTTCAGAAACAAAAAATAAAAGTCACCACTCAAGTAATAGACTATCACAGTAGAGTTCTTTAAATTCGGGGAAAACTCTCTACTTTTGCTTAGACTTGAAACTTTGGAAATATGGAGGGGAGGGGTATGGGGAATAGAAAACTGAGCTGTGAATAAGCCACAGAACATTTTAAATCTTAAAGGCACATATCAAAAGCCTTGACACATGATTATTCTTCACTCCAGTAATTCTACTTCTATAAAATTATCCTAAGATGAGCAAAAATGCTTATCTTCAGTGAATAAATATTCTGCAAAGCCTTGCTTATAATAGCAATGTTTTTAAAGAAGAAAATTAGTTTATGATATGGGACTAGTTAAACCTTTCACTCATACACAAGCAGAGTGTGCCATTCAGAATGTACTTTTTAAGAAGTACATTTAATGATCAGACACATGCATACCCCAGACCTTCGTCCCCTTGTTACAAATTTTCTTGACAGCGCTCACCACCTTCAGGGCTACAGTGACCTATTGGCTCCCATCTTCCCCAACTAAAAGAAAACTTCAGGCAAAAGGGGAATGTTCTGTTCACTTCTGAGCCCCCAATGCCTCACAGGGTACCTGGCAAGTAGTAGACAAGCAACAAACATGAATTGAGAAATAAACAAAGGATCGAATATAAGCATATGAGCTCAGGCATATATACAGACACAAACAAATTTAAGACATTCCCAAAATTATTAAGTGTTATGGCTAGGTGGTGAAAATACACACGCTTTTATTTTATTCTCTATGTTAATCCTTGTTTCTACATTTTATACCATGAACTTCTTCTAAAAAAAAAAAGATATAACCCCTTTTCTCATATGCATATGAGCCTGAATGTGCATATGTGTGTATATGTGTGTATTTTCACACTTATATTTGGTTACCTAAGAAGAATATCCTTTATTCCCCCAAACTGCCAAGTTATACAATGGAAAAAAAAATAAGAAAGAAACACAATAACTCTCCACTTCAGGTGAACAAATGAAATATGGAACAAGTGGTTTAAAAAAAATCAACACCATGAATCCATTCTTGTTTCTTACCATACACACTTTCCTTAAGTCACGTGCTGTGTATATTGCCAGATACAATAATCCTTAATAAAGTGTTCTTATTTAGTAAATAATTAGTTGCTTAGTTCTAGAAATTATATGTTAGTTTTGCAAATGTGGTGAAAAATGAAAATTTCATAGGTATCACAATAGGTGTCCTATTGTTTTATTTTTATTATAGTAAAACTAGACATTGCTCCAGAAGGCAGCAAAACTGGATCACAGTGTTCTCACTGGTCTGAAAGGAGAATTGCCATCAAGAGACATACCTGGCAAATGAATAAAATCAAGAGCATTAGAAGCATTCAGACAGTATCCCTTTAAATAAGTTAAACAGGCCAGCCTTAACATTATAAAGTGCCTATTCAGGGAGGTTTAAAATGTAATGAACAGGGGCACCTGGGTGGCTCAGTGCTTGAGCGTGTGCCTTCAGATCAGGGCGTGATCCCAGGGTCCTGGGATGGAATTCCACATTGGGCCCCCTACATGGAGCCTGTATCTCCCTCTGCCTATGTCTTTGCCTCTCTCTCTCTCTCTCTCTCTCTCTGTGTGTCTCTCATGAATAAATAAAATCATTTAAAAAATTTTTTAATCTAATGAACAGATTTCCTAGGCAATCTTCAATGTTTCTATTTTATAATCTTATTAAGTAATATAAAACTTCGTACTTAATAAACTTTTAAAAATCCAATTCAGTGTATATAAAAAATTGTTCAATTATAAAAATGATACTTGTTAGCTGGCACTGTAAAACAATTCATAGAAAAGGATGATCCATGCAAAATAGGCCTCCATGTGAAGCAGAATGTGACATTAATGTTGTGCTTCTAAAACAGGCTCAGGAATCCTTCTCCCTAGGGAAGTGTTAAGGGAGTTTATGAACTGGTCAAGACCTCAAAATCCCCTTTGGTCCTTAGGTACCTGAGATCCCCACAAGCTCACTCTCAGCCTTTTTTCCTCTTAACCTTTGCTTACTTCCTGAATATCCCTTTTCATATGGTAACATATCAAACAACTATTCTGAAAAATGTTTTGTTTCTTTGCCTTAATTCATCACCCTGTGATGCTTAACACTGAAAAAAAGTATAATTTATTTTTGTAATTTTTTTTCACTCTAGACAAGAGGTTGGCAAGCTATACCTAAGAGGTTGACAAACTAGCCCATGGACCAAATCCAGCCTGCCATCCATTTTTACAGTGCCCTGACCTAAGATTGGTTTTTACATATTTATAGGGTTGGAAATAATCAAAAGAAGAATATTATTTCATAATACAAGATAATTATATGAATTCAAATCTTGGTGTTCATGAACACAGTTTTCTTGGAATACAGCCACGTCCATTCATTAAGGCACTGTCTATGGCTGCTATGGCTGTGTTTGGTGCTACAATACTGAAGGGTGGCAATAGAAAGGATTAAGTCGACAGGTCAAAAATACTTTCTGGCCCATTTCTAGAAATGGCTGCCAACTCCTGCTATAGTTTACATGATAGCAACATATAACATAGATTTTTAGATTTCTGAGTTATACTGCTTCCTGTATCCTGTTTGAAAAGAAATGTGATAATCCACATAGGAAAACCTATATATCATCTCTGCATTATCATCTACCTACCTACCGACTTACACATCTATTTTCATACAAGCTAGGATGAAACATCTGGAAGAGTACTTATCAAATTGCTAACAATGTTACTTCTAGGATGAAATTAAATAAAATGTTTACTTTTTACTCACTCATGTAATTTTACTCCTGCAAGCAGGTACTCCTTTTGTGTTAAAAACAATGTAAAAAAGAAATAAAATTCAAGAACTTTTCACATACCAAATATTGACCTTTCAGAACAAGACAAAATTAAATAGTTGATATGTCAAAAAAAATTAGATTTCCAAGAATTTAACAGCATGATCATTTAGAATTGGTGCATTCAAAGCAAAGTGCATCTTTAACCATGAAAAAATGTAAAATGTTACCCAGTTATGTTGTATTAATAAAAAGAAAAGCCAAAAAAAAAAGCCATAGTGAAGTATTTTAAAAGCACACAGACTTTGAAAAGCCAAGTATTATTCAGAAACTACTGATAAACAAGTAATGCAGAATATACATTAAGAGATTGTAGCTTCCCTGAGTCACCTATAAAGACAATGTACATTTCACTATCTCCAATTTCCACCCTTCTCACTCCAATGTACTGGTTGAAATTAATTCATTCCATGCTTAATAAAGAAATACTCGTCATAACTCTTGGTTGAAAAAAAAGCATTTTTTCCCAAATATACTGTAAGGAACATAAAAATTGCAAAACCATATGCTCAAGTGCACATTTTTACTGTTTCTTATTTTTAAGTGGACACTAAAATCTTCCAGAGACCAGACAGTGCATCCAGACAGGGGCATGATGCAGTATAGGCTCGATGAACCACCACATTTATAATTCAATTCCTGCACATTTATAAATGTTGGCTTTTAAATTGTAAGCCCAATAGCCCCTTTAACTACACTTAGATGCACAATAATTGACAGCTCATTACGACAAGTGGTCTCAGGAGTGAAGTATCATAGCTAATGGTCTGTAAATGCTTTAGTCTCCAAACTTGGGCCAACATTAAGGCAAGCAAAACTGGGGCTTCCTTTAAATGCACTTGATTGTAAATGCCTCGATGATATAACATTACTCAAAATTAATCTTCCTATTTCTAATGTCTGAAATACTGCATATTTAAATCAAGAAGAGTACACACCTAATTAATTTTATGTTTTCTTTAAATGCACTGTATGAAATGCACTGCAATGCAACAATTTCTAAGTATCCAAATCTTGAAGAAAGGCAGATATGATTGTAAAGCAACAGAGTGAAAATACCTAAATAGCCAGTAATGGGACATTCCTGAAATGTTATAGTTCTTCACCATTTAAAAGTATGCAACTATTAAAAGCCATGTCTAAAACAGAATTATGTAGGAAATCGTCACAATACAATGTTAAGAGATAAAAAGCAGGATAGGAATTATATGCCAGGGATCCCTGGATGGCGCAGCGGTTTGGCGCCTGCCTTTGGCCCAGGGCGCGATCCTGGAGACCCGGGATCGAATCCCACATCAGGCTCCCGGTGCATGGAGCCTGCTTCTCCCTCTGCCTGTGTCTCTGCCTCTCTCTCTCTCTGTGACTATCATAAATAAATAAATAAATAAATACATACCTTTAAAAAATTAAAAAAAAAAGGAATTATATGCCAATATAATGCTAATCTTATAAATTTTTTTTTTTATTTATTTGCTAATCTTATAAAAAATACAATCTATGTGATGGAGATAACCTTATAGTGACTTTACTGTGTGTGCATAGGTGGTGGAACAAAGGGATTTTCAATTTTATGCTTTTTTGGATATTCCAGGTTATCTATAAAAAGCACCATTTTTACAATGAGAAACATTTTAATAAAAATATTGTTCCTTTGTCTTTATTCTTGTTGGCATACATATACATCAAAAATTACCACTAATGATTAAACCAGTGAGTCTCCCCACAATTGGAGAAATTAAAATGTACTCCATGATTAATTTTATCTTTAAGTGCAAACACATGCCAAGAGAAATGTGTAACAAATAACAATTCTATGCAAACTCCCGAGGAAAAAAAAAAACAAGGTAACAATTAAAACTACGATATTTTCTATTATTTTCATGTTTTAGATGTAACAAACCCAGTGTCAGAAATAAACCTTAAAAGTGGTCAATTTAATACACATAACTGGAAAAAAGAGCAATGCCATAATCATAAGCATGGCTTTTTTAAGACTAATATCCCTCACCCATATTTATCATGGCTACCTGTGTTGGGCACATTTTATTCAAAACTGCATTAAAGTACTGTATCCACTGAAGACCAATCTTTGCCTTTCATAGGAAAAGCAAACAACTCTCCCTAAAGAATTTCAGAATATTCTAGCAGCAAGCTTTACAATAGGTGTTCAATAAATGACCTGCTTGTCTTAAGAAATTACAAACAGGCCAGTTCCCACATTGAGGCCAGACATAAGCTGGCCCGGGCCCTGGGGACTAGCTTCCTGACCAACACTGTTTAAAGCTAAAAGAAAGAGGGGCACCTAGGTGGCTCAGCAGTTGAGCATCTGCCTTCAGCTCAGGGCCTGATCCCAGGGTTCGGGATTGAGTCCCGCATGGGGCTCCTCGCAGGGAGCCTGCTTCTCCCTCTGCCTGTGTCTCTGCCTCTCTCTCTCTTTGTCTCTCATGAATAAATAAGTAAAATCTTAGGGAAAAAAAAATAAAGCTAAAGGGGAAGAGAACCAGCAGCTCAGAGAAAGCCTTCATGGAAGTGATGAGAAACTAGGGCAAAAAACAGAGAGCAGGTGGAGCCACACAGAAGAGGAGCCCAGAGCCCTGCGGAGAAGCCAGGAGTCAGGAAAGAACAGTCTGATCATTGTGAGTGGTGGTTACTGAGCGGGGAGTTAAAGGGCAAAAACAGCAAAGGGCAGTTAAAGAAAGAAAGGGAAAAAATAGGGACCTGGAAATGTGCCAACACCAAGGACTGTGGAAGTTAAAGAAGCATCTGTCCACTTGTCAAGAGAAGGGCAAGTGCTCAAGGGCTCCCTGGAACTGTGGGGGATACAAAAGCAGGATGGTGCCATTCTGCCTTCTAGAATCAACTGGCAGGGTCTCCAATGATGGGTGGATGAATGACCACAAAGGGAAAAGCCTGAGTGAGGACTTGCAGAGCAGCCTTAAAGCCAGAAGACTGGGCAGCCCAGGTGGCTCAGTAGTTTAGCACCACCTTCAGCCCGGGATGTGATCCTGGGGACCTGGGATAGAGTCCCATGTCGGGCTCCCTGCATGGAGCCTGCTTCTCTCTCTGCCCTCTCTCTCTCTCTCTCTCCCATGAATAAATAAAATCTTAAAAAAAAAAAAAAAAAAAAAAGAGCCAGAAGACCATCAAGACAGGCAAGGCCGTGGGGTGAGGGCAGGCCAGGGCTGGTTGTGAACCAGGCTCCAGGGAAGCAGCGCTGGAGCTGAAGCGTGATGGGTTCATACAGGTGAGGCCCCGCACTGCTCAGGTGGGGGGCAGAGGTGTGAGGGGAAGCACACAGTAACAAGGCACCTGGTTTTCTTAGGGGCTGCAGCATTTGAGGAAGGCAGCAAAGGTGATGAGGGAGGTAGAGGCAGCATAGCACACAGGAGCCTGACTACTCAGTTAAGGAAGTTTGATTTTATTCACCAAGCAATGAGAAATCAGGAGAGATGGCAACAGAGGGCTAGGAGACCCGACTGGCGCCCAGAGACGCCAGGTGAGCACAGGTGAGCCTGGTACCCAGTGGGGGGAGGGGGCAGGAGGATGCAGGAAACCAGTCAGGAGGCAAATGAAACTCTGCAAGAAAGGAGTAACAGTAATATTGACCCTGAAAATGGAACCAAGAGGATGGACATAAGAGAGATTTCAGGATTGGAATGGAGAGCAACTGATGGTTTACTGGCTATGAGGAGGGCAAGAAAAAGAGATGGCACAGGATTCTGGGTGGGAGAGAGGTTTAGAAAAGGAACATGTCAAGATGAAATGAACAGTGAATAAGATATGCACAGAAGGCCTTGAATCCCCCCTAAACCGTCCCTTTTTTTAAACTCCAAGGTGACTGGCTGCACACAGTAGGCCCTCTGGAAAGCACAGCACTCAGTCAGCTTCCTGGCTTCTAGGATACACATCAGCCTTCCCAGAAGGGGGGGCCAGCGGGGGCACCCTTCCTTGGGCAGCACCCACGGCTCTGCTGCTGGGACAGAACCACCAACACAGACACCAGCCACAGAAGGCCTTCCACGGCAGAAGCCTTCCACGGCAGAAGCCTTCCAGGACAGGCTGCTGAGGGAAAGGGGAGCTGCCAGGTCATGTGTCTGACTGGCTGGCATCACTGTACTCCCTACAGTATCTGCAAACACACCCAGGGCTTCTTAGAGGTGCATCATCTGATCTCCCTAATAGGCTGTCATGTGCTGAAAGATTAAGAAAAAGAATTCTTACATTGCCTAAGGCAGCAGCGTGGTTTGTGTTTTAAAAAACTGGTTCGGTGGCAAAGAAATCTCCTCAGGAAACACTACAAGATAAGCTATAAAACGTACTGCACTGAGTAAATACTAGCAGATGGATGCCAACGAATCTTTAATTATCTTCAACTCATTATGCAGACATTAACCTTGACAAATTAATAAAGGTGAACTAATAAACTTGTGGGCTTACATAATTTAAATAGTTCCAAATCACAGAGAATATATATGAATAAATGTTGATAAAAGCATTTAAATAGGCTCCTTTTCATCCTTCTTATATCTAACTGGTAAAATAGCTACTGAGTGACAAGGGTTTTGTGGGTGTTTTCCCCCCTTTTCTCTTTTTACTCTGTAAGGGAGACCAAGATAGGTTCCAGGCTATTAAACTATTTGTGATGTACAAGTCATCATCATAATTGGGGGCACACTTTCTTTTGACCTTTACAAAACTTTCATTTCCCAAATGTGACAGATAAGAAGTGCTTTTATAGCACCAATAATGATTTTTTCCTATGGGAACTTGCCAATTATAAGTTGAAAAAGGAGGAAAGACCATATCGGATATACATTTAGAATCTCAAAGCACCTCAAATATAGATGAAATACTGAAGAATCATGCGTAAAGTATAGTTCTGGGAGTTAAGAATCTAATCTGTGGGAATACATATTAAAACCAGTGCTGGGGCAACTATCTACTCCCCTTAGCACCTTCACATAATGCTAAGTACCCATAAAATGTGTTCGATCAAAAGTGACTGGATGGTTGGCAATTGCATCTGCAACTAGTAGTCTAAGTTTTTAAATATTAATAACAGACTCGGGAAATGTGATCCACACTGCACAAAGCTGTTTCAGTAACACAGCCTACAGCACAGTGAGGCAGCAAGTTCTTATCAATTCACCAGATATCAGACATTGTGAGGACTTTATCGTATTTTTCTCATGTTGTCAGTGCCCAGTAGGGATGCTTCGCACACGACGACTTTGAGAAAGGGGACTCTTAACTGAAACCACTCGGATACCACAATAGCATTCTGAGAAAGGATCAGTGCCACCTGCGTGCTTTTCTCTAAAAATACATCACCTTTTATGGGAGCTTGATTTCACTCTTCAATGGACTCTGCCTTTCATAGCCTAGACACATGAAAGTTAAATTCATTCATTCATTCATTCATTCACTTGTTCATCCATTCAGCAAATATTTCCTGATTTCTTCTTCTCAGGCATTTCTCCAGCCCTACACTACCCCACATGGTAGTGAGCAGCCACATGTGAGTGAGCACCTGAAATGTGGCTATTCCGAACTGACTTGGGCCTATGTGTCACTTACACACCAAATTTTTTTTTAAGTTTATTTATTTATTCATGAGAGACAGAGATAGAGGCAGAGACAAAGGCAGAGAGAGAAGCAGGCTCCTGCAGGGAGCCCGATGTGGGACTCGATCCCGGGACCCTGGGACCACGACCTGAGCCAAAGGCAGATGCTCAACCACTGAGCCACCCAGGTGCCCACACACCAAACTTTCAAGGTGTAATCTGAAAACAAAACAAAATCAAAACCAAAAATATCTCCATAATTTTTATGTTGATTACATGTGTAAATAATACTATTTTAGACATATTGGGCTAAAAAGCCTTAGTTATATTAATTTGACCTTTCCCATGTTGCTTTTTTAATAGGCTACTAGAAAATTTAGTATATAATGATAACCAAGACTTGAGATGAAGCCTTGTTTTCAAGGACCTGACATTTTAGGAGAAGAAGCCCATGGTAAACAAAGGAATAAGTAGTAAGGAATATTATGTAATCTTAGACACTGAATGTTGTGTGAAGAAAATAAGATGGGGTAAGAAGACAAGAGTAACCAAAATGGGATATTTTAGGTAGGGTGGACTTGGAAGTCTTCTCTGAGGAGATGACATCTGAGCAGGAAACATGAACGATAAGAAGAGGTAGGCATACAAAGGTTTGGACAGTGTTGTGGGCTGGGGGACCTGCAAGTGCAAAGGCCCCAAGGTGAAATGAGGCATGCAAGTTTGTACAACAGCAAGAAGGCCAGTGTGTCCAGGACACAGTGGGAACGGTGGCAGATAGGGGCCAGAGCACAGAAGTCCTGGTGGAAAGGTTAGGTCCACTGACTATATAAACTCCATGTAATTCAAGTCAAAATTCCTTTGGGATTTCTCATGGAACTTGTCAAGCAGTTTCTTTAAACTCATATCTTAAGTACAGGGACCAAGAATAGCTAAGATCTTGACCTATCAAATACCAAAAGTTACTATGAAGCCATAGCCAGGGCTAAGACCAGGGGGACACAAGTGAGATTCTTAGCGCCTTATAGCAAACACCTGGTACGTTCTGTGTTCTGAGCACCCTGCCTGCTGCCATCTAGAAATGTGGGACTGACATAAGGATAGATGAAACAGGGACGCCTGGGTGGCTCAGTGGCTGAGTGTCTGCCTTTGGCTCAGGTAGTGATACCAGAGTCCTGGGATTGAGTCCCGCATTGGGCTCCCTGCATAGAGCCTGCTTCTCCTATGTCTCTGCCTCTGTCTCTCTCTTTCTCTCTGTCTCTCATAAATAAATAAATAAAATCTTAAAAAAAAAAAAAAAGAATAGATGAAACAAAACTAGTGTAGTAATAGCGGGCAGCTAAAATGGATCCAGCCATCTAGAGTTTTAGAATGGACAACACTATGTGGGTGCATGTATGCAAACACACATCTATAAGGACTATAATTATATATATATATACACACACACACACACACACACAAACACACACACTATGCATGTATTATATATGTGGGCACCTATGCCTGTGTGCACTTGTGAATGTAAACATATACAAATGTATGCATATATGTATACATAAATATTTGTGTAACTATGTATACATGTGGGTGAATGTGTATATACACATGTACACATATACACACATATATAAAGGACACATACGTGAAGCAAGAGTATAAAATATGAATGGAAAAGAAAAATAGCACCCCAAGGGGAGGAGCTACTTCTTGGGAGTGAGAGAAACCGCGTAGTGAGGGGAATAGGGTATTAATATACTCAGAATTTTTAATTCTTTTTTTTTTTAAGATTTTATTTATTCATGAGAGACACACAGAGAGAGGCAGAGACACAGGCAGAGGGAGAAGCAGGTTTCCTTTGGGCAGCCTGATGTGGGACTCGATCCCAGGATCACGACCTGATCCTAAGGCAGACGCTCAACCACTGAGCCACCTAGGCACTCCTTTAATTATTTTTAATAAAAGTCTTGAAGCCATACATAAACACACACACAAGTGGAGCACAACATCATAAATGCTAATTTTATAAGTGAGGAATGATACAAAATTATATATTCTCATTTTTAACCATGCATGTATGTGCTCCAAACAGGGCACTGAAAATGCCCTAAAATGGGAGTGCTTACTATTTTCCAACCTTCTGTTACATTACTTTAAAAGTGGTATTTAGGGACACCTGGGTGGCTCAGTGGTTGAGCATCTGCCTTCGGCTCAGGGCATGATCCCGGAGTCCCAGGATCAAGTCCCATTATCGGGCTTCCTGCATGGAGCCTGCTTCTCCCTCTGCCTATGTCTTTGCCTCTCTCTGTGTGTCTCTCATAAATAAATAAATAAATAAATAAATAAATAAATAAATAAATAAATAAATAAATAAAATAAAAAGAAAAGTGGTATTTAATATTTAGTAAAGAAAGCATATTACAAATCAGGAAAAGACTGAAGTTGCAGGCCACCATTATACTTACAATGTGTAATTTAGGATAGATTTTTATGAGTGCTGAACAGCACCATGTTACCTGCAAGTATTCACTAGGATTAAGAGAAACTAGCCTGTCAATAAATCGAATAACTGAATAAATTCATGAATTATACCAAATTTACATTTTAATTATACTATAAGAAACTGAAAGTCTTCTCTTATTCATAAAGCACTATAGTGTGGAGGCATTATTATTATTAAATAAGACAGAATTTGAGGAGAGTTGTATACGCACTATACCTGGAAATATTTACCTCAATAAAAAACAAAACTTCATATTTCACTTCAGTTTATTTGAAAACCAACAACACCACTGTGCTCTCAAATTGTTGAGGACTTAAAAATGGATAAAATGAAATTTATGGAAATTCTCAAATGGTCTGTAGATTCATTTTCTTGAATAGGAACTAACCCTTGGAATAAGGTTCCCTATTCAAAACAAGGAAGTAACCAGAAGAGAAAAATAGAAAAAGCCCTTCACCTTTGGTCAAGCAAAACAGGTCCACAGCAGATACTACTTGCAGAACAAATGCCTCAGAGACACATGAGTAAGGAAGGGACAGTCTGGCCAGTTACTGTGTGAAGTTCGGTCATGGGGTGGATTCATGCTGATCAGCCACAGCCACAGGCTGGTGTCACAGCTCCCCTTCTCCGGGCAACAGAACTCATATGCAGGCCCTTAACCGTGACAGTGGTCAAGGCCATCAGAAGGAAGAGTGTCCTTTTACAGCAAGCAGTGTGCTGGGGCTGGGACAGGAAGAAATGTCATCACCAGGCTTCTTAGAAGCTATGTTAATTCTCCCCGGGTGCCACACAACCGTTCCAGTGGCTGCCTTTAACTGGGGAACAGGCTGTTAAAACAATCTGGGAGGGTTCCTGGTGACCTAAGGCAAAGATCCTGCCCCCCACGAGGCCTTCGCCACCCAGGACAGTGAAATTCTTACCAGCCACTGCTCTATGCCACTCCCCTCCGTGATGCACAAACAGAACTTGATATCCTTCCTCCCCTAACCAATCTCCAAAGAGTCTCATCACTCATTTCCTTGCTGAAGAGGAGAAGGGGGAGGGCTGTGATCTGGGAACAAGCCTCAATTTTCAGAGTTAGCACTTAACTCTTAGTGTGGCGAGTTATCATTCCCCTCCTGACATGCTCTGTACTCATCCTCACCTCTAACCCTCTCCTGGGCTGCTTCTTTCACATTCTGACTTCTTCAAATGCTACTCAAAGCAGCCACTGCCTAGCTCAAAGTTCAGCCCTGTGTCCTTATTCTGTGCTGTGTATTCTCTGTGATATCCATCCAAACACCTTTTCCAGCATGGTCCTGTGTCAAGCCTGAATTATCTTGCTAGAAATGTACACCTCCAACAGGAGTGTGTCCCTCCAGATCAGACAACGCATCTTCAGCAGAAATCACATTGTGAGCTGAATTCAGGTCCTGCCCTTCTACCCTGCTGCATGCCACATGATGCTGCTGGGTATATACACCTAACTCAATTTGTTTGCCATTTTATTAACAGGGACACACAACAACTAGATTGACACATTACTACCATTCGGGTAATGACCCCGGGGCATTGAATCAAATGTTCAGAAGCAAATGGAAGTTTAATTATGGTTGGAATTATTTTAGCAACTTGGTGTATTAGATTATTTAGCAGTTTAGCAACTTATTAGAAAACAAAATTCAGTATTTTAACAATTCTGTTATTAGGAAATAATCCACAAAAGTAAAGTGTCTCTAGTAATATGTGATCTTCCCCCAATATAACTGTTCCCTTTATTTCCTGACCAAGATAAAGCTGTTTGTTTCAATGTTCCACCTATCACACATCTAGAAAAAAATAAAAGTATATACACTTTGCAAGGAGGGGAGAAAGCAACCTCAGAATGGAGAGGACATCCTGCCTGTACAACCAGAAGGCAAAGGCAAAGTTTCCTTTCCCAGTCGCCATAGGTCCTCAAAGAATGTTCTCTTGGGGGGCTGCCAGTGTTTTGTGTTGTTATCTGAGGAAACATTTTGGGAGGTGCCCATGAGCTAAAGCAGCAGAGGACTGCAACTCTGAAACATTTCAGGCATTTTAATTTTTATTACAATTTAAACTATGGGAGCACGGCCCTCAGAAAAAAGACGACTTGATCAAACTTTTTTCCACTTCGATGAGCCCATTAATTTTTCTTCTAAGTGTAAGCTGTTGGATAGCACCTTGACACTCACATGAATGATGTTCAAGGCACACAGGACCAGCACTGCCTGCCCCTGACATCGCTGCATCCCAAACCTTACAATGTCTCACGTTAGCTGCTTGAGGGAACTGGCAGGAGGGTTTTCAGCAGTCAATTCCCTCGGTGAGGCTTGTCTTGGTGGCAAGGGGAAAACCTTATACTTAGTGCCTTAAGAAGCTGAATTTAGAGAAAGAGAGAGAGAGAGAGAGAGAGAGAGAGAGAGAGAGAGAAGAAGGAGGAGGAGGAGGAGGAGGAGATTGTTATAATTATAGCAAGAGTTTTTGCATGCAAATTCAGTTTTCCTTGAGGAAATTTGCATACTCTCTATAAGGAGTCCCCATTCCAAAAGGACACCTAATGCTTTTCAGCTTTGGTCTTTCAAAGCAATCCACTTGTCCAGGAATTGCATAGGGGAACAGTCCATGAATGTGTTCCAGGCCTGGCCCAGATATGCTGTTTATAAAAGGAAGGGCTTTACAACGTAGTTTAAAACAGTTAAAAGGTACACTGTCCATGCCAAACAAAATGATGGTCATCAATCAGACTGAGGCAACCAATAAAGAGTAAGGCATCTATTTCAACAGGTCTCCAAAACTTAACTAAACCCTTGTTCATAAGATAAACACATTTTGAAAGATAAATGTTTCTCCTTAGATTCTTAAATTTCCAAGTAGATGATAAAAAAAAAAGGTCATAAAAACTGATGACTAAATGCTCAGATTCAAGAATATATTTTGGGATAAAGGAAATAAAAAGGTGAAAGGAACACTCACAATGAAGAACTGTTTTTAGTTTGATCTAAATTCTAGGCAAATATGTCAGCCTTTCATTGTAGAAAAATATTTTAGATAATCAACCATGAAGGAAGGATGCCAGTAATATTTCCCACTCACAGGTTTTAAGAAACACTAAATGCACATTTCTACTTCATAGTGGAAAAATATTCTGGGAAGGCAAAAAATATTCTAGATCAACGTCATCATTGCTGTATAGAAAAAAAAATTCAATATGTGGGAGTTCCTTGGAGCAGTCTATTCTTCTGGAAGAGGCTATTTTTACGATACAATAAATAAAACACTCTATTCCTAAATGAATTGCCCACCAACAGGAGAAAATTAGCCATTTGCATTAGAAGCAGCCTATTTTTGTCAGGCCTTTAAAAGCCAACAGCAGTGACTTTGGCGAATGTGAATCCACAAGCTTCAACAGCAGTTGTCCAAAATTAAAGGTCTATTGGAACAGGTGGGTAAAAGGCAGAAACAAAATGAATGTAAACATTTCATACCTCAGCATTGTTCAAGATGATCGCAAAGGGCTGAAATCATCTGTCACCTGGGTCAGGCCCCAGCTTAATACACAGAACTTTTATAAATGGACCATTTTGAAAAATAAGAAAAAGGGAACGAGATTTTTATAAATATATCTTTATAAGTGCACAACGTTCATAATATGTTAAGTGGAAAAAGTGGGTCGCAAAAGCATGAGAATTTGATTTTACAAATCTAAGAACAAAATGCGATCTGCATTGCTGTCTGTAGGACACGCCTGGGCAGCATTAGCAGGTGCGCTGCCAAAGCAGGTCCGCGTCCTCCAGTGCTTTCAGAGTTAGAGCAGACATCCCTCGTAGGTGGCAGGGAGTCCTGAGAAGGTCCAGCCCTGAAGAGGGCATCTGTGACAAAGCTGAGTCTAACATTACTCAACCTGGCATTTACCAAACATATGTGACCACAGAAAGCCAAAGCCTCCCCCCACCCCCAAAATACCCCTCAACATTCTTACCAGCTCCACCTTGGAAACAGTGTATTAAACCAGTAACATAAGGCATACAGGTGAATACCAATAGTGGGGAATCTGTGGTTTATAGGATTTCGGGTTATAATAATTTTCCAAATTTTCTCTAACACACACATATTACTTTCATCATTTGGGGAAAAATGTAGTTTTAGGATGACAAAAGTGCCACACTTTTCAACTTTATTTTAAACTATTCATTGATGAAAAGTGCATTTGGTATTTCAAATGTCAATACAACAACTTGGAGAAGACTAGAAAGGTCTGGCAATCTCTGGATTGCCACGTGTAGACCAGCTATAAAAGAAATGTGGTCAGCTTAAATACCATTCTCAGATTCCGGGTGTCCTACGAATATAAATGAAACAAGGAGTCCAGCCCTGGCAAAAGATGAAGAGAAACCTTTCTGCCTCTCTAATTTCCTGTTTATACTCTGAGATGCCAACCATTACTTGCAGACTTTGTGAGAAATTTTAAATGTGCAGAGATAATCTAAATACTGTTCAGTGTCTTTATTTTCCCCCACAAACGAGAGTGTAAATAGAAGAGAAATCATAGCTTGAGAGCTATTTCTATGTGTCCGAGACCAATGCCTGTATGGATGAAGGTTTAAATCCCATGTTTCAAAGATCCAAGTTTTGCTGAAATAAATGCTCATCAGTATAAATGTTCTTTGTGGTGAAAGGTATGTTGTCCCTCTTTTCAACTGTAATTTTTATTGCAAATTTTAAAAAAATACAACTCCAAACCAAATAATTGAGAGACTGTATGTTATCCTTGACAATGCTTTCATTTTCCGTGCTGGGTTTCAGAATATTCCACAAATTAATGCACTGAAAAAAGAGTTGAGTTCTGTTGAGTAAGATATCCATTTATTAATAATAGAAAAACTGCTAAGTTTCTCTGTTGAAACTTGTCCATGAACTTGAATAATGGATGCCCAGAACATAAAAACTGGAAGAAAGAGGTGAATCTGCCCCTCCACACCCATCACTGTGACCTAATTTGGATAAGTAGCCCATGAAGGTCACTGCTAGTTAGAGTGACACAAAGCCAGATGACAGCCTCCAGTAGACAAAGGTTGAAAAGCCATAACTGAAACTTCCCTGAGTTAATTAAGACAATGACCACATTTCAGCTCTGGCAAGAACACAGAGATAATATTTATATGAGAATGAACTTACTCCATCTGTGCCTGGCACACAAATCTTTCCCTTTGCTGTATTAGGCTTACACTTTAACTGGTTCTGCCTGTTTTCCAAATAACTCTTGGCTGATGCCAGGAAAAAAACCTCCTGTTATTTTATCTGAACTTAGCTTTCATAATTTGATAAGCGGTAGAATATGTGTATTGTGTGTTCGGGAGCGGGGGGGGGGGGGGAATGTGTTCAAAATGTTTATTCAAGCAGCAATCATTTTAGCTCACTACCAAAAAAAAAAAATCATTTTATTTCCCAAACTTCTGCATTCAGACTTCACCTGAACTCCCTGCATGTGAAATGGTGAGATTTTCCTTTCTAAATAGGTGAACTAGTAAAAATCATAAAGTTTTAACACTTGTATCAACATTTTCTAAAAAAGGTCACCAAAAATGTGATAGCTTTTAATCAAATCAATGCCTAGAGTATAAACTCTGGCACAACTGCTATGACTCTTTCAGAGGCATCTCACGGACATTTACTGTATTACAGCCTCAAAGACACGAATTCACTCCTCTGTCTTGAAGGGGCTCACAGTATATATACTGTGTTAAGTGTTAGGAAAACTATTCAGCTCTAAAGAATGTATACATGTTCAAGTCTATTCAGGCTAAAGCTTTTGTTCAAAGCAGATACCACGTTTCTCATATTTTATTCCTAGAGACTCATTAAACTTTATCTTCTTCAAGCATCAGTGATTCTCCTGGGTTTTCCACGTTTTTCCTTTTCTCTCTCTCCTTCTCTTCTCCCTCTATCTCCTTCTTTCCCTCTCTCTCTCTCTCTCTCTCCTTCTCTCACTCTCTTTAAATTCACTTCACTTTTTCACTGGGCCTTTCCCTGGATGTTCCCCTGTAACGTGAATATTTTCTGCTAAAGTATAATCCAAGTTTTTGGCCAGCTGCATCTGCATCAACCAGCTTTATAATTAATTTACACTCTCTGACAGGACATGGAAAAACTGTCTTTCAGTAATTTTAGTTTCTTTTTCTTCCCTTCCTTTTTGGCTGCTATATTCAATTTTAATGGCAGGGTATATATTTGACATTCTTAACAAAGAAATAAGAAGACACTGTTCCTCCTGAATTCTTAAAATGACAATAATTAGTATCTTCATCCTCATCATCTCCATGCTTCACAATTCACATGCCAGTAAGGAATCCAAGCTGGCATATCCCAGTGGTCAGACTTTCATCTGAGCTCTCTGGTCAAACTTCAGCCTCTTCCTTGGCAGCCCTTTGATTACTTCTCTTGCCTTGCAACACTTGTTGGTTGGCTTCCAAGATACCCCCATGCCCTTGGTTTTTCTCCTACTTCATGAGTCTCTCCCGGATTGCTAATATTGATCCTTTCTCATCTCCCTGCCCTTAAAGGTGAGTGGCCTTGGGCTCAGTCCTCAGATCTCTTAGCTTTCCACATGCATTCATGTCTTTGGTGACCTCACCCAGACTCATACCTCCCATATTTAGACAGCTCCAGCCCAGACTTCTCCCTAAATTCCAGACCCTTGTATCCAACCATCCACAGGACTGACCTTCACTTGGATGTCTAATGGGAGTCTCAAATTTAACACATCCCAAACCAACCAACCTCTGGTGATATAGTTAGTCTTCCCCCTTCTAGTAAACAGCAAATCTTCCCTTCCAGGTGCCCAGGCCCCAAACCTTAGATTCGCCCTTACCACCTCCCCACTTCTCATACCCTACATGGAATCCCTGAGCAGCTTCTACTGACTTTCCCTTTAAACCACTTCTACCCTTCTCACCTTTATCCAAATTAGTATTATCCATGTCCTCCCTGGCTGTCATGATAACCTGCCATCTGATTTTCTCCTTCTGGACTAGCCCCCTTACAGTCTATTCTCGATTCAGCAGCCAAAGTAAGTGTTTGAAAGTATAAGCATCATCATATCACTCCTAGGTTCAAATCACCCCAGAGGCTCCCCATTTCACTCAGAGTAGGAACCAAAGTCTTCACAGGGGCCCAAAAACCCTTCACAGTCTCCCCTACCACTTCTTCCCTGGTGTCCCCATACTCCAGCTCAATCCAGCCACAGGGGCCTCCTTGCTCTTCCTCACACACAGGAGGCTCACTTCTGTGTTAGAGTGCTTGCATCTGCCACCCACCCTCAACAGCCTGGAGGTCTCCCCAAAGACAGCTGCATGTTTCCATCTCAGCAACTTAGAGTCTTGACTGAAAGACCACCTTCTCAGGGAGGCATTCTCTGCCCATCCTTCCAAAAACTACAGCACCCCCAATGCTCCCTTATTCCCCTTCACTGCTTGATCTTTCTCTGTAATAGGGATCGGTATCAATATACTATTATTTTGATAGCTTATTTTTGTGTCTTCCCTATGGGAATGTAAGCATCCAGCTGAGTTTCTAACTTTTTTTATCCACTTGTGAAGCCTCAGCTCCTAGAATAGTGCCATTCCTTAGGTAGAAATGTAATCAGTAAATTTTTAAATGGATGAAAAAATGTTCCTCTATGCCCTAGTCTTTTTTATTAACAAAAGGTCATGATAATCTTTCCACATAAATAAATACACATCTAATATGAAGGGCTAGGGGCAAATTTGCCCATGAGTGGGTAATAGTTGAAGTCAGGTGATGGTTATATGGGGATTCATTATATTAGTCTATATATATATATATATATATATATATATATATATATATATATTCATTCATTCGAATTTTCTACAGTAAAAAATTTTAATATATAACATTTGCCTACTTATTTATAATGACAATAGAGTATTCCACAGTCTGTACCATAACTAGTTAACCATTACTGTAGTGAAGAATATTTGGATTCCATCTTTTTCTGTATAACAGAAAGGGATAGAATAATCTTACACAATTTTTCTAATCATAGCCTTACAATAAATTCCAAGAAATAGAGGAGTTTGCCTGATTAAAATCTTATACATAATGCCAATCATTCCTTCAGAAATTTTGACCTAAAATATACTCCCATTAGTACATGAAAGTAGCACTTCTCAAAGCGTGGTCCACAAAATGGTGCCAGACCACAAATGGTTCATAACTGACCCACAACAAGATACGTTCAGAAGCTGAGAGTGAACATTTAGAAACTTTCACAGAGGGGCACCTGGGTGGCTCAGTGGTTGAGCATCTGTCTTTGGCTCAGGTTGTGATCCCAAGGTCTGGGATCCAGTCCCGCATTGAGCTTGCCACAGAGAGCCTTCTTCTTTCTCCCTCTGCCTGTGTCTGTGCCTCGATCTCTGTGTCTCTCATAAATAAATAAAATCTTAAAAAAAAAAAAAAAAAAAAACTTTCACTGCAATTTGACAGAATAATTTCATATCTGATGAACGTTTGATAGAAATACATAGAAATATATTTGAGATTTTACTTTATATATTTTTCATTGTCTTTTTCTGGCTATTTATTTTTACTGTTATTTTACAAGTGTATCATCACCCAAAATCAGACTGAGGAATATGGTCCTTCACCTCAGTTTGTGAAAAATTGCATCGTAGTACTTGCTTCCCCACACCATCCCCAACTGTAGACATATTTTATTTTGTTTTTATCAGGACACCTGGGTGGCTCAGTGGTTGAGCGTCTGCCTTCGGCTCAGGGAGAGATCCCAGGGTCCTGGGATCAAGTTCCACATCAGGTTCTCTGCGAGGAGACGGCTTCTCCCTCTGCCTATGTCTCTGCCTCTCTCTGTGTGTCTCTCATGTTTTTATTTTTATCATTTCAGTTACAGAGATCTACCACTATTGACTCAATTTGTACTTTATGGTGTTTGCTGGCCCTGTACTCATTATTTTATGAATTACCTGTTTATATTTTCCCCTTACAATTCTATTAAGATACCCATCTTATTGATGAAACTGTGAGAGCTTATTGTAAAGCACTTTGTACATTAGGGACATCAGCTCTTTGTTGATCCTATATCATGCAAACAAGTTTCAATCTTTCAAACAAGTTCAGATGGTTTTCCCCTATACTAAAATAACAAAGATTTAAAATGTAGTTAATTTCTTCTTTTGAACCTTTCCTTTGTGTTTTCTACTTAAATATGTCCTTCCCACCACAAGATTGTAAAAACATTGACTCATATGTTATGCACATACATTTATAGCTTACCTTGTTACATTTATAAGTTTTATCCTCTAGAATTATTTTTGCATGAGTTGTCTGGTAGGGATTCCGCTTCATTTTTCCAGATGACTAGGTAGTAAATTATTTTACTGAATAATTTATCTTTTTCCTTCCAATCTGAAATGCCAACTCTATCTCATCCTATATATACTACTACAGACTCTATATTTTATTCATCAATATATTCTTGTACCAATACCTCTACCTCTATTCAACCATCATGAACTTACATTATTCTTTAGTATTTGAGGTGGCAAAGGTCCTTTGATAAATATTTCTTATAATTCTGGGATGGTTTTATAGGTTCATTCTTCCATGTAAATTCAGAATCATTTTGGGGTTCCCCAGTTTTGATAGGGATTGTATCAAATTTGTGCTTTAGTTGAGCAAAAACCTATAATTTTATATTACTGTACTGAGTCTTACTTTCCAAGAACAAACTATCCCTCTCCATTTATTTGAAATTCGTTTTATGTCCTACAATTCTTCTTAGTACTGTGGGACCCAGGAAATTTAACAAAAATCCCCTACCCCTGGACAAGCAGAGCAGGACTAACTCCATTTTGTGCTGCACCCGCCACCTCCTGTATCACCCCCACATGACCTGCTTATTGCTGAAGGCGCTGCCCTACCCTAGTCAAGCCACTGGGCACACCCTTACCGGAAATCGGCTCTTAACAATGTAACCCCGCCTTGTGCCCGCCAAAACTGCGAGCCAATTCTGACCAAAGTAATAGGCCAGTTCAAATGGATACTTTAGGGTAAAATGTTATTCAATTGGCCACCTGCGTGTGGGCCGACATGACTGTGCACCTTTCTGTGTATGTTACAATCCCATTGGCCACTGGCCCCTATAAAGCTGCTAAACCTCTTAGCCTCAGGGTCCAAGTCCCTGCTCCGCTGTGTCGGGTACACTTGGACCCAAGCTCGAGCTTGTAAATAAACCCTCGTGTGTTTGCATCTGTGTCCGCTCCTTGGTGGTTTCTCGGATTTGCAATCTTGGGCACAACAGTACCTCAGATGTCTAGATAAGTTGCTCCCTATCTCCATACAGTGACATTGTAATTATAAGTGAAATCTTTTTTTCAATAATACTTGCTAACAGTCATGTTATAATTAAGTCATCAATCTATTTTACTTATTTTGTAGCCAACCAGCAACCTTAATCAACAATCATAGTGCTTCCAATAGATTTTCATATGAGTTAAGCATACTCTGTAATTCCATTCATATTCTCTGTTCGTGCTTAAAAAAAAAAAAAAAGAAAGAAAAAGCAAGCACTATTACATATATCTCAAAACGCTGGTACAACTGAAGATTAATATTACATAAAAATATTAAGCTCCTCTGAGGAACATAAAACCTACTAGAGTATATAAAACACATATACAGGCAAATATCCTTGTATAAGATAGCAACTGAGGGGAATCCAAAAGGGCACAGTGGGAGAATACACGAGAATACATGAGAATACATAAGGATATACTATAGAATAATGGAGAGCTCAAAGAAATCTTTGTGAGAAGGTAGCATTTATTCTAAGCACTAAATGTGAAAAGATCAGAGGGATGATCTTCTAGAAAGGGAAAAAAAATATGATCAAAGGCAAAAGGAGAAAAAGTCCAAAGTTTGGCTGGAGCACAGGGAGTGCTAAAGGGTGATAAATGGATCATTCTGAATGCAAGATGAATTTACTTATTTGGTAGATGATGGTGAGCTATGGCATGAATGGAGCTATGCTGTAGGAAGATAAATTTGGAGGCAGAATGCAAACATGGGGCAATTTTGGGGTGAGAAGAACTGATGCAGAGAGACTATGGTGGTTTTAAAACAGTGGCCCAAAATTCTATGACATGCCTCTGGTTGAGAGGTGGGGTTATATCCCCTCCCCTTGAATGTGAACTTTGTAACTGCTTGATGGTTAGAATCCAGCAGAAGTTACCCTGGGCCAGTTCTCAGGCCCAAACCTTAAGAACCTGATACCTTTCTGGGGAACCCTCATGTACTATTGGTGGGAATGGAAACTGGTGCAGCCACTCTGGAAAACAGCATGGAGGTTCCTCAAGAAGTTACAAAAAGAACTACCCTACCACCCAGCAATTACACCACTAGATATTTACCAAAAGGTTACAAAAATACTTATTCCAAAGGATACATACATAATGTTTATAGCAGCATTATCTACAACAGCCCAATTATGGAAACAGCCCAGATGTCCATCACCCGATGAAGGGATAAAGAAGATGTGGTACATACCCACAATGGAATATTACTTAGCCATAAAAAGAATGAATTCTTGCCATTTACAGTGACACAGATGGAGCTAGAGTATACTACACCAAGTGAAATAAGTCAGTCAGAGAAAGACAAATCCCATATGATTTCACTTATATGTGGAATTTAAGAAACAAAACAAATAAGCAAAAGGGAGGGAGGAAAAAAAGAGAGGAAGAGGCAAACTAAGAAGTCAATTCTTAACTATAGAGAACAAACTGATGGTGACCAGAGGGGAGGTGGGTGACGGGATGGGAGAAATAGGTGATGGGGTTTAAGGTGGGCACTTGTCAGGAGTGTACTGGTCATGTATGGAAGTCCTGAATCATTATATGGTACAACTGAAATTAATATTGCACTGTATGTTAACTAACTGGAACTTAAATAAAATCTTTAAAAAAAAAAGAAAATGACCTCTTTCACATCATATCTCTTGGGACAGTCACACTTGCAACTTAGCCACCATGCTCTAAGGAAGCCCAAATAGTCCATGGCAAGTCCACATGGGGACAATCTGAGGTTCCTGGTCCTTAGTTCCCAGTCGACAGACAGCTAGCTCCACTTGCCAGGCATCTGAGTGAATCATTACAGAAGTAGATCCTCCAGCACCCAGTAAAATACCCAAGCAGATGCCACCAGGAGCACAGCCAAGCCCTCTCTGTGGAACACTGTCCTAACAGCATATTCAATGTTGCTGTTGTTTTAAGGACTTAGTTTTGGGTGGTTTGTTGCACAGCAACAGTAACTAGGACAGAGACCAATTTAGAGGCGCTCACAATAGTTCAGATCAATAGCATGAATAACAACTGGAAAAGTGACCATGAGAAAGGGGTAAGCACAGGATGCCAGTGCTCCTTTTGAAGATACAATCAATGGGGAGATGGTAGCCTAAAATTAAAATTTAGCCCCCGAGTTAGTCAAGAATTAAGAATTAGACAGGTAGGGGTGTCTGGGTGGCTCAGTCGGCTATGTATCTGCCTTTGGCTTGGGTCATGATCCTGGGGTCCTGGGATCGAGCCTCGCATTGGGCTCCCTGCTCAGTGGGGAGTCTGCTTCTCCCTTTGCCCCTCCCTTTGTCCACTTGTGCTCTTTCTCTGGCTCTCAGTCTTTCTCAAATAAATAAATAAAATCTTAAAAAAAAAGAATTAGTCTGGTTGAAAGTATTATTTACTAATATTCTAGAATTGCATATTGTGGTGAACTAGAACATGTTAAAGCTAACAGTTAGCTATTACCTGCCACTACTCACCTCCCAAGTATACTCTCCAGTGAAAGAGTATACTTTCCTGCCACACTGATATTAAGCTTGGCCATGTAGTTTGCTTTATCAGTAGCATGCGAGCTTGAAGTGATCATGGGTCAACTTCAAGTACAGACTTTTAGAGACACAGCAAGTTTCTAATTGGTCTTCATACTTCTGCCATAACAGAAGATGGCCTGTGCAAGTCTCAGGAGAGAGACTCAGGAGCAACCCTGAACCCAACTTGGAGCCAAGCCTAGTGGAGCCTAGCCTAGGCCATTCAAATTCCAGCCAACCTACAGGCACACAGGTAAAAAACACTTACTGTAATAAACAACATAATATAAATGATAAGTTACCGCAATAAGTAAACACTTCTTGTTACAGGTCACTGATGTCTTATACAGAAGTCATTGTGTCTGACAAATATATTCACTAACATCTGAGAATTGTCCCCCATCTCATCTTAAATGTAAAGATCAAAATCCTAGATTACCAACACTTAGGGACACCTCTCCTAATCCTAAATTACCAACAAATAGGAACGTGGGATAAAGATAAGTAGAGACATGTATTGATATTTCAAATGCTTCCATTTGGGTCATTAGGTGATACAGCTTCTGTATATAAAACCAAAAGAGAATATTCTTTTTTTTTTCTTTTTTTTATTTATGATAGTCACACACACAGAGAGAGAGAGAGAGAGAGGCAGAAACATAGGCAGAGGGAGAAGCAGACTCCATGCACCGGGAGCCTGACGTGGGATTCGATCCCGGGTCTCCAGGATCGCGCCCTGGGCCAAAGGCAGGCGCCAAACCACTGCGCCACCCAGGGATCCCCAAAAGAGAATATTCTTAATAATAGTTACACATTTTTTTTTCTCAGCTTTGCTTTCTTACTACAACCACAACTCACTGGATGGGGAGGTTTCTGGTACAAAGTAGTACATGTGACAAAAGGAGATACGTTAAAGATAGACTTTAGGGCATTAGTATACAACAGAAGTTCTCAAAGTATGGTGCCTAACGGCATTTCAGAGGGGCCAGGAGATCAAAACTATTTTCATAATGATAGTAAGACCTGATTTGCCTCAGGTGCCTAGGTGGCTCAGTCTGCCTTCAGCTCAGGTCATGATCTTGGGGTCCTGAAATCAGGCCCTACATTGGGCTTCCTGCTCAAGGGAGAGCCTGCTTTCCCATCTCCCTCTGCCTGCCGTTCCCCCTGCCTGTGCATTCTGTCAAATAAATAAAACCTTTAACAAAAAAAAAAAAGACCTGATTTGCCTTTTTTCACTCTCATTCTCTCACAAGTTGGAGATTTATAGAGGCTTCATCATGTTTGAAATCTCACTGGACTGACTACAGAAGCAAATGAGCGAATCCAGATATCCTCTATGAAGCCAGAAATTAGATATCTGCCGAAATACCAAACAGTGCCGATCTTCCTTGCAAATTTATTTTGTTTTAGAAAAAATGGTAATTTTTCATTTTAAAACAGTATTTATGTTGATATATGATGGGTTTATTACTTACTTCAAATGAATTAATACATAAATATTTTTAAGTGTCCTTATTGTCCTCTTTTATATGGCAAATATTTATGAGATAAGCCACATAAGTAAAGCCATTTAAGACTCAATTTTTACGAGTATAAAGGGGTTTAAGACCAAGAAGTTCGAAATACACTGCATACTATGGCACAAAGTATGCACACTGAGGTGTTAAAAAGTACAGTGTGGGGGAACACCTGGGTGGCTCAGTAGTTGAGTGTCTGCCTAAGTAAGGCTCAGGTCATGATCTGGGTTCCTGGGATCGAGTTTCACATCAAGCTTCCCAGGATAGCCTGCATCTCCCTCAGCCTATGACTCTACTCTGCCTCTCTCTGTGTGTCTCTCATGAAGAAATAAATAAAATATATTTTTAAAAAGTACCATGGGGAAGCACATGTGAAGAAGAGTG
Organism: Canis aureus; assembly: GCF_053574225.1. NCBI lineage: Eukaryota > Metazoa > Chordata > Mammalia > Carnivora > Canidae > Canis > Canis aureus. The sequence goes on from NC_135636.1 coordinate 18,587,493, forward strand.
GTAGCAGTAGGGATGAGTTTGTGGGGTTCCTACAAGAACAGTCTTAGACTTAAATATTATCATCTTTGTAATTTAGGTAGAAATGACAGTCACATGGCTCTTCTGTGCAAACTTTGTACTTTACTCATAATAATCCTGTTGAACAGTGCCTTTAAACAGTAAGGAATATAGCAGGAGAGATTAAATGATCTGTCACAGGTTACAGTGTGGAGACAAAAAATGTCTTCTATTTTGTTCAAGTTGCAACATACCGCCTCTAAGATGCTCTAACATTATTAAGAGAAAAAATGGCCATGTACTAAGTCAACAAAAATGAACTGTTAACATAAGTGGTTATTTGTGTTTATTAAGCACTTTTCCCCCAAGGACTCAAAACATTTCAAATATATTAGCATGCATAAAACCTCTATTAATAACCTCACCAGTGCACAGTTGCTATTTCCACATTTTAGAAGAGGAAAATGTTATTAGCTAATACACAGTAAACTACAAAACAGAAACATTAAGCTCCTAATACTTCATCTCTGACAGCCAATCACTCACACATCATGCCTAACACAAAATGGAGACTCTCTTGAACCACCACATTTGAGACTTTTTAATGAGCATCATATGCTTTCTTCTGCTATTTGAATCTAAAATAATTTCCCTGTAAGCCTGGCAAATTCTTTCTAATAAGACTATCAAAGATTTTCTACACATTTATGAACCGAACTTAGTCACTGAAGTTGAATACTCAGGTGCCACAATCTCCATGGCTAAGAAGTCACTCATGATGCTGAATCTACATTTTACAAAACTGGCCAACTGTTTCTCCAATGAGACATCAAGCTCTCCTCTAAGTCTGAGGTCTATTGATAGGCAATATGAGGCAATGTAGGCAAATACATGCCCTAGCTTTTTCCACGGCCTCACTGTGGCTATGTATATAACCCATGCCAACTGTGGAGAGGCAGGTTCCAGATTAAGGGCAACTAGAAACAGAATGTCAGTTAATAACTGCTAAGAAGAAATGATGAGATTTATGTGCTGAATAAGGGTATACAAGAGTAATGCCAGCTTTCATAACAAATAGATCCAAAAATACATAAAGGCTCAGCACAATAGAAGTTTAATTTTCTCTTTCTCACTCTCACCTCTCATGTTCACGCAATTTATGCTCCCTCTTCTATTGCAGAGTTATTACTGAGAAAGACTGCAAATACTGCCATCAAAGATGTTCTATTCAAGGGGCATCTGGTTGGCTCAGCTGGAAGAGCATGCAACTCTTGATCTCAGGGTAGTGAGTTCGAGCCCTACATTGGATACAGAGTTCATTTAAATAAGTAAAAACTTTAAAAAAAGATTTTCTATTCAAGAATATGTGGGTGCTCCCGGCTGGGAAAGAGCCTTCCTCCATGCAACAATGTAGACCTGGTTTCTTCAATCCTGTCTTCCCACCATCCACTATGGTTTATGGTCATCTAGATCCAAGCAGAGGAAGAAGGAAGGCAGATCATGGGGCTTAGAAGCCTGGCCCCATATCTGACACACATGATGACACAGGTGGTCACAGAACTACTGTGTGCATCAAAGTGGGGAAGCAGCACACAGGAAGAACAGATTATATGCTCAAACACAACATACAACAATGTGCCACAGTCTACTGATTCTGGAAAACAAATAAAACAGGCCAAACTAGCTGGCAAGAATCAAAAATGATGTCATTGTTTACAGGCAACAATTTTAATTAGATTCTCAGTGTAAGAAACAGAATTATAAACACCAATCTCTACCAAAAAAATATAAAAATGAGTTATCCCATTACTGATCCAAAGTAGGGTGTCCATAATTCTTATATATGTATTCTTTAATTTACAAACAATGAAAATATTTCTTTCCATAAAAGAATATCAGAGTATCTTACTTGTGTTATAGCTAATTTTAGGAATCACTGATTTCTGCTTCTTTTGATGTGCTTTTGTTATCCTGTTATTATGATTTCATGTAGAGGAGGATGTCAGTTGGAAGAAGTGAAGCTACTCTCAGCTACTTACATATGCAGGAAAACAGTTTTCCTTAGTATTTCTCTTTTGTTCACCAGGGCCGACATTGTTACACCTACCACCAAAGCCACAGGTTTTGGTCACTACATCTGGCTGTGTCCACAGCCCCCAATGCTGCTGCCTGCACTAGTGATGGGCAAAATTCTAATGACCTTTGAGTTATCACTCCAAAGGCACAGTGCCACATTTGCCAGACCTTAAGTCCTGTGATCCTTCTAGCTGGCAGATGTCAGAAAAACACAAATGTGAGTGTTTCCATTTGGAAAATTAAGAGGAACAGGGTACTCTCATCTACCCAGCTTCATACAGTGATAGATTCCCCCAAAATTCAGGAAAAGGATTTAGATGGTAGGCAGCCCAAATGGTGACAAAGGCCTACCATAAATACAATAAAATGTTAATAAATCAAATGCACGTAGACCCCTGCCACTTGTCACAGGACAGGGCCTGTCTTGAAAGAGAGAATGGGAAGATTCTGGGGAAAACAATTTTCTTTTCCACTCATGCTCTAGGGAATTCATGTTCATAGTGTCCCTCATGATTCCATGAGGCAAACCAGGCTTTGCCTTCTCCATACGATGCCAGGACCTCAGGGGCATAATACTAAAAATATAGACAATCATCCCCAGCACTCCCTATAAAACTTTCTGTGATGGTGGAAATGTTTTATGTGCTGTTCAGGATATAGATCTTGCCACATGTGGCCATTAAGCACCTGAACTGTAGCTATTGTTAATGATGAACTCAATTTTAATTTTCTTAATTAAAATTTAGCTTTGAATAGCCACACGTAGCTTCTGACTCTCATACTGGACAGTGCAAGACCAGCCTTTCTGGTGGTATCTAATCAATCCATGGCCCCAAGTAACCTGATCTTGTATCAAAAAAAAAAAGGGTATTTCTTTCCCATACTATTGAAGAACATTCTGGCTCTGTTGTAGTTAGATCATGGGCTCAATCCTAATGTGATATAGATACATACTTTCACTATGTTCTAGAATAACAGCTCTCAATGTCTCTGATTATGGTGACCCATTTTTTTTATAAATTTATTTTTATTGGTGTTCAATTTGCCAACATATAGAATAACACCCAGTGCTCATCCCATCAAGTGCCCACCTCAGTGCCCGTCATCCAGTCACCCCCACCCCCCACCCACCTCCCCTAGTTCGTTTCCCAGAGTTAGGAAAGGGAGACAGAACATGAAAGATTCCTAACTCTGGTTGACCCATTTTTAATGTCAAAACAATTCATTAACCATTTATAGTAGTGATGCTTTAACTCCTATTAAGAAAATCCAATAGAGTAAATAGCTCCTCTTTAGTAACACTTTATATTCATGCATATTTCCTCATAACAGTAGCAGTTACACAGATAGAGTTGTCAAATATACATAAATAGTGGAGATAGTATTTTTTTTAAATATGTGAGCAATCCTTGATATTATGATGGATTTTAGGACGTCTTACAATACCCCACAGTTTCCTGGGTTCCATGACTCACATTGGTTAGCAGCCCTCTTCTAAAGATGCATCCTAAGTGGCCAGCAGATCCGTGATGTTATGCTGCACAAATGAGGATATTTGTTTACATGAGGTGAGGGGCTTTGGATTGGTACAGGAGGAAAGAGAAAAAGCAACTTTCCTAATGTTTGCAAGTCAATACTTTTAAAGATTTTATTTATTTATTCATGATAGAGAGAAAGAGGCAGAGACATAGGCAGAGGGAGAAGCAGGGTCCCCATGGGGAGCCTGATGTAGGACTCTATCCCAGGACCCTGGAATCACACCCTGAGCTGAAGGCAGATGCTCAACCACTGAGCCAGCCAGCCATCTCAACATGTCAAATTTTTTCAGTGTATATCTGATAACAGATGTATAACATAGATTATTTATGCTGAAGTTAAGCCCAATTATCATGTCAGCTTCAAAGAAGATCAAGGTCTAACAATCTGGATTTCCTACAAGTGTATTGTTACAACCCAACAGGTATATGATGTTCATCAGCTATATTCCTATCATTATTTTGTCAAAAAGTATGCTCATTCCCTGTTCTCTGTGTCAACCTGGAAGCCAAAATCTGAAGAAATAATGTGAGGAAAAAAAACTATAGCAAGCATTTACTGAGCGGTTCCCAGGCTGGAGCTGGCCATGTTCTGGACAAGTTCCTTTTAAGCTGGAGGTAGAAAGTCCTTTTGTGAAGCAGATGGAAGAATGAAGAAAGACTCCACCAACATTACAAACCTTGATTATGAAATGGGGAAGAATGTTACTACACCATAACCTCTCTGCCCAGAAATGACTGAAGAGCTAAAATCTTAAAATTTGAAAGGGAACAGAAAGGACAGTAGAAGGATAATGTCAGGTTTGACCTCTGCAACCCTGAAACATCCCAAAATCTCTGAGGAGATCCTGTGGTTTGGGGTGACAGCCCCACTGGACCCTACCATAACACTCATGTATGCAAGGACCTCTTGGGACGCACTGCTCTCCTGAGAATCAAAGTCCTCAAGAGCAGCTCTTAGAGCAGGAGGGGCGGCAGAGGCCGGCCCACGTTACAGAGTAAAAGGTATTAATGAAAACAAATGCAACTGCTAGGCTCAGAGCTTAGTCCACAAAATCAAGAAACTTCTTAGAGACTCTACAGGAAGCTCCATCAACTAAGAAGGCCAGCAACTTTGATAGAGCTGCAAAGTATGAAGATGCATAATGTAAATTATTTATTCTGCAGTTAAGCCCAATTATCATTAGAGCTTCAAAGAAGAGCAAGGTCTAACAAAATATCGTGCAAACCACAGTCCATGCTCCAAAAAAGAAAGGTCATAGAAAAAAACGTGACAACTTGAGCCATAGACCATTTTATACTTCCAAGCTCCCTGGGCTTCCTAGAACAAAGTCACCCTCTGGGGGGGAAAAAAAAAAAAAGAGGAATATATTACATCAAGATAGGCTGAAATTGTGCTTGCTTCGGCAGCACATATACTAAGATAGGCTGAAACTAATCTACTTCAATTTTTTTTAAATGAGAGACATTCACTTATTACACTTCACATGCATTAACTGCTATAGACATCAACAATTTGCTCAAAATAGTCATGCTTTAAAAAGACTGGGAAATTCAATATCGAATTTAAAAAGCTGAATCTGAGGTTTTAATTCAATGCACAATAGCATGCATTAGCAGCATAAAAATTGCTTTTTGATTCAGTAGTCTCGGGTTGTAATTTACTCAAGATAATTTTTTTTAAATGTCACAAAGTAATTCTAAAAAGCATATATGCCTAACTTTTTAAGAGAGATCACATTTCAGAATTTCATACTGTAGAGTAACCATCTTTTCCTGTGGCAGTGGAAAAGAAGAAAAGCTATCTGCTAATAACAGAAAGTAGCAAAGGTGAGTTTTTTTGTTTGTTTTTTTAGCGAAGGTGAGCTTTAAAGACCATCGCACTCTTATTTCCTCATGTGATGGCTTCACTTATATTAAACATATGGAAATGTCCGAAGTTAGACTTAAAATATTTCTTAATTTCTGTCTCGATGAAATATTTTTAAGATTTTTATTCTAAAAATTTGAATTCTAAGGAGCAAATGAACAAAATCAAATGGAAACAGATAAAAATAAATAGGAATTTCTCAGAATTAGAATTGAAGCATTTACTTCCATCCATCCCAATTATATACACTCAATACTTTCATTCCATGAAGTAAAGAAATAAAATTTCACTCCCGTTTCCATTTTTCCGGGGGCAGGGGGCGGGAATGAGGTGAAGAAGTTGTAACAGCTTGTGTAGGTACCAGAAGGTAACAGAACTATAAGCAGCTGTTAACTTCTGTTGTATATTTTTTATTGTCCTAGCTAATTAGCCATATTTATGAGCTCAATTTTTCTTGGCTAAGACTTTTGGACCAAGAAAAATGTATAAAGGAAAATAAATCAAAATAATATTTCTCGGATTTTATTTTACATTTTTGTTTTCAATAAATAATTGACACAGAAACTTCCCAGACCCTAATAATTACTAATTGTGACAAAATTACTTGTCATATATTAAATTATCCTAATATTTTAAATTTATATACTCAAGCATGAATAAGGAAGTAAATGGTTTATAGTTTAATATAAGTTAAACATCCACTCCTATAAACAGTTTCTACCAAATCTAATTAAAACAGCCAACAGAATAGTGTCCACAAGAATATAATTGTGACTCTGACCCTGAATTGTTAGATTCTGCATATAAAGTAATTTAACTTCCAGCGGGGATAATGATGTGTGGATTGAAAAACAATCACATTTCCTAACCCAAGAGAGCACCAAGAATTTGAACTGACTGCCAATGCATTAATTCATGGAGACCACACTCCAGAGTAAATGGAATCTCTTTCACACACACACACACACACACACACAATCAGATGGGGATTCCCTAGATTAACTTGTGCTCGCTACACTAGCTACCTTCTTTTCAGACAATAAAAACTCTCTTTAATTTTAAAATAAACTTAAAGAAATTCTCCCAGCATCTTACTGAAAGGCATGTGAATCCTACCACCACAGCCATACCTGCATATTGCCTTCCTGAGTACAACCGTCTTGGTTGCACTTAGCCTCGGAACTTCTCTCCTTCAAAGCAACACCAATTCCCTACATGGACTCCCTAAAGTCAGCCAGCATCTGGGGCCTTGTCTCTCCTGCTTCTCTTTACACTAGAGCCACATCACTTTGGCTCTCTCACTGCCAATACAGTACAGTTAGGGTAACAGCCGCCCAGTATGTTTTCTGAAATCACAACAACAATGAAAAAAAGCCAAGATAAACTGATGGCTGATTCAGAAACAGGGTTCAACATGCACACGCTGAGCCAAATCATAATCTATGGCCCAGTAACAACAGGTACATGGCTCCTCACAGATCTTCAGTTTAAAACGGACTAGCCAGGAATAAGACGATGTCTAGGAGTTGCCTTCTAATAATCTAGTCAGGGTTGTGGACGAGGAGAGGTAACAGATGAAACAAGTGTCAGTAAGTTTGTTGTAGTTTAATGAAGGATGCATGAAAGCTCACTGTAGTACCTGCTTTACTTTTAGATCATATTTAAAACTTCCCATGACAAAAAGTTAAAAAGATGGTCACCCAATGAAAGTTGTGTGTGAAAATACAATGGAGAGCGAAATGTACAGATCATAAATAGCACAACCTTCCTGTTTTCCAAATACGTTTCAACCAAAATGGGAAATAACTAGGGAAATAAGCAAAAAATAATAATAATAATTAAATATCACACTAGAAAAAAGGAACAGCCTACAGTTATGGTTTTACAAATGAAGTAAAAATGGCCTTAAAGCTCTCTTTCAGGGATCCCTGGGTGGCGCAGCGGTTTAGCGCCTGCCTTTGGCCCAGGGCGCGATCCTGGAGACCCGGGATCGAATCCCACGTCAGGCTCCCGGCGCATGGAGCCTGCTTCTCCCTCTGCCTGTGTCTCTGCCTCTCTCTCTCTCTCTCTCTATCATAAATAAATAAAAAATTAAAAAAAAAAAAAAAAAAGCTCTCTTTCAGCATTTCAAACACCAAATAACAAGTAGGGGGGCACTTGGGTGGCTCAGCAGTTGAGCATCTGCCTTCAGCTCAGGGCACAATCTTGGGGTCCTGGGTTCAAGTCCCACATCAGGCTCCCTATGAGGAGCCGGCTTCTCCCTCTGTCTATGTCTCTGCCTCTCTCTCTGTGTCTCTCATGAATGAATGAATGAATGAATGAATGAATAAATAAATAAATAAATAAAATCTTTTTAAAAAGAATAATGAGTATGTATTTACCTACTTATATTTTTACTATTCCAAGTATGCCTGCTTTAAATTAAGTGGTAAAAATACAGAAACACTGCTTTTCCCCTGAGTGTCAGAAATTGTTGGTCACTAAATATGCCCTTGATTACTAAAAGCAGGGAAATGGATGACTTATAATTATTATCAATGTGATCTATTCCATGAACTAAAATCTTCGTAAATAAGAGATCCAAGAGGAAATCATTTTTAAAAAGGGGGGGAGCACCAGGATGGCTCAGTCAGTTAAGCATCCGACTCTTGGTTTTGACTCAGATTGTGGTCTTGGGGTCATAAGATCAAACCCCGCAGCAGGTGCTCAACGCAGAGTCCTGTAGAGTTTCTCTCTCTCTCCCTCTGCTCCTCCCTGCTGCACTCTCTCTTAAATAAATAAATAAATCTTTAAAAGAGAGAGAGACTTTACTGGTGAAAATTTGGGATCACAGATATAGATTACCAAATCTGCAACCCAGTTATGTAGCAGAGTATCTGTCACTGGGGAATAGCCAAAAGATAGGCACTCTCAAGATTATACCACTAATTTAGCTAGAATTTGAAAGAAATGGGTAGGGGTCACAGGAGGCTAATGCCCAGCTTTCGCAATAAGCAGAGAAAGTCACATACCAAGTAAGATCATCCTCGCAGCCTCAGAATTTGACTTACTGACCCCTACCAGACACCACAATTGGAAATCTTGACACTGGACATAAATTAAATAGTGAGATTTATGTCACAGTTTAGGGAAAGAACATGTGTTAAACTTTGCCAAGCCTTCTTCACAGATAAACAGGACAAGAACAAGCCTTGGTTCCCTCTGAAGAGAACACCACAAGACCAATACCAAATCCTACCATGAGATTTGATCATTTTTTTTTTAACAAGTAGCTGATGGTTTTTCTATTTTCTTTTTCAAGTTTTCCTGGCCTAAAACAATCTGTTTCCTTTCCAATAAAGAATGCCAAATTCTGAAAAGGAAATTTATCTGACTTAATGGACAAGCACATAAAAGCTTATGGGAAAACCAGAGCAACTCGGCCTTGTGAGGCCGGCTTCCAGATTTATCGGCAAAAGGATCAAGGGTTAGAGCAGGGAGCATGTGGGTAATAATTATGAACGAGCTGCTTGATGGAGGTCAGCGAAACAAAATTCAGTTGTTTTCAATTTGAAAATCACAGCCCCAGTGGTTTACTGCATGAGCTAAGAGAACCTTCCATCAGCTTACATCCATACTCAGGTATTTTTCATATTTTATTAAATTGGGAATGGCATTTAATTATGCATTTAATAAATATTTGTCAAATAAATGCATTAATGAGGTGGCAAGTGATGCTCACCAAATCATGAAATCTGAACCTAAGGTTGTTAGAAATCACAAAAATAAAATCCTCAGATACAGCAGTCATGGCTGTTTGTCTAACCAACACACATAAGCCTGATTTCCTTGTAGGTGGGCAATATGCCACGCAAAACTCCCTTGCAGCTAGGGATTAGCCATGTGACACAGCTCTGACTGATGAGATGCAAGAGAAAGGGCTCTGAGAAAGTCTGTTCTCACTTCATGAACACATTCTGTTTCCTCTTTCCTGGGAATAGCTACTGGGGGGTGTAGAGCCAGAACTGCAAGAACAAAAGGCAGACAAAAAGAGTGGAAAGAAAAACATTAAGAACCTGGTTCTCCAGTGGCACTGCTGAGATGCTACACATACCACCACCACCACCCCCAAGTTACTTGGGTTCCTAAACTTGCATTTCATGTTAGGAGTGACAAACCTCTGCTAGTTCAAATTGCTGTTTTCTATAATTCACAGCCAAAAATATTCTAACGCCAGATCTGATTTACCTGCACACCCCGGGCTGTGTTCTTCATGCTGCTCCTATTTCCACTGAGGTATGCTCCACCATCCAATGACACAGTCACATAACTATCACTGACTTATCAACAGTTTCCACTCACCAAGAGCATGCCTCCCACTAAAAGGCCAACAAGCTTGAGGGTGAGCAGTCATGAGGAAAGCCATCAGCAAAGGCCCTGTCATTCTATCAAGCCACATGGTGCTCTCCTATGGACGACCACACTCTCCTGTTAGGGATGCAAAAGAAAATGATGCCAAAAAAGAGAGCAATCTGTTCCAGTGATCAAGAAATGGAAAATCTTCTACCTTATGACTCACTTCAAAATCTGTATGTCTCAACAAAGAAAAGGAAATATTTAGAGGTATGGCTAAATTCAATGTCAGAAATGAAACAGCCCCCCCTTCCCCCTGCCAAAAAAAAAAAAAAGAAAAGAAAAGAAAGGAAGAAAAGAAAACAAGAACAGGAGGGCTCAAGGGCTATCCTGTGTTCTGGACCAGATGCTCCTACTCTGTGCTTCCACAGGGCCTTAGCAATGTACCTTTTGTGGAACTTAAAATTCTAGTCATTCCTCTCATATATTTATTTCTCTTGATAAAACATGAATTCTGGGCAGCTGGGTGGCTCAGTGGTTGAGTGTCTGCCTTCAGCTCAGGGAGCAATACCGGGGTCCTAGGATGGAGTCCCACATCAGGCTCCCCATGAGAAGCCTGTTTCTCCCTCTGCCTTTGTCTCTGCCTCTCTCATGAATAAATAAATAAAATCTTAAAAAAAAAACTCATAAGTTCCTAGAGCTGAGGAAAGCTGGCATGTAACAAGAACTGGCAAATGCCAAAAGAATGAATGAGCAAAAACAACATATAGATCAATTTTCCAAAAGACTTTATGAAAAGTACACCATCCTCATTTTAAAAATCTGTATCATTTCTACAAATATAATTAGTTATATAAACTGTTCAGCTGACCCAACATAATGTATTTAATTGTCAAATGTCTTGAGAAATTGTCAAATGTCTAGAGAAGTGTCAAATTTCTAGAAAAACTGTCAAATGTCAACATTTAAGAAGCACTTATTATAAGCCCAGTGATGTGTTAGGCACTTTGCATGCAGTATTTCATAATCTTCACACAGACATCCCCCCCGGCCCCTCCCAGTGAGTTACTTTCCTTTTAGTTGGGGAAGAATTCAGAGGGAGCTAAGGAGCTCACCTAAGGTCATGTATCTGGTAAGAGGCAGACTTGCTATTCAAACCCAAAAAGGTCAGCTGTCACTTTTCTGCTATACCATGCTGCTTCATCATTTTGGTCTTTACCAAAATATTGTTTATCAGCTATACATATTAGCCAAGCTAACAGTCACAAGAACCTTCAGTTTATGGCCTCAAAAGCATATGCAGGGTGAGAGTTCACTGTAACCTAAAGCACAGTTACATCTTGTCCATTTCAGAAATCAGACATGGTCTGGCATGACACAGACAGTGACCTTCTCTACCTCATCTCATAGCTGCAAGGAATAACATAATGTCCACATACCTACAGCATATTAAAAGCAAGCCATTAGGGGATCCCTGGGTGGCGCAGCGGTTTAGCGCCTGCCTTTGGCCCAGGGCGTGATCCTGGAGACCCGGGATCGAGTCCCAGGTCAGGCTCCCGGTGCATGGAGCCTGCTTCTCCCTCTGCCTATGTCTCTGCCTCTCTCTCTCTCTCTCTCTCTCTCTCTCTCTGTGACTATCATAAATTAAAAAAAAAAAAAAGCAAGCCATTATATACTTAAACAACCTAGAAATGATGCAAGTAAACCCATGAGTCTTATGGCTTCAGTTTCTCTCAAAAATCAATAGCTCCCCATCCCTACCCACAGAGGGCATACATATGCACTATACTTCCTATGCCACGTTTACAGATCATCTAGCCCCAAGACCTTAGAGACTGGCCAATGGGCTTACAAAATAAAACCTACCGTTTCTATGCATACACCATATCAGATCTACTGAAGCAGTTAAAATAATAGACCTGCTTGAGCCTAAAGGGGAAAAAAATCTACTGCAGAAAGAATTTTTTTAAAAATGGGTGCATTTTGTGGTAGATTCCTAACACTTTTCATTGAATAAATAATTTCTCCTTGAAGTTGATGAAATTTAGTGAAAATATTTATCCAGTAAACATCTTAATGAAATAAACTGTTATGACTCCAATTTAACAACTTCATAAATTCTGATGGAGAAGAAATACTCACCACCCCCGAAACATTTGGCAATTACTTTTACACAATATGTGCAGTCTATGATGTACATGCACAGATGGAAAAGTGAACCACAATGTATTAGCCTAAATATGAGCTTCTCTGTTCTGCCATTTCAGCTTAACATTTCCAGTGATTTTTAAACAATACGGAGTATTTGGCAAGCCATGATTTCTCTCAGGACAGCTAGCTAATATCCATTTTTTAAGAAAACTTGAATTGAACAGTTATTATGTGTGTTATTATTACATTATGTGTTATTTAACACATAATGTGTTATTATGTGTTAAACCAGCTTTCCATTTTCTCCTCCCTCTTTTCATAACTATAGATTAGTTATCTATATTTTAATTTTTTTGGATATACAGATCTTTGGGGGAAAAATCATGATTTAGTATAAGCATGCTGAATCTTCTACCAAATAACAGTTAAATTCTCTTTAAGAAGATAAAATAGCCTTTTTTTTTAAGCTGTCCCCTTTCAATTCTTTCTCCTGATACAGAAAAATACAGCATTCTCAATTAAATAACCCCATAGCACTCATTGTTTTTCTTCTATAAAGTTATTTTTTAAAGCATTCACTCTTCATCAAAGGCTAATGATTTTAAAGACAAGCTTTGTAATGAAAGAAACAGGATAATGAAGTACTTTACAAAGTCAGTGTCCTGTAATAATTAAAGTAGAACTCTGTGCGTAACTTCTTTTAAATATCTGGCTTAAAACTCCAAGCCTTCTATCAAATTAGGACTCCTTTATGAATGCTTATCTTGCTTAATGTATACTACCCCCCCACACCAAAATTGGCCAAAAGTATTTAGATTCCCCCTTGCATCTGACCCCACAATCAGACAGACACTGCCCCATTTACCAAATGAAATATTGAGGTCCCCCTTAGATTAACTGCCATAAGCAGTTCCAATGCTAGAACTAAACACAGGCGTAAGTGTTAAAATACCTCTTTTCTTGTGCACCAGCTCACTTTCCTTATTTTTTTTTAATATTTTATTTATTTATTCATGAGAGACACAGAGAGAGAGGCAGAGACATAGGCAGAGGGAGAAACAGGCTCTAATGCGGGACTCCATCCCAAGAATCCAGGATCACACCCTGAGCCAAAGGCGGATGCTCAACCACTGCACCACCCAAGCATCCCTCCTTATTTCTTTTTCTGTATCTTAAAGTAATTTTTAACAATTGACTAAGGCTCAGAAAATTACATCAAAATCTACTCTACAAATAAAGTTTGAAAGTATATTTAGCAGATGTCTGATTATATTGGACATAGTCTTGGTATAGCTTCCCACATATAAAGTCTCGCCATGAAAGGGAATTCTTATTAGTCTTTAACAGAAAAGTATGTGAACTGATTAAATATAGATCAAAAGAAGTTCTACCATGAAAGGACCGATTTCTTTATAACTTGTGGGAAAAAAAAGTATCAATAAACAAAAAGCAATCTGGTGTTTCTCATTCTGGCCTATAATGGTTATCTATTCGTGATGAGATTAAGAGCATTTTGCTGCTTTCTTTGTACTTTTCAGTTATTTTCCACTATTTTTAGCATGATCATGTATTACTTTTTATAAGTTCCAAGGTTATTTTTTTAAGCATTAGACACCACCTTTTTAGACCTTTTTATTCAGATAAGCCACTATTGTGTAATAAATTAGAGATGTCAATATATTTTAAAAATATACTGGTAATTAATTCCAGTCAAAATTAAATCCATAGCTTTAAGATGACTATTTATCATATCATCACCTATAGGATCTAGTACAGAGCATATTAAATGTCTTAAGACTATTTTCTACTTTAAGACAAGCTAGTCAATTAACTGATATATACATTTTACATTCATCTGTATCTTCTCCAAAAATTAGGAAAATTACCTGTTTCTTGTTCCAAACCCTTCTCCTTTATGCTATTCACTCTTTACCAACTACTAAAATATATTTGGGGTAGCTTCATCATATGCAATTGTTCTCTCTGACAGCTATATCAGGACCATAAATACATGTATTTATGTGTGTACATATACGTTAAATAAACATATTTACCTATACATACAGATTTACATATGCATTATGTATATACATGCATAATACATACATATTATATATAAAATGTATAAATATATATATATGATCTAAACTGTTTAGAGATTTCCATCAGAGGTACCTGTCAACTTAGTTTCAGGTTTCATCTGCCTTAGCCAACCTAACTCATTATGAGACATTAATGAAAGAAATTAAAGATGACACAAATGGAAAAGTATACCATGCTCATAGACTGCAAGAATTAATATCACTAAAATATCTATACTACCCAAAGCAATCTACAGATTCAAGGTAACCACCATCAAAATACCAATAGCATTTTTCACAGAACTAGAAAAAATAATCCTAAAATTTGTATGGAATCACAAAAGACCTCAAACAGCCAAAGCAATCTTCAGAAAGAACAAAGCTGGAGCTATCACAATCCCAGATTTCATAATATACTACAAAGCCTTAGTAATCAAAACAGTATGGTACTGGCACAAAAACAGATACATTGATCAATGGGAGAAAAAAAAAAAAAAACAGAAAGCCCAGAAATAAACTTACATGTATATGGTTAATTAATCTATGACAAAGGAAGCAAAAATACAGAATAGGGGAAAGATAGTCCTTTCAATAAATGGTGTTGGGAAAACTGGAGAGCTACATGCAAAAGAATGAAATCAGACTACTACTACTTTCTGATATCATATACAGAAATAAACCCAAAATGGATTAACACACTTAAATATGAGACCTGAAACCATAAAACTCCTGAAAGCAAATGTAGGCAGTAATCTGTTAAATAGCACCCTTAGCAATATGTTTATGGCTATGTCCCCTCAGGCCAGGAGAATAAAAGTAAATTGTTGGGACTCCACCAAAATAAAAAGTTTTGGGCAGCAAAGGAAGCCATCACCAAAACTAAAAGGTAACATTAGTTTCAAATTATATTTTTTCCACTTATGTGACCAATTGTTTAACCAAATTAGCAGAGTGTTACAGATTAGAAACCTCATTCCTCTTACCATATTGGTCATCCTTACTTTTCCCAAAGACCAATATCCTATAATCATCGTGAGTAAATATATTACGCATTTATTTTACACTAAGTATTTCTCATTACATTGAAGGGAGAAGATTATAAAGTGCGGTAGTTCACAAGTTATAAATGTAGCTGAAAGTATAACACTTATCTGTGCATTTTGCTACAGAGCCAATAATTTCTAAATTCTTTTAAACAGAAGTATAAGAGGAAGTCTCTTAGTGTTTCAAATTTTAGCTAGGGTCTCATCGCTAAAGACAGTAGGTGATGAGTTCCCTCCACATGACCACAGGACAACGTGCTAACGCATGGCTGAACCAGTCCTGAGGTCAACTCCAGGAGTCTATACATGAGAGGAACCTGTAGAAGACACTTCTTCAGAGGGAATTCTCAGGAATAAAGGGTGATTCCCTTTCCTTCCCTCTCGCTCAGTTCACACCGACTGCCTACAACAACCCCTCCACACTGTGGCTACCTGAAGGCAGGGAGGCTGATATCCTACCCCCTGGCTGGATGCTTCCTCTGGGCAGAAACTTGCAGCCTGTTCTGTGGGGCATGTGTGAGGTTAGAGCAAAGAGCTTGGCTGATGCTGCCTTCAATAGCAAAGCAAGGCAACAGAGTCTCAGTAAAAGAGAAAATGGGCTATACTTCAGGGTTTGATGGCGCCAAGATGTGAGTTTTCCTGTACGCCAAATGGAAATCAGAGGGTAGTGAGGTTTGAGTGATCCTAAAAGATCTCCACCCAAGTAGGCTTCCTGGACAAGGGCTCAGGGATGCTCCAGTGGTAAACCACGGGAAGACAGGAGCCCAAGATCATAAGTGATTACCCAGGAGTTGCACTTCCCACGTCCAGTAATGGCATGGTGCCAATGAACCTGCATGGGGTCTCCAAAACAAACAAAGAAAAAAACCATCAGGATGTGTTTGAGGATGAGCTGGCCATGAAAACAAATGGCACCAGCTAACAGTCTTTTTTTTTTAAGATTTATTTATTTTTAGAGAAAGAGAAAGAACGAGTGGGGGGTAGGGGTACAGGGAGAGAGAGAATCTCAAGCAAACTCCCTGCATAAAAAGGAGCTCAATGCTGAGGCCAGTCTCAAGACCCTGAGATCATGACCTGAGCTGAAATCAAGAATCAGACATTTAGGGCATCTGGGTGGCTCAGTTGGTTAAGCATCTGCCTTTGGAGCAGATCATGATCCCAGGGTCCTGGGATTGAGCCCTGTATCGAGCTGCCTGCTCAACAGGAAGCCTGCTTCTCCTTTATCCACTCCCCCTGCTTGTGCTCTCAATCTCTCTCTCTCTCTCTCAAATAAATAAATAAAATCTTTTTTAAAAAAGAGCGTGACACTTAACCAACTGAGCCAACCAGGCACCTCTAACAGTCTTAACACCCCTTCTGCCCCCTGACAACTCTGGAGGAGCCTGAGACCCTGGGTAGGAGGAAGAGCAAGAGGAGAATTAAACCAGAAATGACCTTTTCTTCCTCACTGATGATCACTAAGTAACCAGTCACATCTGAGGATGGAAAAGGGGAAAAGCTATGCACTGGATGGGAAAATGGAAGTTTTGATTCATATTATAACACATTTTTCTAACATTCAAAAATGAGATTGTTCTGATACTTTACAATGACTCAACAACTATGGAAGCTGCCAAAACTATCATCCAACATCAAGGTGGGAAAAGAATAAAACTACTTTCTGTTTGTGTCTAAGTGTGACCCACTCAACAAACCAGTTACGCTAATAAGTATCCAACCTGTACAAGATTTTTTTTCATAAACTTAAATTAGAAAATTGAGAAGATACAAAAAATCAAAATGCAAATGTAATACACCTCTTCAAACTTTATCTCCTAAATATAAACATATCAACAGCTTCTTCTAATGTAATGGACTAAACACTCCAATCAAATGGCAGACTGTCAGAATAGATAAAAACAATGATAATGATAATAAAGTAAGAATCAACTAGATTTGCCCAACAAAGAGAAACACTTTAAATAGAAACACACAAATAAGTCAGGAGAAAGGAAAAAGTTACACCATGCATTCAAACAGTAAGCAAATGACAGCTGAACTGGCTATATTAAGACAAACAGACTTTAACACAAGAGGTCTCACTAGAGACAAAGACACTTCCCAATGATTAACAGTAAATGTGAAAGTTCTATAAGTGTTAAGTCCTATGAGATAAGTTAAGTGAGACAGGTGACTTGCTCAAGGACACCAAGTCAGCTAGGAGAATGGCCAGCCACAAGCCCCTTTTCCCAATTCCCTTTTCTGAGCCTTCTTCCTATAACCAGTACCTCTAATCTGAGCTCCTTCAACATGAAAACAACCAGCCTACTTGGATGAAACCATCAACTCAGTGGCTACACAAAGACAGTCCTGGAAAGTGCACTACATGGAATGGGAAAGGAAGCTGGATCATGATCAGGGTTTGGCTCCAGACTCAAGCACTGCAACTTGCTAGTACTGTAGCCCTGAACACATTTATTTAATATTACACTTTGTAGAGAATAACTTTGGAAAGGTAATTTCTAGGTGGAATACTCAGTTGTAAAATATATCCTTTTCAATCTAGATAAATTGAATTTCAGGGACACTTGGGTGGCTCAGCAGTTGAGTGCCTTCAGCTCGGGGTGTGATCCTAGAGTCCCAGGATCGAGTCCCAGGATTAAGTCCTACAGGGGTCTCTCCCCAGAGAGCCTGACTCTCCCTCTGCCTATGTCTCTGCCTCTCTCTGTGTTTCTCATGAATAAATTATTTCTTTAAGAAATAAACAAAAATACAATGAATTTCAGATAATCACTTTTTCTTCTTTCATGTTGGCTTTGCCTGACTCTTCATAAAGTCATATGGTCTAAAAAAAAAAAAAGTCATATGGTCTAAGTGAGTAAAGCAGACAGGGTAAAAATTTCAATGATAATTTAATTCAAGTCACCTCTTATACTATAAAATGAGTCATCCAACAGACACATTTTGTAACATTCCTCCGAAAAAAAGTTTAAAACATATCATTTTGTTCATAGGAAGAGACAGGCAGCCCGGGATAGCTCAGTGGTTTAGCGCTGCCTTCAGCCCAGGGCCTGATCCTGGAGGCCCAGGATCGAGTCCTACATCAGGCTCCCTGCATGGAGCCTGCTTCTCCCTCTGCCTGTGTCTCTGCCTCTCTCTCTCTCTCTTTCTGTGTCTCTCATGAATAAATAAATAAAATCTTTAAAAAAATAAAAAGGAATAAAGAGACATTCCTCTAGATGTTATGATTATAATAACCAAAGAATCACAGCCCCAAGATCATAACCTCAACCTTCAGCTTGGTGAAGGATTCTTCAGAAAATAAACTCTTTCTTGTGGGTAAGTCTGTGCTGTACAAGCCAATTCCTATATAAAATGCTCAAGTACCCTGACAATTTTTTTGGATTCTTTCTATTGTGTAACTGAGGACATTATAGGAACAGGTATTTACGACCACACTGGGTTTTATGTTTTCAGAGTCTAGTCAATGTTCCAAAATGTCAAGGTTATAGTCAAGGTCAATATATTTTCAACCCAGAAAAGTAGGTGTCTGCAAGGTAGATAGATGCTCACTGTGCTGCCTCATATAACCACAAGAAATTTAAGAGTAAGACAAAACTTGATAATTAATGTTAAAAAATGCATTGCTTAGCTACCAATTTTAGAAACAGCAGAGTGCATACAAATCCAAAATAGGACACACAAAACCATGAAATAAGGAAGAGAAGTATTATAACAGCATATGGTCAGTGTCTCCATCTTACAAATTCATTTTAGAACATATTTAAGAGCCTACTATGTGTTAGCTACTGCACAAATATAATTTAAAATTGCAAATGAGTTATGATTGCTTGAAAGAGCCAAAGGACTCAAAATTCATTTATTCCAATACATTCAGATGAGTTCGTGTAGTCACTGAAGTTTCATGCACGTACCAAAAGGAGTCAAGACATGTTATTACGTTGACCCTATTCAATTGTATCTATATCAGCTTCTAAGTAGAATATTCTAAAGAAAACACATCATATCTCAGCTGTCAAATTTCTGTGTGACTTAACTAAGAAAACAGCACTATACTGTCTAAAAAGCACCAAATCAAGCAAAACATTTTATTGCACTTCATCAAAGTCCACATAATTTATTCTTCACACAAAAGAATATTAGAAAAGGAAAGCAACAACTACCTAAAAAGAAATCAAAATATTTCCTTGACTGCTTAAAAGGTCAGTTAGAAGCTAAAATCAAAGAAAGAAGGACCAAAGGACCATTTTTATTTTGTTTAAAAAAACTTACCCCAGGACTTAGATTGATAGCAGTGAATTCAGTAAGTACACAGTACTTATCAAATTGTAAATTAGGCAGTGATTCAAGTTCCTAATTATGGGAAATGATTTAAGCTCATTTAACATGAAATGTTTCAACTCTAAGACTCCTTAAAGAAGAATATTAAACCCATACAGAAAAGAGAGGAACAGGGTAGCCCTGGTGGTGCAGCGGTTTAGCACTGCCTGCAGCCCAGGGTGTGATCCTGGAGACCCGGGATCGAGTCCCACGTCTGGCTTCCTGCACGGAACCTGCTTCTCCCTCTGCCTGCGTCTCTGCCTTTCTCTTGCTCTCTCTGAATGAATAAATAAATCTTAAAAGAAAAGAAAAAAGAAAAGAAAAGAAAAGAAAGAAAAGAAAAGAAAAGAAAAGAAAAGAAAAGAAAAGGAAAGAAAAGAAAAGGAACAGACTAGAGGCAATATATGGTTTATCTAAATCCCTGCTTATGAACAAGTAGACGTGAAAGTCCAAGGATAACAAAGCCCCCGTAAACTAAACCAACCTGATACAAAATCACCCTGTGAAATTAGGAAATACACGTTCAAATACCAAAATTATTATTTTGCAATGATAAAAGAGCACACATTTTTTGAGTCATCATTCTAATCTAACCATTCTGTTTTCCTAAATATTTCCAAGTACAGTTGACCCTTGAACAACAGAGGTTTGAACTGCGCAGGTCCACTGATCCGTGGATTTTTTTCAATAGATATGATATAGGACTATAAATGTATTTTCTCTTACTTATGATTTCCTTAATAACATGTTCTTTTCTCTAGCTTTCTTTATTGTAAGCATACAGTATATAATTCATATACAAAATATGTCAATCAACTATCAGTGTTATCAGTAAGGCTCCTGGTCAACAAAATAGGCTATTAGTAAAGGTTCCCAGAAGCCAAAATTATATGCAAATTCTCCACTGCTCAGGCAGTTGGTACTTCCAACCGCCCCCTTCTTGTTCAAGGGCAAGCCATACTTTCTTTTCTATAATTTATTCTACAAACAACTATAAAGTGCAAATATTGTGCTATGAAGGAGGAAACCGAAATTGGCAATCTCGCCTAAGGGAGCTCAGGGTGTGTGTGCCCGTATGCATGTGTGCGTATGTATGTATGCACGCTTGTGCACATGTGTGTGTATGCATACATGAGCATCTATGGGGGGGGGACAGGACAGTGGAAGTTCAAGTAACAAAGCATAGTGTCACAAAGTGCTATAGGGACAGCATTCATAAAAAAGGGAAACAGTAGAACTAATCAATCATTAAACTTATTTTGTTAAACTCATATTTGTTTTGGTTCCTTGGTCACTCGGACTGCTTTCAGCTGCACGTAAAAGAAACCCCACCATACTAGTTGGCTAGGGTTGCCATACAAAATACCCAGGCAGGGTGGTTTAAACAGATGTTTTTTCTCCTAGTTCTGGAGGCTAAGAGTCAAGATCAAGGTGCTGATGGGGCTGTTTTCTGTAAAGTCTCCTTGGCATGAAAATATCCACCTCTCATTGTGTCCTCACATGGCCTTTCTTCTGTACACACACATCCCTGGTTTCTCTCTTACATCCTGATAGCCTCCTTCCTATATGGACCCTGGTCAGACTGGACTAAGTGCCAACCGAATAGCCTCATTTTAAACTTCTCTCTTTAAAGGCCTTATCTCCAAATATAGTCACGTGATGTAAGTGGGTGTTAGGGCTTTAATATATGAATTCTGGAGGGACACAATTCAGTCTATAACACCCATCAAAGCGATTTAATCCATATTCTTCTCAGTTAACAAGAAACTCATAGGTAAGTTGATTAGGACTGGTAAAGCCATTCAAATAAGTCATCAAGAAACTAGGTGCCTTCTACTCCCCGTTCTGCCACCCTTGGTGTGTGCTCTCACTGCCACAACCACAAGATGGCATCTGCAAGTCTAAGCATCACGTCCAGATTCCAGGAAGGAAAGGAAGAAATCAGGAAGGAAAAGCCTATCCAAAGGTGTATGCCCATACCCTGCTGGCCAGAACTGGGTAAGCAGTTCTGGCTGCAGAGGAAGCCAAAGAGGGGAGTATGTTTAAATGGACCCATGGCTACCCTGAACCAGAATCAGTTCCATCAGACAGGAGGGGAGGAGAACACAGCTTGCTGACCAGAGATGTAGCCGTACGGATGCAGGTCGCCTTTAGTTGGAAGCCTGTCTGTACCACTGATCAACCACATGACCTTGAGTAAATACTTTAATCACTCAGTTCTCAAAGGTGGTAATTACACCTAACCTGCAGAATCACTGAGAGAATTAAATAGGGTTGCATACATTTGTAGGCCCAGGCACACTGTCTAAGCCTAAAGGACGTTGGATTTGCGGCCTGGTCTTAAATGTCCTGGGATATCACAATATTCTGAGTATCACAAAGCCACCCTGTAATGAGTCAAAACTATCAAAGAACTGATTCCATTTCTTTACACGGTGCCTTCTGACCTATCCTGGTCCATGGCAGGGCCTGAGACCTTACAGTCCGTGTGTGTGTGGAAGGGGCAGGGGAGGGGGCGTGCTACTTTCTGACGGTTGTGCACCTTACGTGAGGGTAGGAAGCACTGATTCACTAGCACTCTGTTCCTTGCATCATAGCCCTCCTGCAATCAAATGGCCGCTTCCAGGAATTTTTCTTGAAATCACAGTCCCTATTGAGCAGTGAGGTATACCTTTCAGGTAGTGTATGCCTTCGACCTCTCCAACAAAGCCAAGAGAGAACCAGGCTCGGTAAAAAGTGCAACCTTTGCAGAAGGTTTTTAAGCGGCATTTGTTGCTCTTAATTGAGGAGTGGATTCTTCCCGGTTATCAATCTTAATGCAAATCCCAGTGGCCCGCCACATCTATTGGTTCAAGGTGAGAAAATGAAAATGACCATGTGACAGAAGGGTACAGGAGAGCTTGCTTCAAGCTCAGTCATTTTCAGGAGTGGTATTAATACCCAGATCATCTGTGCTTTCAAATTTCCTCCTTTCCCTCCAGTAGCTACCAAGAAATCTCTGTATGTTACTTATGGCAGATGGGAGAGCAACTTTTAACTAGTTACTTTGAAATTCTTTCAAAGGGAATAAAAAATAGACAGAATGAGGCCAGCCTTAAGGTTTTCAGAGGGCCCCACAGGTCCAAAAAGGCTAAATAAAAGGGAATATTCCCTCTCTGTATTTGCAAAGTGCTATTATGAAATCTCCTCTCGGCAGCTGCAATAACTATACAGCAATCCTTCTAAACACTGTCCCCATTCAAATTTGAACGAGGATATATCTAATAATTAGCACACTTAGCCAGCACTTTTTCAACACAAAGCTAAAGGAAATTTGCTAAATCAAAAAGATGCCAATTATAAAGAAGACACAACTGACACCCCAAGCTTAGTGGGGAGGGTAGCATGGTTAAGACCATCAGAGCCGCTATTTTCATGTGATTCAAACCAACATCATGAATAAAATGCTCCCTCCTGACTTGGGAACTCCAAAAGATGCTCTCTTAAAAACAATATTCAGCAGAATATTTTCCTTCAATTAATTAATAGCTCTCCTCTCTCTCTCCCTCTCTCTCTCGCACAGAGATATATTCACAAGCCATTCTGAAAGTAAAATGCTACAAAAAAATAAATACAAAGCATTTTAGATTACCAAGAGTCCCACTTAATAAAAACAATCTGATTAAATAAATGCTTTTTTCCTGTGAATTTCAAGCCAAGTTTGAAACAAAAAGAAAAAAAGAAACGAAAAAGCTGCTCTGATTCGGAGATCTAACACACTGTAAGAAAAATAAGCATAACTTGATTAAAATCTAACTCGTAAAAAAAAAACAATGTGAGAGCGTGCCCAGCAGGAAAGCAGGAATAAATGATAAACCACCTTCAGGGAAATGTCTCCTTTGCTTCTGGTATACTATTAATTAGTATCAGAACTTCTGTTAACAGAATTAATGAACACAGAGTTTTCAAATTACTGATCATCTTTCCAAATTGATCACTGCGCTACTTCTCAGAGGCCAGAGTAAATAATCACGGAATACTTTTTCCCTCCATAGTAAGTCTGCAGATGGTTTCAATTTATTTAACATGGCACTTCTTCTGCTTAGTCATCAGATTGCTTCCCTAATTTGCCCAATCTGCAGACTCTGCGATCATGGCATTTAGTTGTTCAATCATTTAAGAGACATTGATTTAGTCTTCTCATGTGCATCAGAGTCTTCCCTTCCCTAAGGAAGTCCTGCTGTGGCTCAAATTTGCAAACCATGCAACAGGAGGACCTACGTGGAGCATCCAACCTGGGGCTGAAACCTACGCAGGTTTTGCAGGGAAGATGACAGCTGTGGGAGATATGTCAAGGCCTGGAGGATTCAGCCAGTTGCAGAAGGAGGTTGGGTGCAAAGTCAGCAAAGGCACAGTAGCCACGGACCTTATGTTCTTGGAACTTTAATATAGCTTAGAATAGGTGACGTAAATAAAAGCATTAAAACTTCACTGTTGAGGTCCGGCCATGGAATGGCTTGTATCTGGCAAATTAAGGAAACAGAATTAAGTCCTGAAAGCAATAGGGAGCTGTTGAAGCATTTTAGAGGTAACACTATAAAAAGATCTATTTTGTGCAAATTACTTTAGCTGAGTAAGGAGAATGGAATAAAGCGGCAGAACGTAAATTTTTTTAAAGATTTTATTTATTTAGATAAAGAAAGTGTGGGGGCTAACAGGGGGAGGGGCAGAGGGAGAGAGAATCACAAGCAGACTCGAGCACTGAGCCAAATTTGAAGCTCAAGCCCATGACCCTAAGATCATGACCAGAGCTGAAACCAAGAATCACCAGGTGCCCTAAGAAGTTAATTTATAGAGTAGCTGTGTAGGGGCACCTGGGTGACTCAGTCACTTAAGCCTCTACCTTGGGCTCAAGGTCATCATCTCAGGGTCCTGAGATCAAGCCCCACATTGGGGTCCCTGCTCAGTGGTGAGTCCACTTCTCCCTCTTCCCTCTGTGATCTCTTTCACTCTCGCTCTCTCTCAAATAAATAAAATATTTAAAAAGATAAAGTAGCCATTTATCTATCTCTTCCAGTAAACTGTAAACCACTGAGGGCAAGAGCTGCAACTCACTCGCTGTTAAGAGTACCTGAAAAAAAAAAAAAAAAAAGAGTACCTGATACTCATTGAATAGCCAGTAAGGAAAAAAAAAAAAAAAAATGAATAGCCAGTAGAACACGTGAATGAGGGATGTATGAGAGAACAGGGAAGTTGACTGAAACATCACAGGAACAATCAAGGCCCAGAGTATTGAGAACAAATCTTAGGCAGTGGCTACAGGAATAGAGAGGAATAGAGAGGAATAGACAGAAATGCAAGACATTCCTGGGCTAAACAGATCAGTGTTGTGTTTAATGAAGATTTAGAACCCAGGGTGGGGCACTGATTTGGAGTAAAGCTGAGGACTTCTCATTTGGATACATAGATTTGAAAGAATCCACAGGACTTGAACCGTAGGCTATCCAGCAGACAACAGGATATAAGTGGATCTCAGACAAGAGGTCAGGGATATTGGAGTTATCAGGAAATAGGTTGTAAATATGATAGAAGTGGATGAGTTATCTTGTACAGAAAGCAAACAGAGTGAGATGAGTCAAGGGCAAAGTAGAGACCCCCAGAGAATACCACTTTATGGGCTGGGTGGTGGACCAGATGTTTAGGAAGCTCTGCCTCTAATATATGAAAATTCTATAGGATGGACAAGCAGGCCCTTGCAAACAGGGACATCAGGAGCCTGTAAGGTAACAGCAAAAATGAACTAGTTTAGTGCAATTCCTTCCAGTGGACAAAGCGATGCAACTTCCCCAGATTCACCAACTCAAGGAATTTGTGCAGCAGCAATCACTAATATCTTAGTTTCTTAGACTGTAATATTTAGAGGTAAGAAGAAATGAACACTGATATTCCTTTCAGCAGTATGATTTTATGATTCTAATCAAGTTTCACTGCTTGTTCATTCAGAACAAATACACAAGCCGAACAGAGCAGTCTTTTCATCTTTTCAAACAACAGGGCCACAAAAATGAGAAAATAAATGAGCCCAAAATCTCAGAGTCTTACTGCCATGTTGAACAAATGGGAAAATAAAGCTTGTTCATTTCCATTCAGGAATGCTAATGATTCCGTAAAATTGACTCCTTTGAAGGAAAATCACTGCTAATCACCTTAATTTCCTCCTAGTCTCTTCCCTTGGGTACCTGACATTTTAAATAAAATATTTTCATAAAATATTAAAAGCAAAGGAATTGTATCTTAGATATCCAGCTCCATATTGACAGACTTTATGAATCCCTCTGTCTCAGCTGTCTAGAGCTTATACTCTTAAATCTTCAGATAAACACATCAAGTTTCCTGTTCTATGTATATCCCAAGAAACACAAAATGAACCAACAATTAAAAAAATAAGTTTCCCTAAAGCCCACAAATCTTACTGATACCAGCCATGTGGTATTGTAGAACATTCCCGCCTTCAACGTAAATTTAATTACTGTAACTGTTTTCTCTTCTTTGTCCCCCCAAACCAGACTTTCCACCCTGGCTTGACCTCTGACACCTCTCTGGATGGCAGGTGGGTAGAGTCTGCCATTTGCCTCCCCAGACCCATCTGCCAACCTCTCCAGCCTCCCATCCCCTCCTATGCCCTTTGGATTCTGTCTGGATTCAGCTAATGGAAGACACTGGCCAGAAGTTTGGGAGGCAAGGGAAGAGTGAGGGAAGCATATTTATTCCCCTACTGTCTTCCTGCAGGCACATTACAGATGGACTGTGCCTCCCTTACAAAAGGACACAGCTCTGGCCAGCAGCCCTTCCTGCTCCTCCACTCAGAGCAAGAACAGCTCCTTATTACTGCTAGGTCTTGCAGCACCGACCTGGTTGTGTTACCTACACCTGCCCAAACCTTCCAAAGGGTCCCTTTATTAAACCTTCCTTAGAGGACTCAGTTTACACACGCCATCTGTTGCTTGGCAGGCCCTGAATGACGTGGGGTTAAAGGGTGAGGCCCTCTGCTGTGGCTCTTGCAGACACTATCAAAGGAAATGGTCTGTAAACTGTAAATCGTTGTAACATTTCCACAAGCAAAAACCTAGTACACACTTTCTTGAATAGCAAGGTTTTGATGCCAAAGAAATATAACTGAATCCTACCATATTTCTACAATTCAGCATGCTGTAAAAATAAACATGCAGAAGGCATACAATCAGAATCTGAATGTCACTGCCAAACCTAACCAGAATTCTTCTTAAAACTGGGTATCTGGAGAAACATGAAAGAACCAGATTCATCTTTGAAAACAGAAACATTTGCCTGCCCTTTACCCACATCAAGATTATTAAACCTGATACAGTGATACTTTAAGGTGATCCCCAATCTTTCAAGGGATGGCACAAAATTCTGAAAGTATTAACAATTCACTTCATATTATAGGTAACAACTACATTTACTTAGGTTGTGACTTCTGGAAAAAGTTAAGAATTGGTGACCTAGATTTCTGTATTTTTCCCAGTATCTCTCAAAATGAAAATAAAGAGGAATTTCTAATGTATATAGCCCTCTGTCTATATATTATTTATAAATATTATGAAAATTACCTTCTGGTATCTAATAAATAATAAACTAAACAAAATAACATTATCTATGAACCTTATAATTCTCTAAGTAGAAAGTAAATGAGATTCTTAAGTAAGTACTTAAAAATTGACAGCTATAAGTACACCTGGACAGAATTTTTAGCAATGAAATTAACTTGATTTTCCCAGGTCAAAATCAACCTCAGTTAGCTGTGCAGTCCCTCACTTCTTTGACCATACATTCAAGGGTGTTTATGACATGTTCCTGCTGTGAGAAATCTAAAATTCCAGAGCTATCCAAACTGATCAGAATACAGATTTTCCATTCTGAGTCTGCAAGGTATCTTTTTACTAAAGAGTTTTTAAACTCATCTCTTAATTGAGAAATTCCTTTTGATGAAGTATTGTATCTTCAAGAAATTTAAGGACATAGACTATTTCTCAATCATTTCCTGGTGCACTGTATATAACTGAAATCCAACTGAATTAATGAAACAGTGTAACAATGTGGGGCATGCTTCAATTATAGAATATGTTCATAATTTAAGGTTCCACGAGATAGAAATTCCTTGGAGGCCTTTCTTAAAGTCAATTTGGCAGTGCTCTCTCAAAATGGAAAATGTGCATACCCTTTTGACCAATTATTTCTATTTCTAGGAATTTAGCTACAAGACAATCTCCCACATGTATACAAAGACCTATGTAAAAAGATCTCAAATCCTTCATTGTGTAACCGTGAAAACAGGTGAATGGTTAAATAAAATACAGTACTCATAGGACCAAAGTTTCTATAATGTTAAAAGAAATAGATTACCAGCACACTGGACATAGAAACAGCTCAAAGACATACCTTAAGTAAACAAAAGCAAATCACAGAAAAATGTATGCAAAATAAATATTGTTTATATAGTAAGAAAAAGACATGTATATGTAATTACACATATAAATGCACAAAAATGGGAGAGAGGCACTCTAAGCTATTTCCAATTGTGATATTTGGGGATGGGCACAGGTGGGTAAGAGTATTTTACATTTTGTTTCTGTATTTCTGCATTATCATTTGGATTGGAACATATTCATGTATCACATACATCATTTTAAAAGCAAATGAAAACAAAAAATTAACAGAAATTCCAGAGGGGAGGGTGCCTGGTGGTTCAGTCAGTTAAGCATCTGCCATCGGCACAGGTCATGTTCCCAGGGTCCAGGAATGGAGCCCCGAATTCTTGGGGTCCCACGCTCAGTGGGGAGTCTTCTCCCTCTGCCCCTCGCCCCTGCTCATGTTCTCTCTCGCTCATTCTCTCTCAAATAAGTAAATAAAATCTTTAAAAAAAAAAAAAGAAAAATAAGCAAACAAACAAACAAATAAATAAATAAATAAATTCTAGAGGCGGTTTGGTGATTTGTCCAATGACAGTGCATTAGCAGATATGAGAGAAACCCACCTCGAAGGGACTTCAGTCTCATTTGATTGCTTGTGATCACTCATTTAAGAACCAAAAGGAAAATGAGGGCTGTTAAGTAGATTGCACCTTGAAACACTAACCTACAGAAACAGATCTACATTCTGCATGTACAGGATAAATATGGCAACTACCAAATAGCAGGGAGAATATTTTGGGACTGGTTAGAGTCCAAGACAGTAATATACACAAAAGAACCCGCATGTCCCCACAAAGTCATCCATTTCTCCATACTGAGATGTTCTTATTTAAAAGAGCACCATGAAATACGAGAGAAAACATCTTGCCCCCTCAACTTTGTATGTTTGCTAACATCTTAGAAAAACGAGCCAGAAGAAAAACAGGCAGAAATTCAGAATCTCAAATCTGTGTCCACTGGAAATAAATGACCACAGCAGCCTTTGTAAGAAATTTAACGGGAGGGATCCCGGGGTGGCGCAGCGGTTTGGCGCCTGCCTTTGGCCCAGGGCGCGATCCTGGAGACCCGGGATCGAATCCCACATCGGGCTCCTGGTGCATGGAGCCTGCTTCTCCCTCTGCCTGTGTCTCTGCGCCTCTCTCTCTCTCTCTGTGACTATCATAAATAAATAAAAATTAAAAAAATAAAAAAATTAAAAAAAATAAAAAAAAAATGATATGACATGTTCATGTCATTTAAAAAAAAAAAAAAAAAAAGAAATTTAACGGGAAAAAAAAATGCCTGAACAAAAAAGATGCCATGCTTACATCAAGATGAAACTACAGTTCTGGCAATTTCTAGTACACGTCTAGTACACAATTTCTAGTACACAGTGTTTCCAAGCACAATTGACAAAAGGCTCAAAATGGGAGCTGATGGGCTGAATTCATTCCACAGGTTTTGTTTGGCCACCCTGTAGGCTGACGTGTTTGTTTTAATTTTAATTTATTTCTAAAGCATTTTCAAGTGAGGTCTCACACTTAAAAATAAATCTCAAGGGGCCCCTGGGTGACTCAGTCGGTTCGGCCTCTGCCTTCGGCTCAAGTCATGATCTCAGATCCTGGGATCAAGCCCCGTATCAGGCTTCCTTGCTCAGTGGAGAGACTGCTTCTCCATCTCCCTCTACCCCACCCCCCCAACTCGTGCTCTGTCTCTTTCACTCTCTCTAATAAAAAAAATGAAACCTTTAAAAAATAAAATAAAATAAAAAATAAATCTGGATTTTTATGCTTCTCTTAAAATGGTAGATGCACTGGCGACTCTGTGCCCGATGCCTGCCTGGCAGAAATGATGGGTCCCTATAACCACGCCCCCAACCCCCAAACTTCCAAAGATCTAACACCTGGGCAGCGCACTTTGCTTACCTGGCACTCAGAAAAGTCAGAATGTGCCACACCCTGAGGGAAACCATGAGGCACTTCACCAGGTAAAAGCTGGCCCTGCAGAACACTAAAATTCCTTTTTAGGCTACCCCAGAGTAGCATTTAGTAATCTCCCTTTCTGATTTGTGGCCCATGCACCTGCGGAGACAAAAGCATGTAAGATTAGATGAGGACACGTGGCTTGATGCTCAACTTCCTATTTCAATTACACTTTCACAGCAGGATTGCCAGAACCTTCTCTGTTCTAGTCAGCCCAGTCACTTAAAATAACGGTCACGAAACTTATTGCGACAAATCTTTCAGGAGTATGTACCTCACTGGCAGGTGACACAGAGTAGTGGTTAGAAGTTGGCATTCTGGCGTCCATCTACCTGGGTTTGCATCCCTCCTCTAAATTTAACTTCACCTTTCTAAGCCCCAGTTTCCCCAAATGTAAAATAGACTATTTATTAGTAACCACCAGAGAAAGGATTCAATGACATGGCACACTTCCATTGCTTGACAAATGTCTGTTGTTCTGTTACTGCTATTGCTGTTACTATGTGAAGTGCAGCCACTGAAGCCCCCATGGGAAAACAGGAGCCACCAAGCCTCCTAAACATCAGAGATCTCCAAATGATTCTAGTGGATGCCTCTCTCCTTCCAGGCCTAAATGGCTTACTGTGGTCTTTTTTAAAAGCCTGGCGGGAGACACAGATGCCCTGGGGAAAGCATCTGGCTCACTGAGTCTGCAGCCCCGCAGTCACAGAATCGGAGGCAGATAAGGCTGAGTTAATGTTAGGTCCTCCTGTCCAAATGCAGTCACAGGGTTAGGCAAGTCCAGAGGAAGATCTGGAACTTCACAGCAGCACAAAAAGGTGACCAGAACTTTCTATACTTGCAGGAGGGCAGTGCAAATATTCCTTGTTATAAATTCTGGGGTGTTTTTTAAGATTTTATTTCAGAGAGAGGGAGACATTGTACACATGAGCTGTGGGCGGGGGGGGGGGGTGAGGAACAGGGAGAGGCAGAGTCCCTGCTGAGCAGGGAGCTTGGTGTGGGGCTTGATCTCAGGACTCTGAGATCATGACCTGAGCCAAAGGCAGATATTTAACTGACTGGGCCACCCAGGCACCCCTTGTTACAAATTTTACAGGAACTGATTCAGCCTATGGGGGTAAGTCAATGGCATCTGCCTCTACAGAGAAGGAGAGGGTGAGCAATAATACTAGCACTATTAGGAGAAGGACCAATAGCAGTTGTATCAACAGCAACAGTAACACAATATCCAGCATCCAGCACAGTACAGTGCTGTGCACTCTTGCCCTATGGAGTTATTCTCCTTGTTTTACAGATGGCAAATGAGTAGATACGCAGGATCATACAGTTAATATGTGACATAATTGAGATTTGAACTCAGGTCTGCCTGACTCCACCACCTGAGGGTCTTAGCAACTTTATATGGCCGAAAGCAAACCCACAGTGCCAACCCCCACTTAACCCCTAGCTGCCTCTAAGACAAAGTGTTTCTAGAGCAGCTGTTCTTTACCTTCAGTGGGTCAAGACCTCACCCGTGCCAAGTCTGGTGAATCATATAGACCCTTATGAGCATAATATTTTTAAATGCATAAAATTAAGTGCAAATGAAACCAATTATATTGTAATATATTTATCAAAATATTTTTTTAAAAAACTGGGCATACCCTAATAATGCACGTGCTTCTTTTTCAACCCATTAAACGCTAAGATCCAGAGTGACAATACTTAGCTTAATTGTCATTTGGAAGTAAATGCAAATAAAGACATGATTCATTTGCCTGCTATATTCATGGACCCACCAAATTCCATCCTCAGACCATTACAGGGTGGACCTGAGATGAAGAACTCTTGGTCTGGAGGAGAGCATGAGATGTCAAGTATAAATCTAACAGTCCGTAGTCTCTGCTCTCTGGATGAGTTGCTTATAATTAATGACTTCAAGTTACTTTCTTCCTTTTGTTCTAAAAAAACAGCTACTTCAGTCCTGTCTGGGAGCCAAAAACACCCTTTAACTGCTCCGGAGGAAAAGAATGCCTTAAGGGCAATGTATCTTAAAGCAATGACTTGCCTGGCCTCAGGGTAGCATGGTAGCTACGGGTAGAATTTCCCAACCCTTGGCAAGCCGAAGGATCACAGGAGAAGAGCTATGAAGGAGACTCCCAGTCAAGAGGATAGCAGTCAAGTTGTATGTGACCTTCTCAAGGAAGGTTTTATAGGTAGTAGGCTAGGGAGGGGTTTGGAGAAGAACTTTCTTCTGATTTCTGTCCCTTTCAACTATTTTGATTCCTCAAAGAAAAGGAAAGAAAAAGTAGATGGAGTTCATGCAGAGAAAAACAGAAACTGCTGACCATTCATCCTCTTGCACAGTTGGATCTTCCAGCAGAGATCTGGAAGGTAGGGCTTTAGTGCCTTCACCTCGTCTATGAACTTGGGTTACACCTTAAGCATATGAAAAGCACCCAAAGGCATGAGCTTCCAGCCAAACTTTTACAAAGTGGGATTTGCAAAGTTGCTGCAATTGAGAGAAATTGGCCTTGAGGATAAAAGTGACTAGAGGTGATTTTTTTTTTTTTTTTTTAAGCAGGCTGAATTCTGATGAGGGCAATAGAGACTTCTCACTCATCTACTCAGTGATGCATTATCACTCAACTATATTTCCACTGGGGTGAAGGAAACCACCCATTTTTATATTTGGTTAGGTAAAGAATCACAGCCTCTGAATGTGCTAGACCTTCATGTCATATTAAGGTATAACGAGATAAACAATACTACACCTTGAAGAAGTATTTCTGCTTTAAGGGGGAAGGCTTTATCAAAAGAGAAGCTATAACACAGAAAAACAAATACTAAGGAATGGAGGAAAGACCTACGAAGGTTATTAGATTTCCTGACGATTGCAGGGGAGTCGAAAAATACAGAATGGACAGTACTGAGAACTAAGCAGTGTCCTTGAAAACACAGTGAACATCTGAACACCACCAACAAAACTACAGGAAGTCGCTGCTGCCCACCATAAGCAATGAAAAGCTGTATCTATTTCTCGATAGGTGGATGAATCTTTTTGGCAGACATTTATATGGCCTACAAGTTCACATTACGAGGTGAAAAGCACCTATTTTAGAAACTTCAGTCTGGACATGAAATACCAAGCGTGATCATTAAGCGTTTCCATTAGTCCTTGACCTCATTCTGCATATAAAAACGCAGAAGTTCTTGGTTTTACAAGACTTACTGTGATAGCCAGTTTAATAAAAACCTGGGTCATGAGTGCTAATAAACACGCTGTTTCATCCTTACAAGTGGTCTTTACAAATGATGATAATCTAGCCACAATCTGCTATGTAAATTTAAATTTCAAAGAATATTTTTACTTCCCCGAAAATATTGGAGTTCACTAGGGCATTTGTGGAGAATAGGATAAATACATCATCTTTCTTTCCTATGACTATATAAGTGCTGTGACACAAAGAGGTAAGATTTTTCTCAATGTAAGTTTTTAAAATTTTAAAAATCAATAAACTCAGCAGCTAATTAACAGCATATTTTTAAAGATAATCCACAAAAGTTACTTGTTAATGGTGATATTTGGGAGTGCTGGCTACATCTGAAATTTTGAGGATGGGAATGCAACAGAAAATCCAGAAGCTGGCCTCACTTCTAGCACATCCGTTCGCAAATTACCATGCCAATTTGATCGGTTCAAGGAGAATAACACAGCAGCACTGAAAGTCAATTTTACCTCAATTTTAACTTCCAGGGTGGGTTAGGGATTGCTAGGCAAACACATATCAATTCTTAATAAACATTTTACCTCAATTTTAACTTCCAGGGTGGTTAGGGATTGCTAGGCAAACACATATCAATTCTTAATAAACTGATGTCAAAAATCAGTGTACATTAGGGCAAAGACAGTTGGCTATATTCTTGGGAAAGATAAAATAGGGCGAAAGGCACTTGCTAGGTCTCTGCTGGAGATGAAATCGCTCAAAGTGATAGAGATTTTTAAAGTCCATTTCTGCAAAAGCTTTTTGGTAATCCTTACCACTTTTTAAACTTCCATAGTTCGCTACCTCATAGACAAAAATACACTACCCTCAAGATTCTGGAGCACAGAAGTAGTTTAATATCATTCACATTTTCAGGCGCACAAATATAAAACTCAGAAGACAGTATTTGAGAACAAAGCTCTTCTGTGTGGGTGTGCATTTGTAAAATAAAGGTAGCACTATTCCGACAGATAGAAATGTGTATCCAGTGATCAAATGGAGTCTTAGAAATTCTGTTTTGACAGTTACTTGTAGAATAGCATTTCAACAGCCATTAATTCAAATCTGGGTGGTGATATCATCAACGCTAAATCAAAACGAAATTCAGATGGTTGGGTAATAACATTTGGAGGGCTGTGTAATTGGTAACCTACTAGAGGGTACCTTTAACTATGCTATTAATATGTCACATGCAAAGGGTTACCGGCTGTGACAGCAAAAGTCTCATGGAATAAAAATGCCAATAAAAAAATGCTCTTCCACTTATGAAATGAATTTCTATGAAAACAGGTGTTCTCCCAAGATGGCAATCATTTATTAAACTTCTACAGTTCAAAAGGACAATGACATAATATACTAAAACACCAGCGGAGAACTATGCAAGACTGTCCTATGAAAAACAGCATTCTAGATTACATAACACAGATAATGGCAGATTAAACTACACACCCCTACCCAGCTTGATTTCTGTGCTTCTGCTCTATTACTTAGGGCACTGAAGTCTGAAGAGTACACATCAGGTTCTCAGTTCAACCACATATTTTTGAAACCAAGAGTCCTGAAAAAAACTAACAGGAGAAAAAATTTCACACACACACAAACACACACAGTTTTTCCTGAGGACACAGTTCCTTAGACACTTTCTTACCCCCCTCATAGATGGCCCAGGTGAAGTCACCAGTTGCTTTTCCTGGTCATGTTTACTTTGTGACTCTGATTTTCCTTTAAAGAGGAAACTCAATTCAACTTTATATATTATTGAGCTGCCTATGTTTGAATGACATTTTTTGCTAACCTAACAGAATTATCAAACAGCTATCCTCACACGCTCGTAAGTTAATTTATAATTCACCCTGTGTCACATTTACGGCTTAAAAAAAAAAAAAAAGTGACCTTACATTAATGGTGTGACCGAAATTAAATTTTAAACACCTGGGTTTATACACAATAGACTCACAAGAGTTAAAAAGGAGTAGGTGGTTATGTCTCAAATGCAAGCGTAAGTTTGAAAATATAATGGGCATTTGTATTTTCTCTAGAAAAGTGCTAGTTTATGAGAGTTTTAGGATTCTAGATAAAGGGGCACTTAGAAACAACTGCAGATTGGTGACTTCCATGATTTCCATACTTCTGTACAGCACTGCCTACAAAATCTACAGTCAGAAGTACTGTACTATATAAACAGGGTCTAATTAGTTAAGGAAAAGGCAACTTTAAAATTCTGAAAACAAGACGACCTTTAATCTCCATCGTTTATATGCTTTTAGGAGGCCCGAACACTGCCCCCATCGAGTGCTGGCCTGTCAGTGTTGTTTTCGGTGGAAATGGTCAATCATTTCTATTACCTCCCCAGAAGAGGTAAGAGATCCACATGCACACACATTTACATGCTCTGCACGGCGCCAACTATTTCCAAGCAAAATAATCAGATACACGTCGAGCCGAGCTATTGCCACCCAGAAGCAGGGAACGTCTGGCCAGAGTCTGAGGAAACCCGGCGGCGACGATCCCAGGGCAGGGGTGGCGCGGGGACCCCCGCCTCCGCCCCGCACCTGCACCGCTCCCCGGCAGGCATCCGGGTGCGCGCGCGTCCGGGACGCACCCGCCGGGAGCAAACGAACCCCGCGGGCCGGGCCGGGCCGGGCAGGGCAGGGCCGGGCCGGGCCGGGCCGGGCCGGAGCATCCTCGGGCGGGACCCGGAATGCCTTCTCCTACCTGTCACTTTGCCGGGCGCTGCTGCCGGGGATGCGGCCGCGGACGCCGCCGCCGCCTGGAGCCCCGGTGTGTGCGCGCGCGTGTGTGCGCGCGTGTGTGAGCGAGAGCTTGTTGGCGGTGCGGCTCACTTACTGCTCCCGCGCGCCCGCCCCCGCCCCCGCGCCCGCGCCCGCCCCCGCGCCCCCACCCCGAGCCGGCCGCCGAGCCCCCTCGCGGCGCGTCCGGTCCCGCCCTCCCGCCGGCCCCCGCCCGCCGCCCGCCGCCCGCCTCCCCGCGCGGAGCCTCACCTCGGCCGAGGGCGGGGGGTCTCCGCGGGCGCTGCTCGCCGAACCCGCCCTCCCGCCCGCCCGGCCGCCCGCGGGGCTCGGCGTGTGCCCGGCCCCGGGTCCCGCGGCCCCTCCGCGGCCGGCCGCTCCCTCCGCCCCAGCCCGAGTCTCCCTCCGCGCTCGCCTCCCGGCTCCGGAGCCCGAGCTGTCGCCTCGCAGCCCCAACCTGCCCGGGCTACGGAGCATGCCCAGTGCGGCGCGCCCGGGCTGGGCTGGGGGTGGGCAGGGGCAGGGCCGGCCGCCCGGCTGCCGCGGGCGGGGAGGGGGCGCGGGCGGGCCGGGGCGCACCTCGCGGCGGGGGCGGGGGCGGGCGCGGGGGGCCCGGGGGCGCGGGCGGCGCGGGGAGGCGGGGGGTGGGGTGGGGTGGGGTGGGGTGGGGCGTCCGGGGAGCCGCCTGGCCGCGCGCTCCTCGGGGGTCCCCCCGGCCGCCCGCCGAAGCCCTGGCGCCGCGGCACGTGCCCGGGGTCTGGGGTCCGGGGTCCGGGGTCCGGGGTCCGGGTGCGCGCAGGGCGGCGCGGGGCTGCGCGGGCGCCGACCCCGGGGCAGGGGGAGTGGCACCTCGTCCGCCGGGAGACGGGCCGCCCGCCGTGGGCCCCGGCGCGGGAGAGGTGGGGGGAGAGCGAGGGGCTCGGGACTGGCGAGACCCGCGACCCCAAGGCGGCGGGCGGGGGTGGGGCAGGTTTATTGGACTACATTTTGTTTTATAAACACAGAAAGCGCCTACAGGGCTTCGGGCACTATTCTCAACGCTTTTTATTCGTGTGATCCTTAGAACAATCTTCCAAAGCAAGTACTACTATCATCTTTTTCTTTTTTTTTTTCTCGAGGCTTAAACTGAGCCACCGAGAGATTAAGTGGTTCCAAAAAGTCCTCCCCCAAGTGCAACCTCAGAGACGCACCCCCCCCCCGCCCGGCTTTGGTCCCTGCAACGCGGCTCCAGCCGGCCCCGCTGGCCCCTGCCCGACAGCGGCCCCCCGCGACCCCGGTCCCCCCGCACTGCGATGCTAGGGGCGCCGAGACTCCGGCATCACTCTTTGTGTGGACCCTCGACGCGCGGCTCCAGAACTCCCGGGAGGGCTCCCTCCTCCCGCAGGCCACTCCGCCTCCTCCTCCCGGCCGGCGGCCACCAAAACCCGGAGACGTGGCACCTGCGCGTTGGGGACCGGGGCCACGCTCGCAGCTAAACTGGGCATGCTCAGCCGCCTAAGCCGGTCCGGCCGGCCGGGAGGAGACGGGGAGCCTGGCCGCGCGTTCAGTGTGGGGAAAGGACGGACCGGGGGATGTCCGGGCCCTTGATGGGCAGAAGCAGTCCTGGATGCCAAAGTCCCGTGCCTCTGGCACGTCCTGGCCTTTTCCAGGCTGGGCTAAAAGGGGGTGGGGGGCGTGATCCAAAGTTTCCCAGCTGGGCGCGGTTAAGTGGGAGGGGGCCTAGCGCCCACTGACAACACTCCCCAGCTGAATTGCTAAGCTGCAATTTTAGCTGAGCCCTTCCTTAAACAAGCTCCTAAGTTAGCTGAGCCTGCCTGTGTGGAAGCCAAGAAAAATAGCCTAAACCAAGTTTCCCAGCCACATTGGAAAGGAAGGCAAGATCCAGGGAAAAGCTGGGTGGCTCTTCACTGTTGAGGGGTCCTGAAGATGTTGGTCATGTTGAGTAATGCCAGGGTACTCCAGCAGCTCTGAAACTGCAACGTGTACACAAGTCTCAGGAGATCTTTTTAAAGAAGGGATTTTGATTCAGCAGTCCTGGGGGGGGGGGGGGACCTTGAGACTGTGCCTTTCTGACTAGCTCCCAGGTCATCCTGGTGTTGCTAGTTTTCAGAGCAGGCTGAGTAGAAAAAGGCTAGGGCAGTATTTTAGGCCAGCTCTCTATTTTTATTTATGTAAACTAAGGTTCGGTAAGGCAAAGCAATTTGCCACAGGTCACACAACCAATAAGTAGTGTAGCTAGTTTCAAACCCAGTACTCCAGAACATCCTGTGTTTATGTTCCTATATTCCCCACGTATCACCCATAGACAGATGGGCTAGTAGCTGTCATCTGGGTGTCTTGACCATTTCCATAGTGGAATTTGATTTAGTATATGTACACCTAAACATACTGTATCAGCCTCCTCTGTATAAAGTCACACCAAAATGTAGTAGCTGTAGTAGCTTAAAACAACCGTTTATTAGCTCACAATTCTGTGAGTCAGCTGTTTGGGCTGGAATCAACAGAGCAGTTCTGCTGCTTTCCACTGGGTTCACTTATGCTGTTGCAGAGGTGTAAAGCTTGGAGCCTCATCGGATGGCTGGGATGAAAGGATTGTCTTTCTGTATGGCATCTTCATATGGTGAGCTTCTGGTTTTCAGCAGCAAGGGAGGGCAAGCCCCAATTTACAAGAGCATTTCCTTTTGCTGATGTCAGATTGACCAAAGAAAGCTGCATAGCCATGTCTGGGTGTAAAGCATGGAAAAAAATAACAAACTTCACTTTCTTATGGAAGGGGATGCAAAATAGAGTTTGTTTTTCCAATCTACCACATATACCAACTTCCATAAAACTAGCCCTTTTGCACTAGAATTTGCTCAAAGTTTTATAGATTAAGCCCATCTTTACCTTTGCATGTTGGTAAACCAAACCGTAGCAACATTTATTGTTAGGCTGTCAATCTGATAGTGAGTTTATTAAGGAATCTTAGCTCAGTGGGGTATAAATATTAAATGTTCAAAATTTTTTCAAAGTACTAAGTTCGACTCAATTCTGTAAAAGTTCCTTTTCCCTCCCTTTAATGCCATCTTAGATAGTCATTCACCTGACAAACATTTCTGAGGCTCTTTTTTTTTTTTAAGATTGTATTTATTTATTCATGAGAGACAGGCAGAGGGAGAAGCAGGCTCCATGCAGGGAGCCTGACGTGGGACTCGATCCCGGGTCTCCAGGATCACATCCTGGGCTGAAGGCAGCGCTAAACCACTGAGCCACCTGGGCTGCCCAAGACTTTTTTTGAAACATTTATGTATTTATTTTTAGAGAGACCAACAGAGCACATGCAGTGGGGAGGGGCGGAGGGAGAGAGAATCTCAAGCAGATACCCGCAGAGTGAGGAGCCCCACACAGGGCTCCATTTCACAACTGTGAGATCATGACATGAGCCAAAATCAGGAGTCAGATGCTTAGCCGACTGGGCCACCCAGGTGCCTCTATTTCTGAGGCACTTTTCATATGTGTCAGGCACTATGCTTTGCCCAGGATACCAAGGACAACAGAAGAGGCAAAATCATTTCCCCTATGAAGCCTAAATACTATCAGAGGGGATAAACAATAAAAAGCATATTATATTAAAAAGATATAACATCAAGTAGTGTTGAGAGCCAGGATGGAAAGGAAAAGCAAAAGCTTCATGAGGCAGATAGGAGGGGCTGCCAATTTAGATAGGGGTCAGAGA
Source organism: Canis aureus (assembly GCF_053574225.1). NCBI lineage: Eukaryota > Metazoa > Chordata > Mammalia > Carnivora > Canidae > Canis > Canis aureus. Next base: position 18,627,040 of record NC_135636.1, read on the forward strand.
CAGTCTCCCTGAGGATGTGGCATTGAGTGGAGACCTAAATGAAGAGAGAGGTGTGAATATCTAGGGAAGAGTGTTTTCAGCAGAGGGAACAGCAAAAGCCCTGAGATGAGAATGTGATTGCCACATTCAAGAAACAGAAAGGAGGCCAGACTGACAGGGCAAGGCATAGAATGAATGGAATTGGGGTCACAGAGGCAGCAGGGGGCCAGGCCATGTAAGGCCACAGAAAGGACTTTGGGCTTCAGTCCAAGTGTGAGACGAACCCATTGGAAGATGTCAAGCAGAATCAGAACATGATCTTATCAGTGGTTTCGAGAGCTCACATTGAGATTGGCTGAAGAGGCAAGAGTTCAAAAAGTGAGCCCAGTAAAAGGACACCGCAGCAGTTCTGCTTGGGCAGAGTTTATCATCTTCAGCATTAAAACCCAGACTATGTTAAATATTCAACTTTAGGCTCAGTTTAAATCCAGTCTTCTCTCTGTCCCATTGCAGGCTGTAGCTGGATCCGTTGTGCCTTGAAATAGAAGGTGGTGATACAGGATCTGGTCCTTAAACACTTTTATGCCACCTGCTTTTCAAAGTCTATGTTGTCCTGCATGTTGAGTTGGAAGGAGGAAGAAGGAAATCAATGAACCTATCTACTGTTGACTTATGGCCATTTGATCCTCTCTCAGTTCACTGTGGCTGCTTTTCTGTCAAAAACACCAGTGACCCTGTGGCAGGTGTCCCATTGCCTGTTCTCTGCCGTGACAGACGTAAGTAAGGCCCTTGGAGGGGCCTTCTGGATCCCCACCCTCCCAGCACTGCTCCTTTTATTCCAAGCCCACAATACTCTCCATGGTGGCCTACCCCAGTGCATCTTACTGCTGGGGCTCGCATGCCAGGCAAGCATCCTACTATGTGGGCCACTGATAAGAAAGTTAAGCCCCGCAGCCTTCTAGCACCCACTGGAGAAAATAGCCCATCTGAGGCAGGTTAAAAGATTGATAGGGAAGGAGATGGGTAAGGTAGAGTTAATTTTGCCATGAGGAGGATACCTAGGCCTAATTATAGGGGCTTTCTCTATAATGTAAGTTATAGAACTCCTCTGTGTAGTCAACGGCTTGTTCTGCTTATCAGTTCCAGGGCAACATCTTGTTATGGACATTAACATTCACCAGAAGAAAGGCCAAAGCAAACTGTCAGTGCATCCAGGCCCTTACATTTTTATAAAGTCTTATTTGTTATTGTAGCTTTATAGGAAAGGAGGACAGGAGATAATCAGAACCTTCAGGTTAATAGGCCCAACTGTGTTTGCAAAAGATCACATTGTATTCTTTTTAGAGAAAGGGCAGTGCATCTCTTGTCCTGATTTAAAGTGATACATTAATCACTGCTTCCACCTAGCTTTTTACATGCTGTACTTTGTAAATGAAAAGATCACCACTGGCCCATTTGTCCAGTTTGCCTTAATGAGGGACATATAGCTTTGAAAAGTGGGCAGCACAAGGACCAGCCTGACATGGGCTCTCTTGGCCCAAGGGCATCTCCTCCCTAACCTGTGTCTCATTCCACTGTGTGCTGAAGGAAAAAACAATCTGAGGCACTGAGAACCCAAAAGAATGAAAATGAAGACAATCACCCAAGGATGGGGTTTATGTAGAATATAATGGCTGTTGCCAAACAAACAAACAAACAAACAAAAACAAATCCCACTGAATTTTTTGTTAAATCAGCCTTTGATTGTATTCTAAAGAGAGAATAGAAAGAAAAGCCAAAACAAAAGAGGAGAGTTTAACTCCATTCCAAACAATTTAGTTTAAGAATGGAATTTTCGAAGTGCGAGCCAGGCTTAGAATATGACTACACTGCAGAAGTTCAAAGTGCTGTGTGATGGTGACGACGATGATGATTGTTATTATGAAGGTGTAACATATATGCAATAAAGCATGAAAATCCTCAGTGGGAGCTGAAGGACTTTTCACTTCTAGAAAACTACTACGTGACCACCACCCGGATCAGGATATTTTCAACATTCCAAAAATTTGCTCATGTTCCTTCCTAGGCAGTATCATACACACACACCACCACCACCACCACCACCACCACCACCACAAGTAATCACTATTCTAACACCATAGAATTGTTTTCCCTGTTTTTGAGCTTCATATAAATGGAAACAGGTAGAATGTACCTTTTGGGTCTGGTTACTTGCCTTCATTATTATGTGTTTGTGATTGATCCATGTTTGCAGCTGGTAACTAGTGTTTATACTTTTTTATTGCTCTAAATTATATCATTGTATGAATATACCAGAATGTATGCATCTTATCTATTGTGACGGGAAATTTTTGTGGGTTTTAAAATTGCACTCCAGCGTCTTTGAAAATTGGTCCTATATTCCCATCCTACTTCTTATTCCCTATTACTATTACAATAGAGTGTATTAAGTACTCAATACTTGTGTTAATGGGTTATTCTGTGAAAATAAAGGTGATTCTTTGTCATGGTAAACTCCTAAGTGTTTTATGCAAAAAGCACAGTAAAATTATGTGATATTACTGGATTATAAAAGGAGGATTTTTTCCCAAACAATTCAAATGGTAAATTATTTTTTTCTGATGCCAAAACATTTGTAATCACTTCCTTGAAGTGATGAATACGTGCTGCTAAATGTAAATTAGAAAGCCTCAAACATGGATGTCAGCATTTAACCTACAGGAAATGATTTACAAATGAGAACACTGTTCCTACTTACCTGATGTTTATGGCAAGATTACATAAAATGAAATGAGAGCATATGGAAAATATACACACTACTTAATGAGGCTGTTAAACTGCTGGCCTAATTGCATGGTTTTATATTTCTCTCCACTCCTTAAATGTGAACAGATCAGTTTTGTAAATACAATGATTTGTTCCTACCATCTCTGTTATGGTGCAATAAGATTAGGAAAATACACTAATTTATAATATAAATATCAATTGCACATTCAGCAAGACTCAATGTTCTTTTCTTTCCTTCACCGACTCCGTGTGGTTGGAATCACAACAAAAGTACAGTTTAGTTATATTTCTGTTCCTGTCTCAGGAAGCCCCAAATTTTCATCTACATGAACAAAAAATGAATTCCTTAGACTTTTTTTTTTTTCAGTCATTTTTGCCATTGTGATTCATGCTGGTTAAGGTGACATTAATGGATTTTTACCATTTCCACCTAGAAGCGACTTAGAGGATCATGTGATCCAATCACTTCAACTAACTGATGAATATTTTAAGTCTCAGAGAGGCTGTGTGGCTTGCTCAGGTTGAATACCCAGCTGGTGGCATGCTCCAACCCCAACTTCCATTTCAGAACTTGTAGGCACATCAGTTCAACAAAATCCAGTCAGAGAACAAAGACAAGTTTAATTGAATATTGACAGAAATCTGTAAAGCCTAGAATTTACCTCTTGGCAAAATGTTTTTTTTCTCCTCGTATTTTATAAATGTTTCCTCAAAGAAGTTTCCCTTTCTAAACTTTGTAAAAGGAGCTGACAAATGCACAAACACTGAATTAATGAGAAGACTGAGTTTCTGGCACTCACATGAGCTTCTGATACTAATGAAAGTACTACCTAAGATTTAGGCAGGGCTACCCCTCGTGGTAGGGCTGGTTGTACACTGAGCAAGGACACAGCGGCAGTAGAGCAAGTATGAGGCTGAGGTACATCTTTTTTCAAGCCTTCTCCCTGGAACTGAGCTGTATCTACCCTCAGAGAAGGGATACACATGTTCCTAATTTGCGGAAGGTCATGGTATAAACCAGACCCTAGAGGTTGTATATGCAGCAGCCAGACACCCCTTACATATATAGTATCCTGCCAAAAAAAGCTGATTTGCAGACAAATAATCAACAACAAAAGATTTGTGTGATATTTGTGCTTCCTTCTGCCCCAATCCTATTTCAAAATAGTGTCTATGCAACCAGAAATGAGTGTGTCCATCATGGCTGGTTCACGTAGGGCTTTATTCCTTCCCAGCTTCATGGTGATGACAAGAGTATCAGAGCAGATGCCAATGCACAGGCTTATTTCACTGCCGCTCATGTCTTATCTGCTAACATCTCAGGTGCCCCGAGCAAGTCACTGGGTTGGGTCCAGTGTCTGGGGACAGGGCAAAGTGACCCACGTGTGGTGGAAAGGTGTGGCAAAGGGTCAAGGTGAATCATTGAGGTGAATAATTGAGGACATCGTTGACATCCACCATCCTGCATTATCCAACTTGGAGTTCTTAAGGGCAGGGAACATTTCTAATTTAACTTCTAATCCCCAGGGCTCAACCTGGTGCTTGGAACACAATGAGGTGATAACAAATATTTTTTTTTAGGACTAAAAATGAATGGCCCTGCAATCCAGTGAGTGACTGAAACCAAAGCCAGCGAGTCATTTTTGACTTCTTTCGAAGCCTCACATGACACCTGCAGCAGTACTATTGATTGAATCCGTTTGAAAAATATCTCTTAAGGGCAGCCCCGGTGGCTCAGCGGTTTAGCGCGGCCTTTAGCCCAGGGTGTGGTCCTGGAGACCCAGATCGAGTCCCACGTTGGGCTCCCGGCATGGAGCCTGCTTCTCCCTCTGCCTGTGTCTCTGCCTCTCTCTCTCTCTCTCCCTGTCTCTCTCTCTCTCTCTGTCTCTCTCTCTTTTTCTCATGAATAAATAAATAAAATCTTAAATATATATATATATCTTAAATTGGAATGCCTGGGTGGCTCAGCGGTTGAGCCCCTGCCTTCAGCCCAGGGCGTGATCTTGGAGACCTGGGATCGAGTCCCACATCGGGTTCCCTGCATGGAGCCTACTTCTCTCTCTGCCTGCGTCTCTGCCTCTCTCTCTCTGTGTCTCTCGTGAATAAATAAATTTTAAAAACTGAAAAAAAAAGAATCTCTCTTAAATCATTCCTCTTTCCATTCTAGACCCAGGACTAAAGACTAAACCCTCCTTACCCCAAAGCACCTTGTACATTTCTATGTTATAGCACTTGCCTTGTTGTTTTAGAGTTCTCCCTTTGTCTGTTTCTCCTGTAAGAAGTGTCAAACTCTGAAGGGCAAAATCAGGATTCCAACTCATTTTTTTTCTTGCCAAAGAAATAACCATATAGGGATCCCTGGGTGGCTCAGTGGTTTGGCGCCTGCCTTTGGCCCAGGGCGCAATCCTGGAGACCCGGGATCGAATCCCACGTCGGGCTCCCGGTGCATGGAGCCTGCTTCTCCCTCTGCCTGTGTCTCTGCCTCTCTCTCTCTCTGTGTGTGTGACTATCATAAATAAATAAAAATTAAAAATAAAAAAAAAGAAATAACCATATATATTTTAAAATATGTGGCACATACACAAGATTCAAAATTCAAAAGCCATGAAAAGGATATGCAGTGAAAAGTAAGGACTGCCTCCCACCCCAAATTCAAGTACAGAGAAGAGCTCATTCTATTCCAGTGCCTTATTTACTCTGCCTGTGAGTCTTAACCATACCAATTTACAACACATGTTCTTTCCATTTCTCATACACTAATCTGCTTTTCAAACTTAATCTACTCTATTAGAAGTAATATCTACACATGTAAAGCAGCCTTAAACTTTGTAAAAGCCTCATATCATTTCATTGTATGGATGTGCCAAAATTTATGGTACCTATAGGATTGATTACTACTCCTTGCTATGAGCAAAAATGAAAGTAATAAGTTTCCACTTCCTTCCCACTCCTCTTCCTCCTCTTTGCTATCCAAAATTTTAGTTGTTTACATTATTTTGTTAGTGTTTATGTTTATAGCTTCAAATATATCTTCACTTCTAACGCTTGCTTTATTTGGTGTCTGATAGTATCTTTGACATCTGGCAGTAAAGTTTATCTGGATAACTATACCCCTTTCCACATTCTCTCCTTCCTTTCCTGAATGTTGCTTATATTATTCCTACATTTTCAGGGTTCAATTGGCATTTGATTCAGTCTTAGTCTTACAAGTAAATGGATTCACTGGAATAGGTTTACATTTTCCCCTTTCAAGCCCACAAAAAAGGCAGCTCCAGGACTACTCTCCAAGGCAGAGTCTCTCTTCCTCTCTCTCCTGCTTCCTACAAATGTATGTATGTGTGTGAATCTTCATCAACCCCAGCTCTCTGGTAACAAACGTGGCCCAGGGAAGCTCTCACCACCTGCTGATAATCCTCCTTCTCCGTTTTCAAAACAAAAATTATATCTCAATTTTAAAAAATATCCTCTCGGGCAGCCCCGGTGGCGTAGCAGTTTAGCGCCGCCTGCAGCCCAGGGCATGATCTGGAGACCCTGGATCGAGTCCCACGTCGGGCTCTCTGCATGGAGCCTGCTTCTCCCTCTGCCTGTGTCTCTGCCTCTCTCTCTCTCTCTCTCTCTCTGTCTCTGCATCTCTATGAATAAATAAATAAAATCTTAAAAAAAATACCCTCTCATATGGGCCATCTGCTCTGGGGAGCTGTCCTCTACTGCCTATTTTAGATCTACTTCGGGGTAGGGGGAGTCTTCTTAACATTTCCTGTATCCCTATTTGATCTGCATTGGATGTGGCAGCCCTTAGTTACATATTTATTAAGGGTTATGGAGTCATGTTTATTTTTCTTGTTTTGGGGAGATTTGCAACAGGAAGAGGACATAGCATTTTCTTTGCCAGGACATTTTAAAATGGGAAAGAACACACCATTACATCTGTTGAGTAAGGCAGTCAGATAGACCTGAGCAGGAGATAGAGGAAAGAGGATGACAGATAGACAATTTTCAGGGACCACCCAGTATCCAACCAGAGATGGGTCCCTCTCCCTTAGACCAATCCCATTTGCAGTTTAGCCCAAACTGATGAGCTGAAGATACGGGCTCCGAGGATAGCTCCTACTTTAGAGCATGCGCACTTAAGAAAGACTGCATCTGCTAATAACCCTGAGGTTATTATAGTATTTTTATAATGCCATTGCTTATTATAGTATCTTTATAATACCATTTGTTTATTATAATGTCTTTACAATACCATTTGCATTGAGGTTTGGGTCCCTCCACATTGGTTTGCCCTTAGGCACTAGTGGAAGATGACTAACACAAACTTGTACAAAAAGGTTGGAGGGGAGGATCCAGCAGCCTGGGTGGCTTGGTGGTTGAGCGTCTGCCTTCAGTTCAGGCCATGATCCCAGGACCCTGGGATCAAGTCCCGCATTGGGCTCCCCACAAGGAGCCTGCTTCTCCCTCTGCCTGTGTCTCGCCTCTCTCTTCTCTCTGTGTGTTCCTCATAAATAAATAAATAAAATCTTAAAAAAAAAACAGTTAGTGGGGAGAAAACCAAGGGATCCAAGGGTGGGAAGAAGACCAAGTAAACCCTCATAAAAGGACACAATGAGATACTTCTGCTGCCACCAATTGTGGGGGTGAGCCTGCTCCCCTGTCTTTTGAGTGTACTGAGGCTTTTTGCTAAAGGAAAAACCTTTGCTACTTTAACTCTCTATTGGGTCTCTCCATTGAATTCTTTCCTTCCAGAAAACAAGAACCGAGGAATTCCACAATCCACCCCAGGTAACACTTCCAATCTTATAACTCATTTTTTCTCTTAATTTCTAGAGTCTATTATGTTATGTTCTTAATAAATACTTGCTAAAACAAAAAGAAGAGAAGAAGGTATATTAGTTTCCTATTGCTGTTGTTACATCTTATAAATGTAGTGGTTTAAAACAACATACATTCATTATCTCAGAGTTCTGTAGGTTAGAAGTCTGAAATGGGTTAAAATCCAGGTACTAGGAGAGCTGTATTAGCCTCCAGGGAATCTGGGGGAGATCCAACTTGGCTATTTGAGGTCCCAGAAGGAGCTCACCTTCCTGGGCTCATGGCCTCTTTCCTCTATCCTCAAAGCTCACCAAAGGGTCAAGCACTTTATACACGGCATCACTATAACTTCCTTTCCTTTCTCCCTTTTTCACTTTTAAGGAAATTTGTGATTACATTGGGCCCACATTACATAATCTAGAATAATGTAGGTGATCTGGAATATTCTCCTGTATCTCAAAATCCTTAATTTAATCACATCTGCAAAGTCCCTTTTGCCATGTAAAGAAAATATTCAGAGGCTCTGAAGATTAAAACAGGGGCATCTTTTGGGGAGAGGGCATCATTCTGTTTACCATAGAGGGAGAAAGGGAGTGATGGAAAAACTCAGTTACCTGTTCTTATGCAAATTTAATTCTATACTGTAATAGGTTCTATTTGACATTCACAGGCTTTAAATTTTCACAGTGTTCAAGCACCTGGCCTGTCTGTGAGATAAGTGAAAATCTTGTGCTTTTCTGCATGAGGTTGAAAAGTACATTGTGATTCATATAAACAAATAGATATCTTGATTAATTTTGTTTTTAGGAGAAATAAAGTATATGATTTAAAACATATTGTTTGAAAAGCCTAATAAAGCATTTCCTAGATGACTCAGTTACCAACATAGTAAATAGTATGAGGTCAAATGTAAATGTAAAATTAAGGTTAAGTAGAAAATAGTATATATAGTTTAAATATAAGCATGAAATATAAATTAAAATATGCCATTAAGTGGATAGAAAGGCACATAGATGTAAAAAAGAAAATGATAAATAAACTTTGAGAATAAATAAGGAAAATAAGGAAATGCTTCAAATATGTATGATGATGAAAAGAGGCATTTCTAAACTTGTATTTTGACATCTGAATTTATCATCAGAAATAAGATGAAACATATGGGAAACTTTTGGTACAGAGACTGAACAAAAATCTTAACACAAGTGACAGTCAGAAATTGTGCAAATGAAAACATCTAGTATCTAGCTGTAAAATATATTTCAAGAGGCAAACTACTGATTACAACTTGGATTAACTACCTGACATGTTATCTAAATAAATACATTTATTATTCTAAAAAAGAGAATGAAGAATAGTTCTGAGAATCACCATATAGATTACTGAAAATCCCAAAGCAAATCATTTCTTTGAAATGGCTTATAGCACGTGGAAAAGGTTCTTAGTTTTGCTTGGATTCTATTTGAATTATCAGTAGCTTCTGTGCTGCTTTCTAAAAGTGTTCTTCTTGCTCCCAGAATGCAGATCTAGAAGTTTGGGGGTGATATGTGGGATAGATAACATCTAATTTCCCATTGCTCCTCACTATTTTCAATACTACACTCAGGGGTTTTTGTTTTTTGTTTTTTTTTAAGGAAGTAGTGACTCTAGTCTCCTCTGTTTAATGGCCTGAACAGCTTTGAGCGCATTTTTCTTTTGCCTACATTAGTGTCATTTCCATGAGGGCACAACAACACTTTCTCAGTGAGCCAGACCCCACTGATTATGAACATTAAGTCTGAATTGATTCAGCCTTTGGGCTACATTTAGAAAAATAAGAATAAATAGAAGCAGAAATGAGGTAAGTAGATTCAAGTAGGTACAGACAAGGGACCCACTAGAGCAATGGAGTTTTCCAGATGCCCTTTTGGTGAATTTAGTTAACGATCGTCAAGGTAGCTTCTCTCATTCCAGTTTCTCTATAACTTTTTTTTAATAGAACACTGCTCCAAATCATTTTTATTTTTTCCTAATTACAAGAGGAATGCATGATTACTGTAAATAATATGGAAAATGGAGAAAAATACAAAGAAAAACACCACAAATCATCTGTAATCCTGCCGTCTTGAAATAACCACTATTCCTTCTCTGACACCATTTGTGCTCTTACCCTGCCTTATATTTTGTTCATAGTCTTGTTATATCATTATGTTGATGACTGCTGCTGCTACTGGTACTACTACTACTACTACCACTACTAGTACTACTACTTTACATATTGCCTCACTTCCTTAATTTAATGTAAAGTCCATGAAGACAGGGGATTTGTCTCCCTGAGCACCAGAGCAAGACTCAATAAATATTTATTAGCTTAATAAATATTTTTGACATGAATAAATGCACACTTTGGTGTATCATCTTCCAGTCATTAAAAAAAAATACATACATGAATTACATTTATAAAGCATTATTTTTGTTAATTTTATTGTATTCTAAATTTTAATTCCAGTATAGGGAACATAATGGTGTTACACTAATTTCAGATGTACTCTCCATAGTTTTATTGGTATCAGGAAATATATTGGTTCTTTATTATGCTCAGACTGATGCTGAGCTCTATGGAGGCAGTGCAGAGCATGCCTCAACAAGACTTTATCCTCAAGGGAAACTTTATCTACATATAATATTGCTTGATTTATTATTATTATTTGTAATCCCCGGCATAAGACCACAGTGTCTTTTTTTTTTTTTTTTCCATTTACACAAATTTCTTCCTTGGACACCTCCCTAATCTCAGGCAGGACAATCTTCAGGAATCCTAAACTCACAGAGTTTACTCCCACCCCATTCTGCTGAGGGTCCCTCAAATAAATGCCCTTTCCCCTCCCAACTGCCCTTTCACATTTTTCTCAGTCTCTCTCTTTTTTAAAAAAGATTTTATTTATTTATTTATGATAGACATAGAGACACAGGCAGAGGGAGAAGCAGTTTCCATGCCAGGAGTCCAAGGTGGGACTCGATCCCGGGACTCCAGGATTGCGCCCCGGGCCAAAGGCAGGTGCTAAACCACTGAGCCACCCAGAGATCCCCTCTTTTTTTTCATACAACCAGACGCTGCTGGCTGTATGGTGCTAGAGTCAAGCTCACCTGTATCTCTTTCCAGCTGGGTGATCTGAATCACAGTTCACTCATCTGTAGAATGTAGAAGGGGGAGGATGAAATCACCTTACTCATCAGATTGGTTTGAGGTTTACCCGAGATAAAATGCTGTTTTAGGGTTATCCAGAAAAACAGAAGATATACACACGGAGAGGGAGATAGATATAGATATGTAAAGAGATTTGTCATAAGAAATTGACTTACATGACTATAGAGACTGAGAAGTCCCATGATCTGCAGTCAGCAAGCTGGAGACCCAATGTGTGCTATAGTCTGATTCACAAGGTCTGAGAACCAGGAGAACTGACAGGATGAGTGACAGTCTGAAAGCCAGCAGGCAGGCTTGAGACCCAAGCTGATGTTTCAGTTTGAGCTTGAAGGCCAGAGAACACTCAGCTCAAGGGATCAGGCAGTGGGAGCTCCTACTTACACAGCCTTTTTGTTCCATTCAGGTCTTCAAGTGACTGGATGAGTCCCTCCCATTTTAAGGAGGGCAATCTGCTCTATTCAGTCTATATTAACCACTCAAAGGTTAATCTTATCCAGAGACACTCTCACAGGAACATCCAGAATAATGTTTGGCCAAATGTCTGGGTGTTCCACGGCCTAGTCAAGTTAACACATAAAATTAACAATTATAAGGGCTTATTAGCATTGTTCCTGGCATCCATAAAAAATCAGTGAATGCTAACTCAGGAGCCTTTTGGACTACTTCTAGTTCTCATGATCTCTTTCTCCCTCTGAGGCATATCTTCCTCTTTAATGTTTTAGTGGTAGTGCTGTAAAGGAATGATACCATATGGCACATGCCGGACTGTAATATGTTTTATTGACTGTTTATGTCCATTTTACTTTGCCACATATGTTGGGGAGAAAAAAAAATTGTTGGCACCTTCAGTTGCTGAATGAGTAAGGAGAACTGGGGCTTTTCCTTTTCTGCCATGAGAGAATGAAGATGGGATCTTGTCCCATATCAAAACGAGGGAAAGAAGATGCTCTGAAAAAACTATTAGGAAAATTTGGGTTTGACCATTAGAAGGGAGGTCTGGCATCTCATTGGTCATCTAGTTGGGTGACTGGGCTATAAATCCTATAGCCCCAGTGGGAAGCCCCACTTAACTAGAGGAAGTTTGGGGGAGAACTTGAGATATAGCTCTGGAGTTTGGGAGACTGAATGGATATTAAGCGTTATTTCCTGCTTCTCATGTGGAGATAGATATCTGTGACAAGAACCTAATGTGCATGGGAAGGGAGCCAGGTAGGAAAGGACTGTAGTGTAGTACAGTGATAAGAAAATGGGGCAATCTTGGGGCACCTGGATGGCTCAGTTGGTTGAGCATCTGCCTTGGGGCAGGTCATGATCCCAGGGTCCTGGGATCAAGCCCCACATTGGGCTCTCTGCTCACTGGGGAGCCTGCTTCTCTCTCTCCCTCTGCTGTTCCTCCCTGCTTGTGCTCACACTTTGTCTTGTCAAATAAATAAAATCTTTTAAAAAAAGAAAATAGGGCAATCTTCAGCATACTCCATCCTCTGAGACTCTTAGAGGGCACAACAAAAGTTTAGTCATGAGAGACACACAGAGAGAGGCAGAGACATAGGCAGAGACAGAAGCAGGCTCCCTGTAGGGAGCCCAATGTGGAACTCAATCCCAGGACCCTGGACTCACGACCTGAGCCAAAGGCAGATGCTCAACCACTGAGCCAGGCATCCCAGTAACTCTGGTCCCTGGTTAATCTGCTAAAAGTTTAAGGATCTAAATAAACATTGAAATATACTAGGATAATTCATCTATGTAATGCAATCACTGATCACTGCTCATTAATTAATTACTATTAGTTTTAGTTTTCATTTTTGTGTGCCCATAAATTTCTTAAGAACCTCCTGGTACTTAGAAACCCAGGACCAGGAAAACAGGGTCAGTCCCTAAAGATTTGGGCAATTTCCCATGCAAGTATCCAAAGCAGTCCACTTTTTAAAAGTGTGCCTCTGAATTCAAAAGAGAAAAAAGCCTCTCTAAAAGGATAGCTTCTCCTGAATATGCTTTTTCAGCTGTTCGTAGCCTTGAAAGATGTACAACCGAGAAGGCCACATAAAAAGCAAATGTTATGGTTAAAAAAAAAAAGGACAGGGACAGACAATATACAGAAGACATAAGTAAGGGGAAGATGTTCAGCTTCACTTGTGGTTACTAAATATAAAAATTGTGGTGCCTGGTGGCTTAGTTGGTTAAGCATCTGCTCAGGTCATGATCCAAAGGTCCTGAGGTACAGCCCCACATCAGGCTCCCTGCTCATTGGGGAGTCTGCTTCTGCTTCTCCCTCTACCCTTTCCCCTGGTCATGTTCTCTCTCTCTCTCAAATAAATACAATCTTATAATTATGTATGTAAACATTTAAAACAAGATAGTACCTTTCAATCATTGAATCAGTGAAGATATTTTCAAATAACCATACTGAGGGATGCCTGGGTGGCTCATTCAACTAAGTGCCCAACTCTTGATTTCGGTTCAGGTCATGATCTTGGGGTCGTGGAACTGAGCCCCAGGTCAAGTTCTGTGCTGGGTGTGGAGCCTGCTTGGGATTCTCTCTCTCCCTCTCCCTCTGCCCCTTCTCACCCTTACCACTTGTTCTGTTGCTCTCCTCTGGCCCCCCAAAACAATTCAAATGAGCATACTGAATGCAGATGAAACACTCTAACCTGGCTGGGGGAGTATACATATTCCTGACAATAATTTGCAATACTTATGCACTCTGTCACAGTAAGTTCACCAATAGTGGCCACTTCAAAATATATCACTAGTTCTGAAAACAATGACTTATATACTAAAATACTCATTTCAATGAATAATGATTTCTGAAAAATTAAAAATAAAACTGTGATCAATATAAACATCCAACCATAGAAACATGGTTTCATGCAATTAGAACAGCATGGATTCTTTGAAAAAGCTAGACTTTTGAAGTTTCTGACCTTGAATTCACATCCCAGCTGTAAAACCTTGGGCAAAACAGTCTCTGAACACCGGTTTCTCACCTGAAGAACAGGAACAATAATGCCTAAGATTCATGAATGTTGTAAGACAAAGATTTAAAAACAACAACAACAACTTTATCCATTTGCTTTTCTTAAGCAGGCACATTTCAGTGTTCTAAAGCTATACTGTCTCAGACAGTAGCACTAGCCACATATAACTATTTAGATCGTTTATTAAAAACAAATGCAATCTAAAATTAATTCCTTAGTTGCACTAGCTACATTTCAAACTTTCAGCAGCTGTATGTTGATGGTAGCTACTATACAGAACATTGTGTGGATATAAACATTTTGTTATCTCAGTAGGTTGTTTTAGACACCATTATTCAAGAGCCTTTCTGTATTTAAACTATAGAAGCTCATTGAAAAATTTTTGAATTTTTTATTTATTTGTTCATGAGAGACAGAGAGAGAGAGAGAGAGAGAGAGGTAGAAACACAGAGGGAGAAGCAGGCTCCATGCAGGGAGCCTGATGTGGGACTTGATCCCGGGACCCCAGGATTATGCCCCAGGCTGAAGGCAGGCGCCAAACCGCTGAGCCACCCAGGGATCCCCTAAAAACTCATTGAAAATACTGAAACAAGAGAATATAGTAGTAAATGACAAGAATGCTTCTAATGTAGATAAAACATATGCACTTGTGCACATTTTTAGGCATCTGTATTTTGATGATATGCTTTGACTTCTAAAAATTATTCCTAAAATTTAGTTAGGAAAAAATTATAAGTTCAGTTAGAGCAGAAGAATGATCACATTACAACCACGAAGACATAAATGTCATTATAAAACTTTCATTGCTTCTCACTTGAATTTCCTCATTTTTCAGTCAATTCTTGAAGAAGTTATTGATGAATTAGTCAGAATTAACTTGGCTTAAAATATCTCACTTCTTAATGGACATATTGCTCTGCTTGCATGATTCTATGAATTAAGTTCCTCAATTAATATAGAATTTTCATGTCTTCTCAGGGAATAGAATAGAATGGGAAAGATTTTTCAATAATAAGGATATTTGGTGTGGACTATATTTGGATGCCTTCTTCCATGTGATCAACACATGCCATACTGGCGGTTTGTGTGTGTGTGTGTGTGTGTGTGTGTGTGTATGTGAAGTATCCCCCCCAATCAAAAATACTCTTAGACATAAAAGAATACCATGATAATTCAATTCTTGATTATTCCATTTCACTTCTCTCATGGATCTGTTAGATTAAAATCATATTTTTATAGTTTTTATAGTTTTTAATACATTTTACGAAGTTTACTTTAAAATTCTCAAAAAATAAAAATAACAAAAATCTCAACATTAAAAGTTTGAGAGTAGAAATTCATTTCTAGAGAAAGTGAAAATTGACTTCTCTTTCTTGTTTGTTTTAGGTATGTGAAGTAGATTAGGGCATGGGTGTTACAAGAGCCTTTGTTTCTTTTTCTTTTGTTAATATCATTATTATTTTTATTATTTATTTTTCCTATTCACCCAAATAATTTTCTGATCACAAGCAGAACACAACACCCGTAGATGTGTAAGTAAATGAAATTTGGTTCTTTTTATATCAATGCAGATCAAGAGCATTTCTTAACCTACCAATTTTATGCAGTCAACCAAGCCTTGAGATCCACACTTAAAGCATTTGGTCTACTCCTCCTGGACATGTGCTTGGTCTGTCTTCGCTTCCATTTGTCCACTCATGTCTTGCATCCTCACATGTCTAGATTCATCTCCAGGTCTTCCATACTAGAGACCAGAGACACTGGCTTGGGACCCTTAAGTGGTTTGGTTTTTTAAAGACTTACTTACCTGAGTTTGAATTCGGCTCGGGATCTTTCTAATACACTTGACCTGAAGAAACACTTCAATTCTTGATAACTTACTCGTCTATTACAAGGGTATAATTAGCACCTTGTTTGTGGATTGATTTGAGAATTAAATTAAAAATAAAGTACTCAGTATGGTTCTCGGCACCTATGAGAGAACTCAGTCACAGCTGTGACGATAAGCCTTTCTTCACCACTCATTTCCGCCAGGCTATCATCGTCCTACTGATTTGACTTCCCAATGATTCTGATTCTAGGAAGCAGGTGTGCTGACAGTGCATAAAATATTATGCACATTAGAAAGGTCTGCCTTTCATCAGACTCTTGTGAGTTTGAGACCTATGATTCAGTCCTTTGAGCCTGATCTATTTCATGAACCAGCAAAATTGAATTTCTGGGGCAGCCCCGGTGGCTCAGCGGTTTAGCACCGCCTTCAGCCCAGGGCGTGATCCTGGAGATCCAGGATCGAGTCCCATGTCAGGCTTCCTGCGTGGAACCTGCTTCTCCCTCTGCCTGTGTCTCTGCCTCTCTCTCTCTCTCTGTGTCTCTCATGAATAAATAAATAAAATTTAAAAAAACAACTGAATTCTGGAAATGCGCACTTAGGACCAGCCCCTAAAATGAAATGACCAAATAAGACACTCACTATACTCTCAAGCAAACTTCCTAGAGAAACCCACTCTCTTGAGTTGTGATAGTTACAGTGGACACAATAGCCAGTTTTATGATTCATTATATCCATCATCTTGTGTGCTCAGTGTCCTTCACATGCTGACTGGTTTTCAACATAAAGATGCATCCACGTTTACTATGAATTCTTTTGCTTTACAAATATTCTATATCACTCCATTGCAGAAAGAACTCAGTAAGAGTTAAATCTCAAACAGCAAAGCAAAACAAACAAACAAACAAAAAAACCCACCAAGGTTAAAAGAAATACCTGGAATCATTATTCACACTAAATACTCTGGACAAAACTGTGAAACAAAATTTCCCCCTCCTTGTGTCCTTTCCCTGTATCCATAGCCATCTTTCAGACCCTATTACTTTTCCATCGGGCGATCATGCTGCTTCTACCTTTTACCAACCCCTGTCAAAGATTGCTTTAAGGGGGGGAAAATCCAATAACCTCATTCACAATTAAGATGTAAATTAGCAATTCCCTGCAAGACTTAATAGGGTCTCTCCCATGGGGAATTTATATTTTAATGTGAACTAGAGGACCACATCTATAAAAATATAATTTCAGGGATCAGAAAGTGAAGTACAGAAGGTCATTCAAGGAGGCTGTAGGCATTTCTTGCACCTACATGTGTGATATCCTAAAGAGTGGAGCACAGCAAGGTCTGTGAGGAGCAGCCAGGGGCTGAGGCACAACCCAGGGATGTTTCTGGGTAAGGCAGGGTAAACTGGGAGGATGGGATGGGAAGGTTCATTGGCAGGTGGAAGTCAGTGGTCTGGTTCTTCCAAGGATTGGTGTAACAGAGGCCCAGCAAGACAACACCAATGGAACTCTTGGAAGATGAGAAGGGATCTGGCAACAGGCAACATTGGGGTTGCCCCTGAAGCTTTGGGGTTTAAGACAGGTTCAATGTTTCAGAGGACCGAGGTGAAAAATTCTGAAGTCACATGCTAGAAATATGGGGGTACCAGCCAGGAAACCAGAGTCAGGAGTCACCATTGTCCTGGTAGTACCTGGGAACTTAATGATACATCCTCCCAATTTCATGGCTCCAGTGTTAATTCAAAAACAGATAGTCTTCAGCCCAAAGTATTTGAGAACAAGTAGACCATGGCTTTGGCCTGATACTTTCTTGTTTCCTTTGCCACATACTCCAGGCTCATCCATTCTCCAAGTCTGACCTCCACGTGCTTCCCAACTCTGGATTTTTTCCTGGTGTATGGTTCTGGAAACTGAGCTTCCTGAGCTCTGCACTTTTGCTTCTTCTTGTTCCAGTCTCGCATTCCTGTTCCTCACTAACTGACTTTGCTCTCTGCTCCACATGTGGCACTCCTTCCAGCTTCTCAGACACCTTCCGTTGGAGTAATTTCTGTAGCACACAGAATAATGAAGAGATGCTTCTGGTAGTGTCCAAAACATTTTCCTCCTCCCAAGTCAAACTTAGCCTACTTTGTCTTAATTACCATTATTGGACATCCTGAACAAACTTGCTGTATGAAGAACCTTTATCATGCCTGGCAATGAAAAGATGTGAAGAAGAGGTCTGTCTAGCAGCTTGGGCCTTTCACTACTTAGAAGAAAATCGCTGCAGTATCCCAAATCCACTGGTCCAATCAGCATCTTCCACTGGTTCAGGGCCTATGCCAGATGCCATGGGTCTTTCTGGATGAAGAAACAAAGTTGGGGAAGACTCTGAGGTTTTATTTGTTTTGTTTTGTTTTGTTTTTAATTATATTAGTTTTTTTATGCAATAATGCTGCCATAATAAACAGTCTTCAAATCTCAGGGACTTAGAGGAATACACATTTTTCAGTCAGATGTCTCTCCTGGGGCCTGCTGGAACAGCTTCAGACTGTAGAATGGGTTTAGATCTGCTCCACATATCAGATTGTTCTAGAACCCAGACTGAAGGAATGGAGAGGACTCAGGGGATATTGTTCTCATGACAAATTACAGGAGGACAAGAAAGTGAGCCAAACAAGAGTAGCATATTCAAAACCTTTGAACAGACTTGGTATAGATTATATCTTCTCATATTCCATTGGCCAAAGTATGGTGAAGCTCAAAGTCAGTAAGGTATAGAGTAGTATTCCCTCCCCATAGTGAACCAAGGCATGACCACAGAGCAAAGATAGAATTGTGGAAAAACAATACAATCTATAAAACTGGCCTAGATAGTAATAACAACAACAAAAAATGCTAAAAGGAAGGCAAGGAGAAGGACAAAGAAGAAGAGAGGTATAAATCTTTGGTTGAATGCTTTCTTTGGGCTAGCCAATGGACCAAGCACTCTTATGCATTATCTCATCATCCTACTGACAAATCTCAAAAGTAAATGTCTTTTTATCCTTTACTTGATAGATGAGGAACCTTAGGGACACAGAGATTAAATCAACTAGTAACAACAGAGACAAAAATAAAGATGAGTTCATAATTATTAGGCATGACATCAATTTTGAAACTTTTCAACTACAAATAGTAGAAAATTAAAATGAATTCATTTCAGTGATGCCATCAATTACTGGTCAAAAAGTCCAGAGGTAGGAGACTCTGTCCTATTATTCGTAGCACGTGGATATTGCTCACCAATTGTTACCAACATGTCTACAGCAATCCCAGGCTTCACATGCAAATGACAACTTCTAAAACCTCCCTCTCATGTATCCCATGGTTAAAGTCCCTACAAAACCCTTCCCTTCATATCGTGTTAGCCAGAATTTTATCATATATCTATGCCTAAATCAATCACTTGACAAAAAGGAAATGAATCAAATTAACTTAGGCAAATTATGATTCACCACCCCTTAGACTTAGGAGAATCAAGTTCTGTAATAGATGTGGCCCTCTGAAGTAGGCAAAAAAATTGGAATTCTGGTTAATGAGGGAGAAAGGGAAGCAAGGCTGTTGGGTAGGCACTCAAAATGTCTGTCACCATCTCTTACTATGTGGCAGATTGCTTAAATCAACTCAACACATACTCTCCATGACTGTGATTTATAAGCTGTTATTAGCCTCAAATTTTACATTTCATTCTGAAAGCTAGAGTAAATTCTCCAAAATCATTCAACTAACAAACAGCAGAGCCAAATTTTAACCCTGCATCAAAATTAGCTTTCAGGGATCCCTGAGTGGCTCAGTGGTTCAGCACCTGCCTTCGGCCCAAGGGCGTGATTCTGGAGTCCTGAGATCAAGTCCCACATCAGGCTCCCTGCATGGAACCTGCTTCTCCCTCTGCCTGTGTCTCTGCCTCTCTCTCTCTCTCTCTCTCTTTCTCTCTCTGTCTCTCTGTCTCTTATGAATAAATAAATAAAATCTTTTTAGAAAATTAGCTTTCAAAGCCAGAGTTCCTTTTTTTTTGGCTGGTTTCTATTAAATGGTTTCTATTTAAAAAAAACTTCCAGCTTTATCTAGATAAAATTGACATATAACATTGTATAAATTTGAGGTGTACAACATGATGATTTGGTACATTTACATATTGTGAAATGATTACCACAATGGGGTTAGTTAACATTTCCATTGTTTCACGTAATTACTATTTTTTCCTCTGGCAAGAATAACATCTACTCTCTTAGCAATTTTCAAGTATATAATATAGTATTTTAACCATAGTCATCATGCTGCACATTAAAACCAAGATCTTTTCATCTTATAACCCCAAGTCTGTATCCTTTCATCAACATCTCCCCATTTCCTATAGATTTGGGCTGGTTTTCTGCACATGCTCACTAGCTATCTGCCAAAGGTCTCTCACTGCTGATATTGGGAGTGAGCCCAGAGAGGTGATCAAAGAGAGTAGTATGAGTGAGGTAGATGGAGTCCTGGGGCCATGGGGCAGTTGAGGGGTCCTGAGGGTGAAGTGCTTCCAGCAGCTCATAGGTGGGCTTCTTGATGGAGTCCATGATGCAGTTAGTAGAATTTGTGTCCCTTTAATACCCTCTGAGAGTCTTATCTGCTGCTCTTCCAGCCACTCCCTGCCCCCAATCATGATTCAGTACTCCCTATGGGGTGACATATAAATGGGCCTCTTTGGCAGCATCCTGCATAACTGGGGAAGCTGAGCACTCACTCATATTCTCTCACTGTCTCCCTTCCCCAGGGGAAAATCACAGGCTGAGAGGCTCTCTCTTGACCCTGAGCCATGCTACCTGGGAGGGCTGATGCTGGTGAAGGCAAATTATTCTTCTTACCCTTTCCCATGGATCCAATCCTATATATATATATATATTTTTTTTTTTTTTCTCCAACAGCATGCTAGAACTTCTCCAGTGGAAACCTGGATTTCCACAGAGACTCTCTCATCTGTGGGTGATTTTCTGGGTTGATACTCTTCAGGAACTCCTGTACCATGGCCAAGAGGGGCTGAAGCTTGTTCATAGGTCACTGCAGAGTCCACAGCTGAGAGCAACATATCTATGGCTATGACCCGATGCACAGGTGGGTGAGACTCCTCCCCATATTGGCATATTGTGCTGGAGCCCATGTCTCCCATGAACCCATGAAGGCACTGTTGTCCGTGGATGGATGCCAAATCTTTGTTGTTGGGGTTGGGACACAAACGCAGAATGTCTTATTCTTCCACGTTGCTGATGTCACTCCTTCCACCAATCATTTTTCCCAAAGTTAGAGCTCTAAACCAGTCTAGACATTGATGCTTTATGTCAGTTGTAGGATATATATCTTTTTAAATTTTATTATCTCTGAAGTCAGAATTCAACTAATAACCAAAGACATGTTAAAGATTCCCTATCAGCGTTTTCCCCCTTAAAGGTGCATAAAATAACGTAACAAAATATTTTGAAATCAAAGGCATAATTATAAGAAGATATTAGACCTCCAGGTCAAGATAATGTCTCAAAAAGTGATACCAAATTGCCTAGCCTATGTCTCCAAATAGCAGTGCCCTGATTTGTTAGTCCTGGGAATTTGGGGGAGAATTTCCAGAGGCCTCTTGTCCCTGGTTGATGGGGCATGGGGAAGCCCAGACACAAGTAACAGTTATATACTCTAATGACATATTCTTCCTTTTATGAGTCCTTACCTCAGATGACATCCTCTCATGGATAGCTGTCTCTTACTTTATACCATCCCCTGAAAACCCATGGGGGAATAAGGCAGGAGCTATGCCCATACCTGCTGTCCCCAGCTGGCCTCACTAGCCTTGAGACTATGTTGCTTTTATTTAGAACCTAACCTAGGGATCCCTGGGTGGCTCAGCAGTTTAGCACCTGCCTTTAGCCCAGGGCACGATCCTGGAGTCCCGGGATTGAGTCCCGTGTCGGGCTCCCGGCATGAAGTCTGCTTCTCCCTCTACCTGTGTCTCTGCATCTCTCTCTATGTCTATCATGAATAAATAAATAAAATCTTAAAAAAAAGAACCTAACCCTGATCAGGACCTGAGTACAATCTGTTCATCTAGTGAGTACACCAGCAAAGACACCTATTGCCACCATGTTTCTGCCACTTGCTTAACACAAGAGAAGACTTGTGTCCCATCTTTCTATATAGTAAAAGTCTTCTCTGTCCATGAAAGACTTGTTTTGTACATCTTGAGAGGTAGGATGGAGGCAGTTTCAATTGAAATAAAAAGGAAGAGGTAGACATGAAATATGAAGGGGCCTCATCTTAGATGATGCCTCATCTCAGATTCTCTTGACACAGAGTCTGAAATGTTCTCAGGATAGCACCTCAGGATAACCTTCAGGGTAGCACCAGGAAAGGAGCCAGATAGGATTAGGGTTACCAAAAGTCTAGACTCAGCCTGATCTTATGGGGAACTCTGGGGCATGACTGCCACCACAGAGGTGTTCTCCCTTAAAGCATGGGGTCTGGGATGCCTGAGTGGCTCAGTGGATTAAGCATCTGACTCTTGATTTTGGCTCAGGTCATGATCTCAGGGTCATGAGATCGAGTCCCCACCTCAGGCTCTATGCTGAGTATCTACCCTTCCCTTGCCCCCCACAGATGCATGCTCTCTCTTAAAAAAACAAAACAAAACATGAGGTCTGGACTTCAATACCATTTTCTTAGGGACTGATTGGGGGTTCCCTCCAGCAAAGGCACAGCTTCCCAGGCTATTCCAGGTAAAGTGGCTCCTACAGGCCAAGGGCAAGTGTTCATCCGTGAACCGTGAATGGCATTTGCATCATTTGGGCATTTGGATGGAGGGCAAAAATCATTAATAAAGGAAGAATTTTGATGATATTTAGTGGCATATTGGCTATTTTTTTAATGAGCTCCTTGTGTTTACATTTCCTGTTTTTATTTATCTATACAACAAATGCATGTATTTTAAAGCTATACACACAAAAAAAAGAGTGAAAAAGACTTACTTGCTTCAAACTGAACTTAAAGCTGCCTTTTCTCTTCTTTTTCATACTAGTAGGGATATTACAGATGAATTTCTAGGACTTGATGATAAGCTACATCAGGAGAGCAGTCAAGCATTTCACCAAGGCTGTATATATCAAGACTCAATTCAAACTTGCTTGAGAGAAGAGAGACCTTGTTGGCTCCAGTTTTTAGAAAGGATGAATTAAAAAAATATATTGATTTATTTATTCATGAGACTACAGAGAGAGAGAGGCAGAGACATAGGCAGAGGAGGAAGAAGGCTCCCCATGGGAAGCCTGATGTGGAACTTGATTCCCAGGATCTCGGGATCACAACCTGAGCCAAGGGCAGATGCTCAACCACTGAGCCACCCAGATGCTCCTAGAAAGGATGGATTTGGAGCTAACCTGTAAGGTGACTGATGGAGGACTCCAAACAAACTCAGTACTTTGACACAGATTTTCTCTGTGCATTAGGATCCTTTCCTTAGTCTGTGGATGGGGTGGAAGGGATTAGTGTTGGATAGACAACTCTAGGCTTACCCTAGCTGATGACCTTAGAATTTAAAGGAGACTTCCTACACTCTATTTTAGTATATCTAAATCCTAGGGAAGAACTCTGATTGGCTGCCTCAGGTCACTTGTCCACCACTTGGACCAATCACTGTGAGTGGGGTATGTGGCACAGACTACTATGGATTGACAAATATCTTTCTCATTTACATCCTGACACATAGCCAAGTTTCCTTTCCCAGCCTCCTATGCAGGTGATGTGGCCATATGTCTGTGCTCTGAATAATGGAATCTGGGAGGAGGTGATGGGTGTCACTTTAGGTTTTGCCTATGAACACCTCATGCCCAGTCATTCACACACCCTCTCTTTTCCTATATGCTAACCAAGTGGAGGAGACCAAGCTGCAGACTCTGAGACCAAGAGGATGATGAAGGCCCAAGACAGAAGAAGTCTAGATCCCTCAATGATTGTTTGGAAGGCTGCCTACTCTCCAGAAACATTCGCTCCGGCTCTTGCTTGAGCAAGAAATCAATTTGTTTGTGTTAAGACACTGCAATTTGGGGGTTATATGTAACAACATGCAGTGTTTCTTGCTATAACTAACACAGAGTACCATAAAGAGCCAAATTCTGAGAATTACTGCCCTACAGAAAGTGAATGGAAGAGTTGTCATGTTTGTGCGTTAGCAACTGCAGATGGATTTTTGCTAGATATTAGAAGATCACTATAGACTTAGGCAAGAAATGGCTGGCTTCAAAGAAAATATCAAAAGAATTCAAAAGAATCTCTGTTACAGGGTTGAACCCTCAAATAGTAATGGATGGAACTTAAAAGACTTTGAGAAAGTTCCAGGAGGACTTCATGATTGAACAAAGCAATTCAGCCAGAGTCAAGTAGGACATATGTGACTTTACCTTCCTCCTATCTGAGCCCATTGCTTCACATGTCCTCAAAGTGGTTGCCATTAGCTTCCGAGAATTATGTGGGGGCTAGGGCATAACCTAACAAAAACCAGATTTGAGATCTATGTTTAGGATCAGAACTATGTAATGACGTGAGTGTACTAAATTTTTTAAGCCATGCAATGCCAAAGAAACTGTGAGCCAGGACTGAAAAAGTTAGACTTATTTGAACTTTAAAATAATCTTCAGTCTGTCTCCTTCATTAGATTTTAGAATACATGAAAACAGGGACCTTTTTGGCCTGTGTCTTTAAACCATAGTACCCAAGTTCTCACTGCATCATAGAGCCTCACACAGAGTATAAGCTTAGTAAATATGTGCTGGGAAAAATGAAATAAAACGATACAACCTTCAGAGAGCTGAACGTTATACCAGCTAGAATCTGGCTATGAAGATTGTGTATATCCAGCAAAAGTATACTTGCTATGCACCCTAGATATGGCCATGGAGGCTTCTGGACAAGACAGAGACACCTTGAGTGCAGATCATGGGTCTTGGAAGCAAGGACAAGGGAGTTGCTCCCAGACAGGAGAATCAGAATGTATCAAGATACTCCCCCCTGTCTTAGAGTACTTGTGGGAGAAGGGAGTCCACAGTGTCTGCTTAGCAGGATCTCAAAATTCTTATGTGTGTCTCTCTCATCATTACCTTCTAGGAACAGAAGGTTTATTTGGTCTCTGCTGGATCATTGTGTAGTGTGTGTTATGGGAGTTTGCAGATAATTTGTCTTTTCAGATAATAGGTCACCGGGCTTTCAGGAGCCAAATCTGAATGTGGTTGTCTCTACCATTTCCTGTGATCCTCAAATTGGGCTAGGTATAGGAAATGGGTGGAGCTTTGAATTGTCTCACTTGGAGAAGGGATATGTTCTTGTGTGGGGAAAAAAAAAATAGGTAATATTTGAGCACTAAAAAGAATGAACTGTGAGTTCACCAATCCATTTCCTCTTTTTTTCAGGACTCATGGATGGCCTGCATTTCCCAGGCTCCTTTGAAGTAAAGTGTGGCCATAGGACTGGAATGTAATTGTCTTCATTTGCACTGCTGTAACAAAGTGCTATAGACTGTAGCTTATAAACAGCAGACATTTATTTCTAATCATTCTGGAGGTTGCAAGTCTGAGATCAGGGTGTCAGCATGATTGGATTCTGGTGGAAACCCTCTTCCAGGTTATAGACTGCTGACTTCTCTCAAGTCCTCATATGGCAGAAGGAGAGCGAGCTAGCTCTCTGGCCTCTTCTTATAAAGGCACTAATCCCACTCATGAGAGTGGGATTTACCCACTCTTTACCCTCATGGCCCAAATATCTCCCAAAGACCCCACCTCCAAATACCATCCAGTGGGGGGTTAGGTGTCTTTTTTAAAAAAGATTTATTTATTTATTCATGAGAGACACAGAGAAAGGGAGATACATGCATGGGGAGAAGGAGGCTCCCTGTGCACAGCCTGATGTGGGACTTGATCCTAGGACCCTGGGGATCACGACCTGAGCCGAAGGCAGATGCTCAACCACTGAGCCACCCAGACATCCAGGAGGTTAGGTTTCAACATATGAATTTAGGGCGATACAAACATTCTGTCTATTACAATAGACAATAGAATGTTCATGGAAATTTTCAGGCTTGGAACATAAAGATTTCCCATGTAAGATTCTTCATGCTTTTTTGTGTGTATACTACGTGGAAATTAATATGCTGGGCACCCCTCACAGTCTCTACTGAAAATGGCAGCGCCTCCATCAGTATGAGCCTATGACTCACTGCATGAAGCACTTACCACCTGCTGATCACGGACTTTGGGTTTTATGAAAGAGAAATAAATTTTTACAGTGTTAAGCCACTGAAAAGTAGGGTTTGTTTGTTATAGCAACTAGGATGGTTGTAATTTATGCCCTTATTATTCTCCTTCAGAATTTTAAACTTTTGCTAATGTAAAAGCAATCCACCCCTGCCTTGGAATGCCCATTCAACAAGCAAACTAACAAAATCTACCAATTACCTCAAGGTCAAGTTCAAATTCTACCTCTTGCCTGAATCCTTCCCTAACAACTGCAAAAACAAAGACCTCTTATTTTTCATTTTTTAAAATTGCCTTATATTCATTTCCTCTGGCTTTAGTCAGTATCATTGGTCCAAAATCAGTATGTTGGCAGGGCTGTGCTCCCTCTGGAGGCTCTAGAAGAGAATCTGTTCCTTGTATCTTCAGCCTTCTGGTGGCTGCTCTTTGCTTCATGGCCCCATCACTCCAGGTTTCAAGGCCAGCATCTTCAAATCACTCTTCTCTGTCTTCACCCTGCTTTCTCCTCTGTGTGAGGTTAATCCCTCTCTGCCTCCCTCTTATAACAATACTTGTGATTGTCTGCATGGCTTCTGTGGATAATCTAAACTAATCTCCCAATCTCAAAATGCTTAACTTTATTATAGCTGCAAATACTTTTTGTAGTTGTTGTTATTTTTTGCCTACTGTATATACTTCTCATAGAACACATGCTGGAAGCTAACTTCACCTAGCTCAGAATTTATATATTGCTTTGTATTGATCTCGCTTTATGTTTCCTATCATATGTAATGCTGATACCATTCAATAATTTATTCATTCAACAATTATCTGTTGACATGTCATGACAGATATGATGGGATCATAAAGGTGAGCAGTGGTTTATCAGACCACTTTAAAGGAGTTCATAAGGTGATACACATATTACTATATAGATGATGGTAATGTGGTGTGATGCCAATAGGAAGTGAGTGAAAAGCACATTATGTAATGGGGTGCATAACACAGACAATCCCAAGCTAAGACCTGAAAGAGCTACTCTGGTAAAGTGGGCAGGTAAGCAGGGGAAGAAAGTAGACAGGGTGAGTAGGATGTGTAAAGGCACTCAGGCTTCCAAGAGGATGTTTTGTACATGGAAGTGCAAGTGCCTCCTGATTTAACCAGACTACATACAGAGTGAAGGGGCTGGGGGGTCACAGGAAATGGGGTCAGGAAGACAAACAGAGGCCAGATCTTGTAAACCTTGGCAAGGATCTGGACCTTATCTCAAAAAGCAGTGTGAGGGGTGGGTATCCGAAATATTTTAAAGTGAGTATTAAGCAAACAATCGGATTGGAGCTTTAGAGACCTCACTGTGGTGTGACTTAAAGGATGGGCTGGAGTTAAGCCATGGTGGTCTCAGAGCAGCTTCTCCTCTCTAGAGACTCCTGACTTATTTCAATATTAAAACCTTTCTTCAGTACTTCCTTTGGGCACTATTTTAAGTGGAATTAAAATTTTTCAGTACCAGATATGTTCAAATAGCAAGATACTTCTGTCATGGAAAAGCACTGGGCTGGAACTGAATTATCTATCAAGGAGATAAAATATCAGCACTATCTAGTAGAGCCTCCTGTGATGATGGAAACACTCTACATCTGGTCTGTCCAACATGGAAGTCACTATGGAAGACTATGTTGTGGGCTGGCCCATTTACTGAGGAGTAGAAGGTAAGTCACAGCTAACTTTGATTTAAACTGTCCAACAAATGGGTAGACATGAGTCTATGTACAAGTGTTTTTGAGCGTTATTATGTGTTGCAAGGGAAGCAACAGAACAGGCTCAGATGCAGAGACAGTGGAGGAGGGCGTTTGGGAGAAGACCATGGGGCTTAGCTGGAAGTCAGGGTGGGGACCCAGATCCATAATTCAATCAGCAGACTGACAGGCTTCTTTATGACTCCTTAAAGCATGGAGATGTTTAATGTCCTGTCCGTGTATGTTAACATCTTCTCTACAGTGGTTGCTCAGATGAAATGTCAGAATATGTGTAAACTGTAAAGCGCTATACAAACTTTTGTTAGGTTTTAATTATTGTTTTTATATTCAAGTCTGATATTAAAAGATTCTTCCACTTGAATTCCTTTAGATTTCACTTTTATCATTCAATTTGAGATGTTCTGTGATTCTCCTTTGACCTATGGACTATTTATAAGTGTGTTATTTAATTTCCAAATATCTGAAGTTTTTCTGATATCTTAAGTTACTTATCTAATTCCATCATGGCCAGAGAACATATTCTGTAGGATTTCAAGCTCTTGAAATTTAAAGTGTTCTTTTCATGCCCCAGCATTTGGCCTGTCTTGATAAATCTACTGCTTGTACTTGAGAAGAATGTGTATTTAGCAGTCATTGGGTAAGATGGTTATAAATATCAATTAGGTCAACGTGGTTGATACAGACTTGTTTTAGAAAAAAAATTAAATGCCCAATCATTTGAGGAATGGAAATTAGATATGGTAAATTCACACAGAAGACTATTTTATGTCCTGAATCCTTATGGACAATTTCACTCCAGATAGTCAAACTTAGAAAGTTCTTGAACAGCTCAACATTGTTCCTATCATGTTCCCTTCAGACAAATTCCCTGAGTGGATAAGGACTGGCAGTCACTGATGGTTAACTTTACACAAATTACAAGGTATTTATCATCAGAACTTCTGAAGCAACAGAGTACTTCAAGCCTCAGCTTTCCAAGTGTTTCCCTGGAGGGCTTTCCAAAGCTAGAGGGACCCAGGAATCTGGAAATAGTTATATTTTGCTCTTTTCATTATTGAAAACACAGAATATTGAATTAGCTAATTCCTCTGGGGATGAGAAAGCTGGAGGGTCTGAGCAATCTCTTACCTACTACTATTGTTTGGCTGTGAGGTATGGCTCCCATGTAAGCCAGGGGATGGCCTGATGTTCAAGGTTCAGTGTAAACAGAAATACAGGAAACATTCCTTTAAAACCAAATAGATTTTAATGTGAAGGGTGGATTTTATTAGTCAGAGTTTTTAGCTACAAGCGACAGAAATGAACTCTGCATGATTTGAATTCCCCAAATCAGGAATATTAGGTATTGCACATAAATGGGAGGAAGGATAAATAAATGGGATTCAAAAATGGACAGGAAACAAGGTGAGTCCAAGTTGAGGACTGTTGCACCATATCGTAGTTGCAAGAGGGAATGAAAGCAGCAATGTTTTTTTTTTTCTGTAGCTCCTCCTCCTGAAAAGTCCTGGATAGGAGCATCTGAATAACCAAACCTGCTTGCAAATCTACCACCCAAACACCAGATAAAGGTGGAAAAAATTCATCTGGATTTTTTTCCAGCCTCTAAAATGTTCTAGGTTTCACTAAGCCTCGTACAGGAGGACATACCTCCCAAATAGGAAAAGGATTCAGACAACAGCAAAGGAGATTAAATAATCCTTTCTCTCTGTCTTTATAATTGAATATAATCATGTCATAAGGCAAAAAGAAGGCATTTTTGTTTTGTTTCATATTTTGATTTGTAAAGAGAAGGATGGAGTGTTGGTTGCATGTTTAATCTGCACATTGGTCTGAACATCAGAGGAAAGGGTTTAGTACTGGATTCTTTTTTTTTTTTTTAATTTATTTATTTATTTATGATAGTCACAGAGAGAGAAAGAGAGAGAGGCAGAGACATAGGCAGAGGGAGAAGCAGGCTCCATGCGCCAGGAGCCCGACGTGGGATTCGATCCCGGGTCTCCAGGATCGTGCCCTGGGCCAAAGGCAGGCGCCAAACCGCTGCGCCACCCAGGGATCCCTAGTACTGGATTCTTATAAATGAGCTGTGTGGTCTTGGTCAAGTCCCTATTTCCTGGAACCTTGGTTTTCTCACTTATAACTGAGGGAATTGGAGTAGATGAACACTAGATTACTTACCAAGACAGAAAATCTCTATCAGTACTATCCAATATAGATTTCTATGATCGTTGAAATGCTCTCCTTTTGATTTGTCCAAACATGGAAGCCACATGGGACTTTTGAGTCCTTGAAGGATGGCTCATGAGACTAAAAAGCTTAATCTTCAATTTTAGCTAATTTTAACTAATTTTAACTGATTTAAATAGCCATAGGTGACTAGTGACTATTAGGTTAGACAGTTCAACTCTAAATTATAAACCCTGTAAAAGCAGGGGCCATGTCTGCCTTGATGATTTATCAATTCTTGGGGCCCAGCACAGTGACTGGCTGAGTGTTTGGCAGGTGACAAGGATTCTTTTAAATATTTATTGGGCCAAAAATGGGCCAGGCATCATGTGTGGTGTGGTTGTCAACACGTGAACCCAACAGACATGAATCACTGTTCTCCTGGTGTTTACATTCTACTGGGGAAAATACACAATAAAGATATGAGTATAATTTTTAGTATGTTGGTTGTTGGTAAGACTTAAGGGAGAAAATAAATCAGGAGGAGGATAAGGAGCGTGTGGGCTGTAGCAGGGGAGTTGTTATTTAAATAGTGAGATCCAGCAATAAGAAGGTGACATTTAAGTAAGGACTAGCTATGTAGCTATGTGGGCCAGCTCACTCTAGGCAAAGGTTCTAAGATGAGATCAGGCCTGGAATACTCCAGAAATTGCTAGAAGCCAGTGTGGCTTTGTTGTAGGAGGAACAGGTGGAAAGATAAGTCAGGAGGTTGAAAGAGTAATGTGGCCTATCAGAAGTGGGGGGGGCAGGAGGTGGTCCCTGTAAAACCTGGTAAATTTTTTAAAGACTGATGGGAATTGCTGGAGGTTTTTGAGTAGAGAACTGTGACATGATCTGATTTATGTTACCAAAGGATCACTCTAGCTGTCCTGTCAAGAGTGCTATAGGCCAAGGAAAGGTGTAGAAGGGCCACATAGAGAGAGATATTCCAAAGATCCAGGCAAGAGGTGGTGGTGACTTAGAACACAGTAGCAGGTGGTATGAGCGATCAAATTTTGATTTTAGAGTTAATGCCAACAGCATTAGCTAATTGATTGGCCATGGGCTATAAAAAAGAAAGATGAAGCAAAGATGACTGAAATTACTTTGGCTTATGCAGCTGGACTAATGGGGTGGCTGTTCACTGAGCTGAGCAGGACTGTGGATGAGGCAGGTTGGATCACAGATCAGAAGTTCCACTGGCATCTGTTGAGTCCAAATCTGGAATGAGGAATGAAAGTGCTCTTTGAACCTTCCAGCTCCACAGATATAAGAGTCTGTCATTAGACCAGAAGGTTCTTATGGGACCTAAAGAAACCTGGTGATCTGGATCTTGCTCTACTGCTGTGTCAAGATGTGGAGCTTCTCCCCCATCACCTTCCCTCCTCCCAGACCCCTCAGCTGTCTATGACTGCCATTTCCCAAAGGGCAAAGAATCCATCTGTGGCTGGCCACTGTTTATTCTGCCTAAAGGAAGTTGTCTAGACAATGTTTCACTCCTTGCTAATAAAGTTTTGCTTTATTTTTTTAAATGTAATTTTAAGGTGGTGAATTGTGTTTGTTCCCCAAGGTACTTATATTTCAAGACTAGAAACCATTACACAATTTTAAACACAAAAAGAGAATTTCAAAATGTGTATATCCTGAGGACAAACATGGCCTATTGTTAGGACATTTCAAAGTAAATTGGCCTTTTTTTCTACAAAAGTTTGCTCAAGACCAGAAATATGTGATATCAAAAGTAAATGCAATCAACTTCAAAATGCATAGGTACTTGGGCTAAAAAAACATAATCGAAAAAGTTTCTTTCTTTCTCCTTTTTTTTCTTCTTTCAGCTGTGGAAAAGATTTTCTGGGGTTTGGAATCTTTCATTTATGAAAGTCTAGTGGTCTGGCATTTGCATGTTCTTGGGGTGATGCCAAGAAAATGAGATGCTTGTTATCTGATAAGACTGAAGGCCTCTTTGATTTCCTAGGAGAGCACAGACTTGGAGATATGAGAGGACTACAGAAAGGTAACTGGAAAGGAAACCCCCATAGAATGACCACATTCTGCCAAGCTTTCTCTTGAGGAAGCAACTGCTGAGAGTTTGAGAACATTTGCTCAAAGATGTTCTGTTGATAAGTGTTGCATGGTAGAAAACTGCAGAAATTGGAAGCTGTCAGTCCATAAACACTATATCTCAAGGTGGAATACAAGCTCATGTATCTAGAGGTCGTTTATTATCTAACCTGAACTGCCCAGAACAGAGCCTAGAACCCAAGGTATAAAATGATCTCTGAAAAACCAAAATGATCATCACAAAATTCATAAACCAAAATTCACTTCTCTTTAGAAAATCTCCTCAGACCCTCTTTTAGTGGACACTTCTTATGAGCTGTGTGCTCTAATAAGATTATTAAGTTCTAAAGTCTTCTGGAAATTCGAAAGAGCCATTTCAAGGGGGAAGTGGTTTCCTGGAGTTTCCTGAATTCTCAAAGTCTGATTCTGGGACCAACATGCTTTGCGGACCTGCTAGAAATGCAAAGCTCCTGTCTAGCCCTTACCTACTAGATTAGAAATTCTTGGGATGTCCAGCCATCTGTAGTTCAACAGGCCCTCCAGGTGATTCTGAAGCAAGTTCTAACTTGGCTTCCACTCTTCTGGAGGAAGCAAAGAGCAAAACTGATGACACGGGAAAGGACAGGAGAAAGTAAAGAAACAAACATAGGACTGAACAGACAGAGAGATGTCTTAGGATCCAAGAAGCTTGCTTAAAGGCATGAAGAGGGGCAAATTTTAGTAAGAGGGGCCAGGATAAGTAAAGATACACAGTCAAGAAATAATTGTATGGATAAGGATGATAGAGAAGATTCTAGAAAGGCAATGAGGGGATCATTACAGGCTATATAAAGAAGTTAGGCTTTTATTTTACTTTTAAGTAATTTGGAGCCACTAATTTTTTAGGTTGTAGAGTAAACGGTGAAAAAAGAAAAAAAAAAGTTTTGTAGTTGTAGGGAAGGTTTCAGTATCTAAAGATTTAATTTATCCAAAGATGTGGATTCAAAGAGGCATTATTATATTCAGTTAAATGGTGAATAATGCCCTGTGGATAACCCTAAAGTCATAGACACAGAGTTTTGCTGTAACAGGATCTGGTCTGACCAGTTGTGGTGTACCTGGAACTTTATTTTGAGACAGGAATCTTGGCAGAAAATGAAAACAACCATGTTAACATTTCAGACTACCTTTCAGTGTTACATAAACATAACTGTATCTCTCCTCAAAAAAATCTTCCCTGTCATTCTTTTTTTTTTTTTTTTTTTTTTTTAAATTTTTTTTTTAATTTTTTATTTATTTATGATAGGCACACAGTGAGAGAGAGAGAGGCAGAGACACAGGCAGAGGCAGAAGCAGGCTCCATGCACCGGGAGCCCGACGTGGGATTCGATCCCGGGTCTCCAGGATCGCGCCCTGGGCCAAAGGCAGGCGCTAAACCACTGCGCCACCCAGGGATCCCTTCCCTGTCATTCTAACAATATTTCCACAACATAAAATTTGGTTTCCTACTTTCTCTTCACAACTCTGTGTTTTTGGTCACAATTTTGTTATTCAGACTAATAAATACTAAAACAAAATCACAATTTTCATATTCACACCAACCACAGTAGTATTTAGGCTATGGAGAACACTCTCTGGCTACTGGTCACCATTTCCTTTCACTTTCTTAAATTTTTTGCATTTTTTTAAAATGAATTCTGGAGACTGCCACAAAATTTATACCATATTGCCCTGCCAAGTAGAAAGCAGATGTCCAAATGTCCAAACAAGGTGTCCAAATGTCCTTCTGAGAACCACATTAAAATGTATAATTCTGTGAACATTATATATTTGGTGCTTTAGGTTTAAATTATCAAGCAGTAAAAAACCCCAGATGACATCTTAGTGGCTTCAGGAAGTTAAATGCCAGCGTCAAAAGGAATCACATTATTTTCAGAGTCACGTTAATTTGAGGTAGACTGCTGTCAGGTTAAATGAACACCTGCCCTGCCATGGGTGAGAGAACCTGTACTTCGGCACCTATGAAATACAGCTCTTGGAGTTTCTGGTTAGTGACTTGGCACCACTGACCTAATACAAAGAATCCACCTCTGAGGACCAGCAGGGTCTCAAATGTGTTTTTAGTTCTTGCTGGTACTGGTCTTTTTGCAATAAAAAAAGAAGATGCAGGCTATATTTGATGGCCTCTGCTAAAACTTCTAAAAGCATTCTTCAAAAATTTACAAAATGCTCTCTGCAGTTTTTCCTATCAATATGGTCTTTTGTTTATCACAAAATAGAATGTCTACTTGTATAACTGACACAGATAACAAATACATTACTGGCATTTTTTGTTCAGTGTTGGTGTATAGCTGTTCAATGATAAGCAAAATTGTGTCTTTAAACAAGGTTGCATAGAGACATGATGGATGTTCCTTTCATAATGTAAAAAAGAATATGTGTATGAGTTATGCTGGAGAAGAAATACCTTTTATATATGTATGTTATATTATATATAAATATATATATTATATCTTGGGGAAGATACATATATATATTAGGGAAGAATACCTTTAATACACACATACACTCACACACACAAATACATATACATATGCATATAAACTGGGTTTTGGCTTCACAGGTTAGCATGGTTTGAAATGACATTAAAATTCCCATGGATCCAGGGGCACCTGGATGGCTCAGCGGTTGAGTGTCTGCCTTCGGCTCAAGGCGTGATCCCAGGATCCAGGATCGAGTCCCTCATCAGGCTTCTTACAGGGACTGTGCTTCTCCTTCTACCTGTGTCTCTGCCTCTCTCTGGGTGTCTCTAATGAATAAATAAATATAATATTTTTTAAAATTCCCATGGCTCTGGAATAATTCACTTGTGGACATATACACATACAACTATTTCACATCTTAAAGGGTTATAGTCTAAAAATAGGGAAGGAGAACCTGGGTGGCTCAGTTAGTTGAGCAGCCAGCTCTCGATCTCACCTCAAGTCTTAAACTCAGGGTCCTGGACTTGGAGCCTACTTAAGAAAATTTTAAAATAAAAATAGGTAGGAAAAAATTCATCGCTATTTTGTAATCTTTACTATTTCTACATCCCTCTAAAATGAGAAGGTAATAGTTGTTAACTTTACTAAATCCAATTTAAAATGATGGGCACACATATGTTCAAAAAATTTTAACTTGTTTTTTAAATATATATGAAGAGAAGTGCCTGATTCATGTGCTACTTTCCTTATCAAGACTTTTTTATTTCTCCAATACTTGCCACCCCTCAGCTTCTCTTCCACCAGTGCAAGTCTTATCTTTCCAGGATCTCTGACTGAAGGTCACCTCTTCCAAGAAGTCCTCCCTGAATTTCCTTCTACCAAAGAGTCTGAATCAAGAGCCTCTCCTTTGTACTCCTATGATATCCCCCCTTGGCACTTAAAACTCTATTTTAATCTTTAGTTTATCCATCCATCTTCCCTGGAAGACTGAGGTCCTTTAAGAGTTGCAAGGAAGTCATGTTTGCTATGGCATCTTCAAGGCTCAGCACAGTTGTTTGATTTAATTATCACATGAGTGAATTCCTATCTTATTAGGAGGTTTCATTTGGACATTTTATACTATGGTCATTATGTGCAGGCATCCAAAAAAACGTCTGCTGAATAATCTACTAAATGTAGCAATTCATAATATTTGACTAATCTGTTTCACAAATTTACAATTAAACCTGTCAATATATCTATAGTGGTTAAAAGAAATACTCTGGAACCAGGATGCTGGGGTTCAAATCACAGTTCTGTGCGACCTTGAAAAAATTATGTAAACACTTCATGTCTCATTATCTCATGGATGGAAGATTGTTTTGAGAAGTTAATCAATTGCGGATGCCTGAGTGGCTCAAGGGTTGGGCGTCTGCCTTTGGCTCGGGGCGTGTTC
The DNA here is from genome assembly GCF_053574225.1 of Canis aureus. NCBI lineage: Eukaryota > Metazoa > Chordata > Mammalia > Carnivora > Canidae > Canis > Canis aureus. Next base: position 18,662,781 of record NC_135636.1, read on the forward strand.
CTGGTCCAGGGATTGGTCCTGCATGGGGTCCTGCATGGGGTCCTGCATGGGGTCCTTGCGAGGAGCCTGCTTCTTCCTCTGCCTGTGTCTCTGCTGCTCTTTGTGTCTCTCTCATGAATAAATAAATAAAATCTTAAAAAAAAAGTTAATCAATTCATATGTGTGCAGGAATTAAAACAGTTCCTAGAGCATAGTAAGCACTGCATAAGTGCATGCTTTTTTATTTATTATTACTATTATTTGTTAAACAACTTAGTAACTAAAAAGGCAATTGCATAGATTTGGAGAAACTGGTTGTCTAAGTAGAGACATTAATGTTCTTTATCAATTTTATTCTGTATCAGTTGCAACATAAAAATATAGACTCTGACATCAAATTTATGATCATTTTATAGTTCCTATATACCAAAGGCATGTTTCCCTTAATTTCCTGCAACCATAAAATCTCAGCCCTCCCTAAGAATCCCCTTTGTACTGAAAAGAATCTTAGGCTTTGACACAATTTGAGATTCAAACTTGACACAGGATCCACTGTCATTCTCTTGAGCCAGAGCACTGTGGGTTCTGAAGAAAGAGGACATTCTTTGTGTAATATCCTCAAATGAAAAAGTATCTTGTTTGAGTCCAGTATTGTAAGAATCTGGTCTATTATTATTATGCTGGACAAAGTATAAAGAGAGGGTTTTGCACACAGGTGAATTCTACTTAATGCATGTTGTCTGTGTGTAAGACATTTTCCCTGTACTCTTTTTGGCTTGATATTCAAACAAGGAGATTGGAGATGTTTCATACAGCCAAACTGTCCATCTTCAAAATTTCCCTATGCATTCCTATCCTTAAAAACTTAGAGACCACTGTAGCTTTGCTTTCAAAATTTATTCACCTTTATGTGTTGCCCATTGACAAACGTCTAAAAAACTGTCTCCTAATATAGGAGGATAGAAAATAACCTCTCTTCTATATCCAGTCATAGATGAAATGTAGTTCCTTCCTTGAGGAACTTGACAGGTAGATTGCCCATGAATTGATTACAAAAACACCTACCTTCCTAAAGCTTTCATCCCAGGGTAGTGACATTAATCTACTCGCTGTAGATTCGCCATTGTTCCCATTTGATACACTAAGAAAACAAAGGCAGGCAAAACAGGGACAGAGGGTTATTTTTTCAAACTCACAGAAAGAACTAGAGGCAGAGATGGGAAGGGGAGGGGAGTTCCTGGGGCTTTCCTTTGTTAAGTAACTCCCTTTGTTCTTCTACTTTGTCCATTTTCAATAGTGGTATTATTTTGGTCTGTACAAGTGGAACAAAACTTTAGCCAAAAAAGAAAAATAAGAAGCAAGCCTTGAAAATTGAGAAAAACCACTTGAAAATGGATTCCGCTTGGAGATACGAAGCTATAACCTTACCCAAAGTTTCTGGGCAAGACACAACAGAAGACCACTTAGAATCTTAAGCATCACTTGAGTCGAGAAGGCTTTGTAATCGATTCTTACAGGGCAGAATTCTAAAAATTAATGTGCTGTGGGCATACATTTTGTGCCAGGAAAATGAACATTTTAATGGAATTCTCAAAGACCTTATGAATGCAGGAAGAAGAGTTGCTGCCAGAAGAATGGGATACAATGAGAGTGCCAGCTTGGGCAACAACAATATTATCTAACAAAAAGCATAATGAAAACATCCTATAGGATATTAATTGTGACCTTCAGATAACTTAGGCATCTGCAGGCCATTTTATCAAGGACACATTTTATTTGTGGACTGTGGTCTCCACCTGAGGCTCTCTGATTTACATTAATCCCTTCTTCCCGTACGTGTCTCATGGTTCAGAAGTCCAGTAGCTTTCATTTGCTTGGTTGTGGAGTCCCAGGATAATAATAGCTAACATTTATCAGGCACCATTTCTCAAGCAGTGGGCTGCATCTATGTGAATTTTCCAATTTTTTTTAAATTTTTTTTTCATTTATTTATGATAGTCACACAGAGAGAGAGAGAGAGAGAGAGAGAGAGAGGCAGAGACATAGGCAGAGGGAGAAGCAGGCTCCATGCACCGGGAGCCTGACGTGGGATTCGATCCTGGGTCTCCAGGATCGCGCCCTGGGCCAAAGGCAGGCGCCAAACCGCTGCGCCACCCAGGGATCCCTCCAATTTTATGCTTATTACAAACGTACTTTCAGAATTCCTGTTTTATGAGAAAATTGAGTACTACAGAGGACAAGCAGCTTGTCTAAGGTCTTGCACTTACAAAATAACATAGTAGTTTGGAAACCAAGTGGTTGGTCTATCTCAAAAAAAAAAAAAAAAAGCTACAGCACTAACCTCTGGGCTACATGTCTCACAGCTATTACTTTAAATTAAATATGCATAGTATTAAGTCAAGTCAAGTTTGTTTACAACAATTGCAGTTTGCTCCCAACAGCTAATTCTAATATCTTCTACCTCATTTGTTTTATAGATAATTTCTGCTATGTTCTGAGATCGTGGTTTAAGATTTATGCTTTAAAATTGCCATTTACTGACCACCTACTGTGTCAGTCACTAGTCTGATGACCTATAAACTGCTCTCTATTTTTTTTTTTAAGATTTTATTTATTTATTCGCAAAAGACACAGAGAGACAGAGAGGCAGAGAGGCAGAGACACAGGCAGAGGGAGAAGCAGGCTCCATGCAGGGAGCCTGATGCAGACGCGATTCTGGGACTGCAGGATCATGCCCTGAGCTAAAGGCAGGCGCTTAACTGCTGAGCCACGCAGGCATCCCCACAACTTTTTTTTAATCATGATCTCTCCTGGTTCTGGGGTTTGACTGGGCTCAGCTGGGTGGTTCTTTCTTTCTTTCTCTTTCTTTCTTTGTTTCTTTCTTGTTTCTTTCTTTGTTTCTTTGTTTCTTTCTTTGTTTCTTTCTGTTTCTTTCTTTCTTTTTCTTTTTTTTTTTTTAAGATTTTATTTATTTATTCATGAGAGACACACAGAGAGATAGGCAGAGACACAGGCAGAGGGAGAAACAGCTCCAAGCAGGGAGCCCGACACAGGACTCCATCCCAGGATCACACTCTGGGTGGAAGGCAGACGCTAAACCACTGAGCCACCCAAGCATCCGATCAGCAGGGTGGTTCTTGATGGGAGCTGCTCATGTAGTGGCAGTCAGATGGTGGCTGGACAATCAGGCTGACACCATGTCTGGAGTTCTTCCAAAAAATTCTGAGCTCAGGTGCCTGGTGTCTGGGCTAGATAGAAGGATACAAATAGCTGTGGGCTGGTATAGGTAGAGCTCTTGCCTCTTTATCTTGGTGTGGTGTCTCCAACATGACAGCTTGAGGCAGCCAGACTTCTTAGATGTGGTTCAGGGCCCCAAAGACCTGTGACCCAAGAGAGCCTTAAAATTCATGCAGGGTCACTTCTGCCACATTCTATTCATTAGAAGGGAGTCACAAAATCTAGCCCATCTCCAGGGGAGGAAAACTAGTCTCCATCCCATGACAGGAAGAGCGAAAAGAATTGCAGACATGTTTTAAAACATGTCATGACATGACAGGCCCAGTCATAAACACTTTGCATAGTTCCTTTATTTAAATATCAAGTTATCAATGCAAAGTAGACATTATCTTCCTAGTACAGTGGAGGTGTCAGACACTCAGCTAGGAAGTGATGGAACTCGGATTCAAACTCACATCTGCCTTAAGCCACAGCCTTTTCTCTTATCCACTGTACTCCTAGCACTCTAGTCCAAAAAAGATATGAAGTTTCCAGGAGAATTAAAACAGAAAATTTAAGGATAAAAACAGGACCATTCCAGAGTAATAGAGTAAATCAATAGTATTGATTATTCATTCATTCAGCAAATATATATTAAATACCTACTATATGCCAGGCACTAGGAATATAAGGATATACATATAAGATCCAAGCAGAATAAGGATATAAGTTTCTGGGTGCATGTATCAGTATCAGAATATTTTTCACAGTCCTACTCTCATGGATATTAGTGTCTAGAGGAATTGGCATTTAACAGATAACCAAGACATAGCAAGGTTTTTTATAAGTGGTGATAAGTACTCAGAAGCGAGTAAGGGCTACGGTGAACTTTGTGATGGATATTCCCTATTCCAGGTAGTTCTCAGTAATTGCCACCCACCCTCACATGGAAAATAATACAGCTCAGGGTGGCCACAAACAGTGTCCATTGCACTGGTAATAGTGATAGGTCCAAGAAATTGACATTAGATTTAAGAAGGGTCCATTAGAAAGCTTTCTGGAACTCACACATACATAGAGGAAAAGATGTTTTCTTTCTACTAGGGTTGCCAAGCTAGGAGAATATCTATATGGAGCAATGGGTGGCCACATTTGAAGAAGCATATCTGGTCAAAGGTAAAGTGATGCTGACACACTTTTAGGGTGGGGAAGAGAAGGGCACAAAACAGACAAGAGAGAGATAGAAGAGAAGAGAAGAGAAGGGGAAGAGGAGAGAGAGAACCCATGGAAGGCACCCACTGAACTTGGTTGGATTCAAGCTGCCACTGCCTTCCCCAGAGCATGCTGTACTTCCTCTCAGACACTTATACTGCCACTGCCTGCCCTTTATGCAAAACCTACCCAAGCATGAGGTTCGATAGGGTCTCTCTTGTCCACAATTTACCTGTATCTCCTGGTACAGAATCTGGGACATACTTGAATGAAGGGATGGCACATGAGTAAGTGGATGACTCAGGAAAGAAGAAAAAGACCCACAGAGAAAAGATTTGTTTTCCTCTATCTAACTACATGAAAAGAACACTTAGTGAAGCTGAGGAGTCAGGAATATTTTAGCATTTTCGTATTTAAAAAAAATTAATTCATATGGAGTTTCCTCACAAAATAAAAAAAAATTAAAAATAGAACTATTAGAGGGGGGAGGAGCAAGATGGCGGAGGAGTAGGGTCTCCAAATCACCTGTGTCCACCAAACTACCTAGAAAACCTTCAAATTATCCTGAAAATCTATGAATTCGGCCTGAGATTTAAAGAGAGACCAGCTGGAATGCAACAGTGAGAAGAGTTCGCGCATCTATCAAGGTAGGAAGACGGGGAAAAAGAAATAAAGGAACAAAGGCCTCCAAGGGGGAGGGGCCCGCGAGGAGCCGGGCTGAGGCCGGGGCGAGTGTCCCCAGGACAGGAGAGCCCCGTCCCGGAGGAGCAGGAGCTGCACCGACCTTCCCGGGCGGAAAGGGGCTCGCAGGGAGTTGGAGCAGGACCCAGGAGGGCGGGGATGCCCTCGGGCTCCCCGGGACAGTAACAGCAACTGCGCCCCGGGGGAGAGTGCGCCGAGCTCCCTAAGGGCCGCAGCGCGCACGGCGGGACCCGGCGGGACCTGGAGCAGCTGAAGGGGCTCGGGCGGCGGCTCCGCGGAGGGGGCTGCGCGGCCCCGGGAGCAGCTCGGAGGGGCTCGGGCAGAGGAAGAGGCTCCGTGCGGAGGGGCCTGCGTGGTTCCAGGAGCAGCTCGGAGGGGCTCGGGCGGCGGCTCCGCGGAGGGGGTTGCGCGGCCCGGGAGCGCGAATCCACCAGCGCAGGCTCCGGAGCACAGGGCGCCGGGACACAGCCCAGGATCCGGTCTCCCCTGGGACAGGCAGAGGCCGGGAGGGCCCAGGACAGCGAGGACGCTCCTGCCCCAGCTGAGCAGATCAGCGGCCCCATCCCGGAGCCTCCAGGCCCTGCAGACGGAGTTCCTGCCGGAGCTGAATCCAAGTTTCCAGAGCTGCCCCGCCACTGGGGCTGTTCCTCCTGCGGCCTCACGGGGTAAACAACCCCCACCGAGCCCTGCACCAGGCAGGGGCACAGCAGCTCCCCCAACTGCTAACACCTGAAAATCAGCACAACAGGCCCCTCCCCCAGAACACCAGCTAGACTGACAACTTCCAGGAGAAGCCAAGGGACTTAAAGAACACAGAATCAGAAGATACTCCCCGGTGGTTCTTTTTTTGTTTGTTTGTTTTTGTTTTTGTTTTTTTGTTTTGCTTTTTGATTTGTTTCCTTCCCCCACCCCCTTTTTTTTCTCCTTTCTTTTTCTTTCTCTTTTTCTTCTTTTTTTTTTTTTCGTTTTTTTTTCTTTTTCTTCCCTTTTTTTTTCTCTTTCTCTTTTCTTTCCTTCTTTCTCTCCTCTCTTTTTCTCTTTTTCCCAATACAACTTGCTTTTGGCCACTCTGCACTGAGCAAAATGACTAGAAGGAAAACCTCACCTCAAAAGAAAGAATCAGAAACAGTCCTCTCTCCCACAGAGTTACAAAATCTGGATTACAATTCAATGTCAGAAAGCCAATTCAGAAGCACTATTATACAGCTACTGGTGGCTCTAGAAAAAAGTATAAAGGACTCAAGAGACTTCATGACTGCAGAATTTAGAGCTAATCAGGCAGAAATTAAAAACCAATTGAATGAGATGCAATCCAAACTAGAAGTCCTAACGACGAGGGTTAACGAGGTGGAAGAACGAGTGAGTGACCTAGAAGACAAGTTGACAGCAAAGAGGGAAACTGAGGAAAAAAGAGACAAACAATTAAAAGACCATGAAGATAGATTAAGGGAAATAAACGACAGCCTGAGGAAGAAAAACCTACGTTTAATTGGGGTTCCCGAGGGCGCCGAAAGGGACAGAGGGCCAGAATATGTATTTGAACAAATTCTAGCTGAAAACTTTCCTAATCTGGGAAGGGAAACAGGCATTCAGATCCAGGAAATAGAGAGATCCCCCCCTAAAATCAATAAAAACCGTTCAACACCTCGACATTTAATTGTGAAGCTTGCAAATTCCAAAGATAAGGAGAAGATCCTTAAAGCAGCAAGAGACAAGAAATCCCTGACTTTTATGGGGAGGAGTATTAGGGTAACAGCAGACCTCTCCACAGAGACCTGGCAGGCCAGAAAGGGCTGGCAGGATATATTCAGGGTCCTAAATGAAAAGAACATGCAACCAAGAATACTTTATCCAGCAAGGCTCTCATTCAAAATGGAAGGAGAGATAAAGAGCTTCCAAGACAGGCAGCAACTAAAAGAATATGTGACCTCCAAACCAGCTCTGCAAGAAATTTTAAGGGGGCCTCTTAAAATTCCCCTTTAAGAAGAAGTTCAGTGGAACAGTCCACAAAAACAAAGACTGAATAGATATCATGATGACACTAAACTCATATCTCTCAATAGTAACTCTGAATGTGAACGGGCTTAATGACCCCATCAAAAGGCGCAGGGTTTCAGACTGGATAAAAAAGCAGGACCCATCTATTTGCTATCTACAAGAGACTCATTTTAGACAGAAGGACACCTACAGCCTGAAAATAAAAGGTTGGAGAACCATTTACCATTCGAATGGTCCTCAAAAGAAAGCAGGGGTAGCCATCCTTATATCAGATAAACTAAAATTTACCCCAAAGACTGTAGTGAGAGATGAAGAGGGACACTATATCATACTTAAAGGATCTATTCAACAAGAGGACTTAACAATCCTCAATATATATGCTCCAAATGTGGGAGCTGCCAAATATATAAATCAATTATTAACCAAAGTGAAGAAATACTTAGATAATAATACACTTATACTTGGTGACTTCAATCTAGCTCTTTCTATACTCGATAGGTCTTCTAAGCAAAACATCTCCAAAGAAACGAGAGCTTTAAATGATACACTGGACCAGATGGATTTCACAGATATCTACAGAACTTTACATCCAAACTCAACTGAATACACATTCTTCTCAAGCGCACATGGAACTTTCTCCAGAATAGACCACATATTGGGTCACAAATCGGGTCTGAACCGATACCAAAAGATTGGGATTGTCCCCTGCATATTCTCGGACCATAATGCCTTGAAATTAGAACTAAATCACAACAAGAAGTTTGGAAGGACCTCAAACACATGGAGGTTAAGGACCATCCTGCTAAAAGATAAAAGGGTCAACCAGGAAATTAAGGAAGAATTAAAAAGATTCATGGAAACTAATGAGAATGAAGATACAACCGTTCAAAATCTTTGGGATGCAGCAAAAGCAGTCCTAAGGGGGAAATACATCGCAATACAAGCATCCATTCAAAAACTGGAAAGAACTCAAATACAAAAGCTAACCTTACACATAAAGGAGCTAGAGAAAAAACAGCAAATAGATCCTACACCCAAGAGAAGAAGGGAGCTAATAAAGATTCGAGCAGAACTCAACGAAATCGAGACCAGAAGAACTGTGGAACAGATCAACAGAACCAGGAGTTGGTTCTTTGAAAGAATTAATAAGATAGATAAACCATTAGCCAGCCTTATTAAAAAGAAGAGAGAGAAGACTCAAATTAATAAAATCATGAACGAGAAAGGAGAGATCACTACCAACACCAAGGAAATACAAACGATTTTAAAAACCTATTATGAACAGCTATACGCCAATAAATTAGGCAATCTAGAAGAAATGGACGCATTCCTAGAAAGCCACAAACTACCAAAACTGGAACAGGAAGAAATAGAAAACCTGAACAGGCCAATAACCAGGGAGGAAATTGAAGCAGTCATCAAAAACCTCCCAAGACACAAGAGTCCAGGGCCAGATGGCTTCCCAGGAGAATTTTATCAAACGTTTAAAGAAGAAATCATACCTATTCTCCTAAAGCTGTTTGGAAAGATAGAAAGAGATGGAGTACTTCCAAATTCGTTCTATGAAGCCAGCATCACCTTAATTCCAAAGCCAGACAAAGACCCCGCCAAAAAGGAGAATTACAGACCAATATCCCTGATGAACATGGATGCAAAAATTCTCAACAAGATACTGGCCAATAGGATCCAACAGTACATTAAGAAAATTATTCACCATGACCAAGTAGGATTTATCCCTGGGACACAAGGCTGGTTCAACACCCGTAAAACAATCAATGTGATTCATCATATCAGCAAGAGAAAAACCAAGAACCATATGATCCTCTCATTGGATGCAGAGAAAGCATTTGACAAAATACAGCATCCATTCCTGATCAAAACTCTTCAGAGTGTAGGGATAGAGGGAACATTCCTCGACATCTTAAAAGCCATCTATGAAAAGCCCACAGCAAATATCATTCTCAATGGGGAAGCACTGGGAGCCTTTCCCCTAAGATCAGGAACAAGACAGGGATGTCCACTCTCACCACTGCTATTCAACATAGTACTGGAAGTCCTAGCCTCAGCAATCAGACAACAAAAAGACATTAAAGGCATTCAAATTGGCAAAGAAGAAGTCAAACTCTCCCTCTTCGCCGATGACATGATACCCTACATAGAAAACCCAAAAGTCTCCACCCCAAGATTGCTAGAACTCATACAGCAATTCGGTAGCGTGGCAGGATACAAAATCAATGCCCAGAAGTCAGTGGCATTTCTATACACTAACAATGAGACTGAAGAAAGAGAAATTAAGGAGTCAATCCCATTTACAATTGCACCCAAAAGCATAAGATACCTAGGAATAAACCTCACCAAAGATGTAAAGGATCTATACCCTCAAAACTATAGAACACTTCTGAAAGAAATTGAGGAAGACACAAAGAGATGGAAAAATATTCCATGCTCATGGATTGGCAGAATTAATATTGTGAAAATGTCAATGTTACCCAGGGCAATATACACGTTTAATGCAATCCCTATCAAAATACCATGGACTTTCTTCAGAGAGTTAGAACAAATTATTTTAAGATTTGTGTGGAATCAGAAAAGACCCCGAATAGCCAGGGGAATTTTAAAAAAGAAAACCATATCTGGGGGCATCACAATGCCAGATTTCAGGTTGTACTACAAAGCTGTGGTCATCAAGACAGTGTGGTACTGGCACAAAAACAGACACATAGATCAGTGGAACAGAATAGAGAATCCAGAAGTGGACCCTGAACTTTATGGGCAACTAATATTCGATAAAGGAGGAAAGACTATCCATTGGAAGAAAGACAGTCTCTTCAATAAATGGTGCTGGGAAAATTGGACATCCACATGCAGAAGAATGAAACTAGACCACTCTCTTTCACCATACACAAAGATAAACTCAAAATGGATGAAAGATCTAAATGTGAGACAAGATTCCATCAAAATCCTAGAGAAGAACACAGGCAACACCCTTTTTGAACTCGGCCATAGTAACTTCTTGCAAGATACATCCACGAAGGCAAAAGAAACAAAAGCAAAAATGAACTATTGGGACTTCATCAAGATAAGAAGCTTTTGCACAGCAAAGGATACAGTCAACAAAACTCAAAGACAACCTACAGAATGGGAGAAGATATTTGCAAATGACATATCAGATAAAGGGCTAGTTTCCAAGATCTATAAAGAACTTATTAAACTCAACACCAAAGAAACAAACAATCCAATCATGAAATGGGCAAAAGACATGAACAGAAATCTCACAGAAGAAGACATAGACATGGCCAACATGCACATGAGAAAATGCTCTGCATCACTTGCCATCAGGGAAATACAAATCAAAACCACAATGAGATACCACCTCACACCAGTGAGAATGGGAAAAATTAACAAGGCAGGAAACAACAAATGTTGGAGAGGATGTGGAGAAAAGGGAACCCTCTTACACTGTTGGTGGGGTTGTGAACTGGTGCAGCCACTGTGGAAAACTGTGTGGAGGTTCCTCAAACAGTTAAAAATATACCTGCCCTAAGACCCAGCAATTGCACTGTTGGGGATTTACCCCAAAGATACAAATGCAATGAAACGCTGGGACACCTGCACCCCGATGTTTCTAGCAGCAATGGCCACGATAGCCAAACTGTGGAAGGAGCCTCGGTGTCCAACGAAAGATGAATGGATAAAGAAGATGTGGTTTATGTATACAATGGAATATTACTCAGCTATTAGAAATGACAAATACCCACCATTTGCTTCAACGTGGATGGAACTGGAGGGTATTATGCTGAGTGAAGTAAGTCAGTCGGAGAAGGACAAACATTATATGTTCTCATTCATTTGGGGAATATAAATAATAGTGAAAGGGAAAATAAGGGAAGGGAGAAGAAATGGGTGGGAAATATCAGAAAGGGAGACAGAACATAAAGACTGCTAACTCTGGGAAACGAACTAGGGGTGGTAGAAGGGGAGGAGGGCGGGGGGTGGGAGTGAATGGGTGACGGGCACTGGGTGTTATTCTGTATGTTAGTAAATTGAACACCAATAAAAAAAAAATAAAAAAAAAATAAACAAAAAAAAATAATAAAAAAAAATAAAAATAAAAAAAAATAAAATAAAAAAAAAAAAGAAAAAAAAAAAATAGAACTATTACATGACCCAGCAGGCCCTTTTCCAGGTACACCTCCAAAGGGAATGAAAACAGGCCACTGAAGAGATATCTGCATTCCCATGTTCCCTGCTGCATTATTCACAACAGCCAGGACAGGAAAACAACCTAAGTGTCCATCAGTGGATGAACCGATAAGGAAAATGTGGTATACATAAACAGTGGAATATTAATCATGGGAAGAGGGAAATTCTGCCATTTGTGACAATATGATGGAAACTTGGGGACATTATGCTAAGTGAAATAAGCCAGACAGAGAATGACAAATACTGAATGGCAACATTTATATGTGGAATCTGGGGTAGGGGGAGTCAAAGTCATAGAAACGGAGAGTGGAGAAGTGGTTACCAGGGGCTGGGGGGTGGGAAGAAATAGGGAAAGAGGTTGGTAAAAGGGCACTATCTTTGACTTATAAGATGAATAAGGTCTGAGGCTCTAATGTAGAACATGGTAACCACCACTGATAGCACTATATTGTATAATTGACGTTTGCTAAGAGAGCAGCACTTAATGTTCTTCCTCCCTAGCCATCCCAGAGGTAAATCTGTGAAGTGAGGGATGTGTTAATTATCTAGGTGGGGGGAGTCCTTTCATAATTCATATCAAATCACCATGATGTACACTTTAAATATCTTAGTTTTACATGTCAGTTACACCTTAATAAAGCTGAAAAGAAACATTAATTAAAAAACCGTATGGTATTGATTCAAATACTACATTCTCAACAGCATAGAAGAATCATAGAAGCTGTAGTTTCTCTTCCACACGGGATGAATACAACTTAGACAATAAAATGAAATATCCCAAACCCTTCAAATGCATGCAAGTTTTAGGATCACTTCAATTTAAGGGAATGCAATGTTGACAGGTAGCACACAGAGTTTTGAAAAAAATCAAGAGGTAGTTAAGACATTCATAATTCCTAGCTTTCAAGGCTTCAAGCCCATAAAAATAATGGAACTTCCTTCAGAATCAAATAACAACTTGAGTTAGTACAATCAGAGAAGACTCAGGAAGCTAAGGCCTCGGGACCAAAACATAACCAGATTGGATGTGTCTTCATGAAACCTCAGAGGTATAATTTAAAAATTACAGGGTTAATTTGCTTTTCTATAGCAAATGGTCCCTGAAAATGATGGTGTAATTTATCATCCAGGCAGGAGGATGAAAAGTTCCTGGTGGGTAGCCAGGCCTTGTCTAGTCTCATAAATTCTGGCATTGGGAGATTTCCTCCATCCCTCACAAGTTTATGGACACAGTAGATTTCCATGCTATCACCTTTCATTTTCAGTACTGGCAATCCAAGCCTTTTTATTAAAAAGAAATCAAAACAAACATAAAAGCCAATAAACACTAAGCAATAAAAACTCATAAAGAATCCAGACATAGGGGAAGTTAGCATCTACTGTTGCTGGTCATTATATTCTAATGTCTTTCTTTTTTTCCACTCACCTCGGAAGAGCACCACCCCCAGCGTCCTTCCTCCCCTAACCCTTCCTAAAACAGCCTTCACTCATCCACACTAAAGGACAAATGACAATGAGTAATTAAAGGTGTTTCTTTTCCAGAGTGCCTTCGTGACATAAGAGAACAAAGCTTCAAGATAGAGCAATTTCTGATGGTGAAAATTTGAGCCCTAGTGAGAAGATAAAGGACCTATTTTGGGGCCCGACGGGTTTTTTCAGATACCTCTCTGGCATTATGGAAGAGTGGATTTTGCAAATCAGCCCAGAAGAAGAGGCTTGATAGGTATTCATATAATGGAGAATAATCTCTCTTCATTGATATATTCATCCTTTCATCCAAAATTTTTTTCCATTTTTCAACAAATACCTAGGTTTCATTCTTGATTTCCACCCCCCCTGGTGGATAAATTTCATAATGAAATAACCAGTGTACGTCTCTGTTTTCTCCTCTGTAAAATGAGGATAATAATGGTACTTACCTCACTGGGTATAGTGAAGGTGAATTAAGTTAATACACATAAAACTTGCAGACTGGATGCAAGTATTCTGGGTTCATATTAGTGAGTAATGACTGTGTGCCCATGACTCTGCCAAGTACTACGTATATAGAGAAGGAAACCATGTTACTGGACTCAAATCTCTCCCAATCTAGTTGAAAAACACTCATGTTGACAATGACAAGAAGCAGGTTACCATGACAAAGGTTGAGGCTGAAAGCAAGGAAACTACATGGTGTCCATTGCAAGAGTCAATGACGGGAATGCCACAGGGCTGTACTGGAGCAATGAATAAGAAAAGAGAAAGCTTTAGTGGAGTACAGGAGAGGATGGTTGTACGAGTCTTTGAGGAAGGAGAAAAATAAGACTGGGAAACGAATTGGGTGTAGGAGGTGAAAGAGATAAAGACCTAGAGTGGCTTGAGGTTACTGTCTTGGACTGAGTATGTGGAATGGTTACCCATAGATACAAATCAAGGAGGAAGAGGGGAGAGAGCTTCAGTTGTGGATACTTTGTGTCTGAGGTAGAGGTATTACCAAGGAATTGGATATACAGATCTGCAAGGTTTAGATTGATGACTGAGATTTAGGAATTATCAGCTGATGAGTAGGAGAGAAGACCATTGAATTAGATGAGGTGGCCTAAGGACCCATCCTTCACTTCCTAGGCATGCTGCATGTGTCATTTTATTTTATTTTATTTTTGTTTTTTTTAAACTATTTCAATTCAATTTAATTAACATATAGTGTATTACTAGTTTTAGAAGTAGATTTATCAGTTGCATATAACACCCATTGCTCATTACTTCAAGTGCCCTTCTTAATGCCCATTACTCAGTTACCATATCCCCCAACCCATCTCCCTCCAGCAACCCTCAGTTTGTTTCCTAGAGTTGAGTCTTGTTCAATTTGCCTCTCTGTGTTTTCTTTTTTTAATTTATTTTTTATTGTAGTTCAATTTGTGAACATATAGCATATCTCCCAGTGCTAATCCCATCAAGTGCCCCCCTCAGTGCCCATCATCCAGTCACCCCTCCCCCCACCCACCTCCCTTTCTACCACCCCTTGTTCATTCCCCAGAGTTAGGTGTCTCTCATGTTCTGTCACCCTCTCTGATATTTCCCACTCATTTTCTCTCCTTTCCCCTTTATTCCCTTTCACTATTTTTTATATTCCCCAAATGAATGAGACCATATAATGTTTGTCCTTCTCCGACTGACTTGCTTCACTCAGCATAATACCCTCCAGTTCCATCCATGTTGAAGCAAATGGTGGGTATTTGTCGTTTCTAATGGCTGAGGAATATTCCATTGTATACATAGACCACATCTTCTTTATCCCTTCATCCTTCGATGGACACCGAGGCTCCTTCCACAGTTTGGCTATTGTAGACATTGCTGCTATAAACATCGGGGTGCAGGTGTCCTGGTGTTTCACTGCATCTGTATCTTTGGGGTAAATCCCCAGCAGTGCAATTGCTGGGTCGTAGGGCAGGTCTATTTTTAACTCTTTGAGGAACCTCCACACAGTTTTCCAGAGTGGCTGCACCAGTTCACATTCCCACCAACAGTGCAAGAGGGTTCCCCTTTCTCCACATCCTCTCCAACATTTGTGGTTTCCTGTCTTGTTAATTTTCCCCATTCTCACTGGTGTGAGGTGGTGTCTCATTGTGGTTTTGATTTGTATTTCCCTGATGGCAAGTGCTGCAGAGCATTTTCTCGTGTGCTTGTTGGCCATGTCTATGTCTTCCTCTGTGAAATTTCTGTTCATATCTTTTGCCCATTTCATGATTGAATTGTTTGTTTCTTTGCTGTTGAGTTTAATAAGTTCTTTATAGATCTTGGATACTAGCTCTTTATCTGATAGGTCATTTGCAAATATCTTCTTCCATTCTGTAGGTTGTCTTTTAGTTTTTTTGATTGTTTCTTTTGCTGTGCAGAAGCTTTTTATCTTAAGTCCCAATAATTCATTTTTGCTTTTGTTTCCTTTGCCTTCCTAGATGTATCTTGCAAGATGTTGCTGTGGCCAAGTTAAAAAAGGGTGTTGTCTGTCTTCTCCTCTAGGATTTTGATGGATTCTTGCCCCACATTTAGATCTTTCATTCATTTTGAGTTTATCTTTGTGTATGGTGCAAGAGAGTAGTCTAGTTTCATTCTTCTGCATGTGGATGTCCAATTTTTCCAGCACCATTTATTGAAGAGACTGTCCTTTTTCCAAGGGATATTCTTTCCTGCTTTGTTGACCATAGAGTTGAGGGGCCATTTCTGGATTCTCTATTCTGTTCCATTGATCTATGTGTCTGTTTTTGTGTCAGTACCACACTGTCTTGATGAGCACAGCTTTGTAGTATAACCTGAAATCTGGCATTGTGATGCCCCCGGCTCTGGTTTTCTTTTTTAATATTCCCCTGGCTATTCGGGGTCTTTTCTGATTCCACACAAATCTTAGGATGATTTGTTCCAACTCTCTGAAGAAAATCCATAGTATTTTGATAGGGATTGCATTAAATGTGTAAATTGCTCTGGGTAGCACTGACATTTTTACAACGTTAATTCTTCCAATCCATGAGCATGAAATATTTTTCGATCTCTTTGTGTCTTCCTCAATTTCTTTCAGAAGTGTTCTGTAGTTTTTAGGGCATAGATCCTTTACCTCTTTGGTTAGGTTTATTCTTAGGTATCTTATGCTTTTGGGTGCAATTGTAAATGGGATTAACTCCTTAATTTATCTTTCTTCAGTCTTAGTGTATAGAAATGCCACTGATTTCTGGGCATTGATTTTGTATCCTGCCACACTGCTGAATTGCTGTATGAGTTCTAGCAATCTTGGGGTGGAGTCTTTTGGATTTTCTAGGTACAGTATCATGTCATCTGCAAAGAGGGAGAGTTTGACTTCTTCTTTGTCAATTTGAATGCCTTTTATTTCTTTTACCAGTGTCATTTTAGTTGGTACTTACAACATCCGTGTAAGTTAAAGGCATTAGTTAGAACATGGCTTTAGCTACGTGTGATTGAGACTAAAAATCAGCACTGGCTTCAAGAAGATACTCGCTAATTTTTTTCTCAGGTTACAAATCTGAACTGGATGTGGAGGCTGTTTTCCATGTATGATGCTCCATGGTGTGAGGAACCCAGTATCCTTTCTTTTGTTGTTCTTCTCTGTCTAGACTCACTGCCATGCCTCCATCCTGCCAGCAGAAAGGGAAGCAGGAGGACAAAGGAGTGCATCCATCCCCTTAAATCTACAACCCAAGGTTGAATATGCCACATGCACTTACAGCCCATTGATAAGATTGAGTCTGTGTCAATAATCATCTCCATGGAAGGCTAGCCTTTCTTCTGGGTGGTGTAGCATGCTCTGTAAAAGCAAGATTGAGGACAACTCATGTCCATCAGTAGGGAACATGTACTTCTATAGGAATTCTGCACAGCCATAGGAAGCAATGAAGACTGGCTCTATGAACTCTTATGGAAGAATCTCTGGGATGAGTGGAAAAAAAGCACAGTAGGGAAGAGTATGCTACTGTTTATGTAAGAAGGAGAAAGCATATAAATACACATAAACATTTGCTTTTATGAAAGAAACTGGAAGATGAGCTTTACAGCTTAAAAACTTGTGTCTTATATAGAAAAAGGAACAGGGTGGACAATGGTAGAAGTTGATTTTTCTGCATATATTGTATCTCATTTGGAATCTTGTATATATTTTATGTAATTATGAAAGAAAATTAAAACTTTAAAAACCAAAAGCAAAATGAAACAAATAAATCTGGTTATAAATGCACATACCACCTCATTTGGAGCGACTTTAAAACATGTAAATTTGATAGTATTTTCCTGGTGAGCCATACCCTATGCATAAAAACAAAACTATAATAAAATATTATTCTCAATAATCATATATTGCTGGTGGTGTGGATGTTGTCATTCCAAGTCTATTTGTGGACAGTGAAAGAAAGTAATGGATAATTTTGTTGAATATCATTGAGAATCAGCATTTTTAGTTAGAATGAAAGAGCAGAAGAATATGAAAATCCATAAGGTCAAAAAATCTATAGTCCTGAATTTGATGTTTCAGTATGAATTTATGACATAGTTTCTTTAAAAAAAATAGATGACTCACACATGTACACAAATGTTTTCCAGATCTCTCCCCTGAAAAGGTCTGAGTATGGTGACAAACTCAGTAACATAAGCCCTCAGAGTCTTATCTCTAACTGCCTTTGCATTTAAGGGAGCAGGAAAATCTGGTTCTGGGTCAAGGGCAGGAAATGTCCTCCATGTGCCTGGAACAAGGAAACTATCAGCACTATGAAGTGCATGTCAAACTCAAGAGTCACTGACCAAAAATGGGAAATTCAGACCACTAATAACGTTAGTGGATCAAAACATGTCAGAACATGTGATAATGGATCAAAACATGTCAATTAGCTCAAACCCTAAAATCAAATAGCAATAGAATCAAAACCACCTCTTTAGTCACCTTTGGAGTATGCTATGGAACAAATTATTTTGAAAACAAGTTATATGAACTCTATTTCAGGGTCAGTAAACAGTTGATTAAAGGAATCTTTTTATTTGTATTTATTTTTAGCTTTTATTTATTATTTAATTAATTTACTGATTTGAGAGAGGGAGCAAGAAAGAGAGCATGAACCATGGCAGAGGTGGGGAGGGAGGGGCAGAGGGAGAAACAGATTCTCTGCTGAGCTGGGAGCTCATCATGGGGCTCATCCCAGGACCCTGAGATCATGACCTGAGCCAAAGGCAGATACTTAACCGACTGAATCACCCAGGGACAGGCACGGTAGGAAGTTTCTCATTTTAGATGTATTCTTGCTAACATAGTCTAGCTAACAAATAAAGAAGAAATAATAGAATCAGAATACTGCCATTTTGTAATCCCTAAAAATTATAGACATACTGATCTAGGCAATGATCATCAAGACTTCATAACATCATAAAGAACAGCAATGTATTGTGTGTTTACTGTTTGAAGTATGCATCCTCCCTGCGAAGTTCTCTTTTAAAAAACTCAAACTTATTTTTATTTAGACTTTAGATCTAACTACCAATTCGTAAGAAGCACAGGTAAGAGAGGAGCAGGTTTAACAATACCTAGTTGATATTGATCATCAAAATCAAGACGAGGGGAAACCAGACAGGACAGAAGAGCTGGTTGATTCAATTAAAACTTTGCAAGGTTTAAAAAAGGTCAAGGAGCAGATGATGTCAACCAAATACAATGCATAACCTTTGCCTAGATCTTGATTTAAACAGGGTTAGGAAGCACTGAGGGAAAGTCAGACATAGAGTATTAGAAGATATAAACTATGATTACTTTTAAAATGTGACATATTAGACCAAAGTCCTCATCTTTTAGAAAGATACAAGGTTGTATTAATGACTAAAATGACATAATAGATGGTCTTTCTGAGCTTGGCTTCAACATAAGAGAATGTGGTTGGGACGAGGGGTGAAACCAGATCTGTCATGAATTGATAATTGTTAAATCTCTGTGATAGGTACCTAGGGGTTATTGTACTAATTCCTATTTTTTAGTACCTTTAAAGGTTGCTTTTAGGCAACACGCTTGAGCAATGGAGACCTCAGTGAGGTAGAAGGGTCCACAGTGACCACTGGGCTGAATGCAAACAGGCTTATAAGGCAACATACCTCAAAATATCCACAAGCCCCAGCTGACCAATGGGTACTTACACCTGGACACAGGTATCAAAAAAAGAAGGTTCTATACATCCCCATACCTCTTCACCTTCCCCCTTAACTCCAGCCCCTCACCACTGCCTCCTGGCCAACGCTGTCTACTCTGCTGTCCCGCCTGTTGCTCTCTTGCAGTATATTTGAAGACTTCTCCTTTGTTCTGCCTTGGGTGAATCCTTCACTGCCCATTCCACTGGCCTCCACCCCATCAGGTCGCCCCAAGGTATATACCTAAAAATTTTAATATCAAAAAACTTTAACAAATTTTTGTGGAAGAGAGAGTACTGGCAGGAAACTAGCAATTTCTACCATAGTGTGTGTATTCGTGTATATTCATTTTATGGAAGAAACGGTGACTTGGGAAAGAGAAATGAGTGTCATTCTAGGTTGATACCTGTAACGGGAAGATTTAGGAAAAGGAACACAGAAGGAGTCAGAGAAGGAGGTGAGGAGCAAGTGAGAAGGTCAGGAGACAATGGCCTAAAAGACATTAAGTTAGGGGGCATTTGGAAAGGAAGGATCTCCATGCTCATAGAAATGAGCTGATTTCTTTAAGAAAGAAAATTCCTGAGGCAAGAATTATCAAGAACCCACTGTTAAAGCTCACTGACCAAAGCCCCTCTGGAACATACCTAGAGCCCAATAAAGGGAGATTTATTTAGCTGGCTGCCACCAAGGAGAACACATCCTGAGAGACTGTGGGACCTCTAGTAAGAGGCAGTGGAAGGGGCTTCTTTTTTAAAAATATTTTATTTATTTATTCATGAGACACACAGAGAGGCAGAGAGATAGGCAGAAGGAGAAGCAGGCTCCCTTTGGGGAGCCTGATGCAAGACTCCGTCCCAGGACCCCAGGATCATGACCTGAGCCGAAGGCAGATGCTCAACCACTGAGTCACACAGGTGCCCTTGTGGAAGAGGCTTCTTATAGGATTTGGGTTTACACTGGATGGTCCTAAAGCCAGTATAAGGAAACAGCCAGTTCTGAGTGGTTGTCATCCAAGCTGGGGTATCCGAATAGTTTTCCTCCAGGAGATGGGAAGGTTAAAGCAGGGCTGGATGTATCATTGGTAGTCAGGAGGGGGCCATGGTTCATTGTTTGCTGTGGGTGCCAGGTGGCCTTGCCTCTGTCCTGTTTATTTGCTGGGAGCACGGTTCATGCTCAGTGAGGAACATCGGGGCCTGGTGTGCAGGAGGACCGTGTTTCACTTTCTTAATACTTCGATGCCGAGCTTCACGCTGGACTGCAAACCAGGTCAGCAAGGCGCTAGCTCCTAGAGTGTCCGTGTCGGCTTTGTTCTTCCAAGGCCACTTGGGTGTGTTGGGAGGACATCTCAGCATCTCACATGGTGAACCAACTTTAATTTTCCTCTTTAAGAAGAGCACATGCACACATCTTAAATGATAAGGGGGAAATGACAGAGACAAAAATGGTTTCCAAGTGGTATGAACAAGCACAAATTTCACAGCCATAAAGTGGAATGAGAATCACCTAATCAATTACCCAGAAGAGTCCCACGTAGAAACGTAGAAACGATAGATAAACCGCTAAACAAAAAAGTTAAAAGGAGTCTCATTAATGGTTACAGCAATCTTGTTTTGGAAACTGTTAAAAGAAATCCAAATTGTAATGCCTTAATGCACTTCACACCATTAACTTTACATAAAGAGCAGCACCATCAAGAAATAAAAGAAACAATTCAACCGGCATTGCCTGCAGGATTATTTAAGAAAATCACCACTTAAAAACAAAAACCCTAGGTGCTTTTGCATTTATATATCAGTATTGCCTGTATCAAGCAATTTCAGCTGGAAGAAGAAAGACCAAAGTAATTAAAATAATTTTCCTCGATATTGTGGGTACGTGAGTGCAGCAGCTGGACATTTTTATCTCCTTAAGGAGAGATGTTTTTCAAATCACTTTTTGTTCTCTACATCTTGGTAACCAGAATACTGCTTTTATAAAGGCACTTTTGTTCCTGAATATGAAATGATTCTAGAAGCCCACTTCCAGAAAAGAGAGTCCCTCTTTTTCTGCTTGTCACTACCGTGTGGACCTTGAAGTGAACTCTGCAGCAGGTGGGGGTGAAGGCAGATGCTAATACCAATCCTGGAGGAAGCAACATCCTTTCTAAGGGCGAGGAGCTGCCCCTTGAGGCAGAGGCAGGAGAGAAGAGTGCGGAAACACGAAGAAAAGCAGAAGCAGAACCAAGATTGATCATACCTTCTACGAGGCAGACACTTCTCTAGGCACTTCTGACCCACTAACCCCATTCATTCTTACAACACCCACCCTCCAAAGTTAGATGTTATTGCTTATAATTCAGTGGCAATATAAACAGAGGGAAGTTAAGTAACTTGCTCATCTGGTATATGACTGAGACTGCTGGGAGTCTATAGCCTGAGCTGTCTGGGGTTGGTGGGGAGGGGGCGCAGTGGATTGCAAACTCAGATTCCTAAAAGGAGCCAAATGGGTAACATGAAGGTGTGATTTGTGCAGGAGTTAGGTCCTGTGGCCAGGTGGAGAATGTTTGTCCCAACTAAAGGCATTCCATTAAAAAGAAAAAAGTTAAGCACAGTGCTGGTTTCCCAAAACCATGCTGGGTGCCCGCTGGCACACTTCAATTTAGTACCTGTGGATAATGCTGCTGATCCTATGTTTATTTCTCGTCATCCTTGTTCCCTTGCCTTACTGTCCTTCACAAGGCTGTTTCCTTCCTTTACCCACCCCTCCTGCCTCTCTCTCCAAAGGCTCATTCCCAACTAGGACAATTCCTTTTATTCCCTTAATCCACCAGAATGGCTGGGTTAGTTATAACTTGTTACTTATAATCCTCTTTTAACTTTACCGATATAAATAGCAGATTTTTAACTTGTCATAATAAAAGGCCAGTTTATTTAGAGTCTAAGTGATAGAGGATATCCTAGGAATTCAAAACTAGCTCAGTGATTTTGTTTTGGAAAAATATAAGGGCTAGAGTGCACATGGCTTTCCCAAATTCGTATAGGTTTCCCAAGGTCACTTGACTTTTTATTGACAAAACCAAAAGTTAAAGCTAGGTATCTTCATCCTTCCTGCAGAGCAGGAAAGGATTTCTCCAATCCTTTGTTCAGGTAACAGAAAATTCCTGCTTATTCATTTATAACAATTAGGAAAAGGAGTTTGGGTACCACATATATAGGAGGAAGGGACAATATGTCATATCTCTATAAAGCTTCATAGTTTAAAATCAGCTCATTTGCTCATCACAGGCTTAGGAAATGGAAAGAAAAATATTGGGGATCCCTGGGTGGCGCAGTGGTTTGGCGCCTGCCTTTGGCCCAGGGCGCGATCCTGGAGACCCGGGATCGAATCCCACGTCGGGCTCCCAGTGCATGGAGCCTGCTTCTCCCTCTGCCTGTGTCTCTGCCTCTCTCTCTCTCTCTCTCTCTCTGTGACTATCATGAATAAATAAATAAAATCTTTAAAAAAAAAAAAAAGGAAAGAAAAATATTATTTCTACTTTACAGATGGAGAAACTGAGACTGAGAGAGTATGAGTTATTTTTCTAAAGTTACATCCTAGAAAAGTTATAATGAGAAATCCAGTTTCAGACACTTAATATAATGCCCTATGTACTATGCCACTCTGTTTCTCTTTTTCATAGAGAAATCAATACTCACAGGACTTATTGCTGCTTCATTTGTTCTATTTACTTCTAATTTACTCTTTGCTAATTTATTTTATGATCATAAGAGCTACTCAGTTTACTTATTGTAGTGTACTGTCTCTCATGGACCTCCAACAGTAGTATGTAAATAAGCCCAGGCCAGCTTACTAGAAGAGCAGTCATATGGAAGCTAGTCCCCTTTTATCTGCTGGGGCCATCCTAGACCAGCCTGCAGCCACATAGCTCCCAAATTTGTGACATAACCCAGCTAAGATCAACACAACTGTCTCCTTGATTTACAGTTGTCTATAGAAGCATAAGTGAGCCCAGCCAAGGCTATAAGTACACCCAGATGACCTGAAGACATAATAAATAATAAATATTTATTACCTTAAGATATGAAATTTGGGGTGCCTGGGTGGTGCAGTCAGTTGAGCGATCAGCTCTCGGTTTTGGCTCATATCTGATCTCAGGGTCATGAGATTGAGGCCCACATGGGGTTCCATGCTCAGCAGTGAGTCTGCTTCCGATTCTCTCTCCCTCTGCCCCTTCTGCTCATGCTCTCTCTCTCTCTAAAATAAATAAGTAAATAAGTAAATAAATAAATAAATTTTAAAAATGATACTGAATTTTGAGGTAGATTGTTATGCATTAGTAACTAACCGATATAATGTCTTATTTCAGGAGCTAATAATACAGGTTTTTAAAAAGATTTTATTTATTCATGAGAGACACAGAGAAAGAGGCAGAGACATAGGTAGAGGGAGAAGCAGGTTCCATGCAGGAGCCGGATGTGGGACTCGATCCCTGGACCCAGGATCATGCCCTGGGCAGAAGGCAGGCCCTCAACCGCTGAGCCACCCAGGGATCTCAGTAATACAGATTCAACATAGCAAAACCACCACCATTTCTACCAACTGCACAGTTGGTTTCAGACGATGGTGAATTTGGAATTTGGCTTGCAAACAAAAACTCTAAACTTCTCTTTCTTTTTTTAAGTTTCAGGACTGCTTGGCTGACTGAAGATTCTGCATAAAGTGAAAATATGAGAAATGTTGTTGCTAGAGCAATGCCAGTCAGTTGGCAGACTATCATGAGACACAAAACCTATCTGGCTACTGATATATTGATAGATGGCAGTGGATTATTTTTAAAAATATCTGGTAATTTCACTAAAACAACTCTTGATTTCTGCCTGGAAGAAAATACATTCCATGTATTTCAAGGAATGTAAAAGTTCTGAAGGAATGGGACGAGAACATAGAGTGGAATATGTGTTACTACCATAAGCCATGAATTCTCATTTTGGTTGGTATTGCTACCATAGGAAGGAAATTGCTTCTTGGGGTGGGTGGTGAAAAAAATCTTAGATGTTACAAGGACTTGTTGTCCTCCAGAAAGCTGTAATACATAAACACATACATAGTATATTTGTTTTATTAGAATTTTATTGGGGGATGGGAGGTGAGATTAATAGTTTTTTTAAAAGTCTAAAAGGTCTCCTTAAGAGAAGCAATGATTTTTAAAAAGTTGAGAAACACTGCTGTAAGCAGAGGTCAATACCACATCGTCATGGTCAATAATTTTTTCATTGTATCCCCTCATGTTGTTTAGTTTTCTCTTAATTTATATCCTTTAACACTTCTGGCTTCTATTTTCCATTTTCATTCAAAATAAAATCCATCTCCCCTCCTTTCCGGAATAACTTCCAGGCTGGAATCATTACTAATATTTCCATCATCACCAGCATCATCAGTTATTTATTTTTTGTAAAGTGCCACTAGCAAACACTCTCTCTGGATAAATACATTCCATCTGCCACGGAGGTCTCTAGCCTTGTTACCATGGAGTCCCCTAAGGTACAAGTCCCTTATGCCTGGCTAATTTAGCAGCAGATGTTAGAGAAACCAACTGATTTGTGTACCTAGAAAAGGGGGTAAGAGAGCACTTTCATGCTGTGGTCTACTGGGGAGGTGAGGATTTCTACTAGAATAACACTCTGGCCTCTCTCCACCTTCTTACCAATTTCCTCTCTGAGGAGGAGCGAAGACTCAACTCCAAGGCTCACGTCCTACCAGCAGAGAGCATTCATTCTCATCTCTTTCATAATGTAAGTTTTTTAGGAGCTTGCTTCCATGGGGGAGGCTGGTGCTTCGGCAAGTATCTGTAATTCATATGTAAGTTTCAGTCAAAGAAGCCATGCTAGACAGCAGATAGAAGGCCCTTTCTCCACGTAGTATTTTTTCAATCATAAAGTTAGATTTTGATCTCTGACTGATGCCTTCAACTATCAGTTGGCTCCTAACTTGGGCAGATACAAAGGTGGGGGCTAAACATTAGCTTCCTTAAATCCCCACATGAATTTTCCTTAGAAGAAGCTCTCCTAAAGTTGAGATAACATTCTCAGTTCCAAGTTTTATATTTAGCCCTTTAATTAGACCATAGAATGGCTGGATTCCATAATTTATACCTCTTACATGGTTGACGCCATGTCCCATAAAAAGTTAAACTCATGAATTCATGGACTTTATTAGGATTGCCACAAATGAGTCAGATGTGACAATCTTTTAAATAACTATACTGTTCATAATGTGAGAATCAAGGATGTTTAAAGGGGAAGTTCAGTATTATCCTTTTTTACGTGTAATGCATCCAACAAATATGCATGCAGCACACATAATAAGCACTCTGCTGCCCTCCGCTCTGGCAGCAAGGGATGTCTGTAACTCACAACTCTAAATTATGAGACCCTAATAGACTTTTGCTATGTAAACTCTGTAAAAACTTGCTTTCACAGGAAAAAAGTATAAACTTGGCTAGTATTTCTTTTTTTCCTTTTCCTGACTTAATTGTAGACATGATATCTGGAAGCACAGCATCCGTCTTGCACCCACAAAAATAATAATAATAAGAGTGAAATGAAATTAAACATGAGCCAAGCATGTTAAGGCAGGAAGAGAAAGAGCCAGAATTCCTATTGACAATTGAATAATATCAATGAATCAAAGCCACTACCTGCCTTCCTCTAGATTCCTTCTTATTCTGAGGAGAGAGGGAACAAACCTTTATTTATGAAGGCTCTGCTAGTCAAGTGTTGTTCTTGCAGCCAGATGCTTTCCTAAAATTCAATGTGCAACAGTGGATTAGACATACTCTGGCTTTGAAGCTGCTAATATTGTAGAGTCACTTCGGTGTAAGTGAAAAGCATTATGATGAAGGTCAATACAGGAAGGATATAAATAGAAAATAGACCCCTAACATAGTCTAGATTGAGCTTTTGAATTAATAAAATCCAAAATAAAACCTGAAAATAAAAAGATGTTAGGTAAAGGGCTAAGGGGACCAAAGCAACAATTAGAAACAACAGCAACAAGACAATAAAGTTAAAAGTGCAGAGGGGAGTAAAGCTAAATAAATATAGAAAGATAACTAAGGATGAGATATGGGTCAAAGCAAACCTATCCTTTCCTGTCCACTCCCCACCCCACTCTGATAAAATAATCTTGCTTAATTTTATGACAAGTGACAGAGGGGTATTAGCACCATAATATATTATAGACAGGGATTGTGTTCAATCATTATTTATTTCCTACTGCATTTATTTATTTATTTATTTATTTATTTATTTATTTATTTATTTATTTATTTATTATTTTAAGATTTTTATTTATTCATGAGAGGCAGAGAGAGAGACAGGCAGAGACACAGGCAGAGGGAGAAGTAGGCTCCCTGCAAGGAACCCGATGTGGGACTCCATCCTAGGACCCCAGGATCATGCCTGAGCCACCCAGGAGTCCCTGGCCTCCCATTTTATTTTTATTAAAAAATTTTTTTTATTGGAGTTCAATTTGCCAACATATAGCATAACACCCAGTGCTCATCCCGTCAAGTGCCCCTCTCAGAGCCCATCACCCAGTCACCCCAACACCCTGCCCACTTCCCCTTCCACTACCCCTTGTTCATTTTCCAGAGTTAGGTGTCTCTCATGCTTTGCCACCCTCACTGATATTTTCACTCATTTTCTCTCAATTCCCTTTATTCCCTTTCACTAATTTTTATACTCCCCAAATGAATGAGAACATATAATGTTTATCCTTCTCTGATTGACTTACTTCACTCAGCATAATACCCTCCAGTTCCATCCACGTTGAAGCAAATGGTGGGTATTTGTCATTTCTAATGGCTGAGGAATATTCCATTGTATACATAGACTACATCTTCTTTATCCATTCATCCTTTGATGGACACCGAGATCCTTCCACAGTTTGGTTATTGTGGACACTGCTGCTATAAACATCGGGGTGCAGGTGTCCTGGTGTTTCACTGCATCTGTATCTTTGGGGTAAATCCCCAGCAGTGCAATTGCTGGGTCGTAGGGCAGATCTATTTTTAACTCTTTGAGGAACCTCCACACAGTTTTCCAGAGTGGATGCACCAGTTCACATTCCCACCAACAGTGCAAGAGGGTTCCCCTTTCTCCACATCCTCTCCGACATTTGTTGTTTCCTGTCTTGTTAATTTCCCCCATTCTCACGGTGTGAGGTGGTATCTCATTGTGGTTTTGATTTGTATTTCCCTGATGGCCAGTGATGTGGAGCATTTTCTCATGTGCTTGTTGGCCATGTCTATGTCTTCCTCTGTGAAATTTCTGTTCATGTCTTTTGTCCATTTCATGATTGGATTGTTTGTTTCTTTGCTGTTGAGTTTAGTAAGTTCTTTATAGATCTTGGATATTAGCTCTTTATCTGATAGGTCGTTTGCAAATACCTTCTTCCATTCTGTAGGTTGTCTTTTAGTTTTGTTGACTGTTTCTTTTGCTGTGCAGAAGCTTCTTATCTTGATGAAGTCCCAATAATTCATTTTTGCTTTTGTTTCTCTTGCCTTCATGGATGTATCCTGCAAGACGTTGCTGTGGCCAAGTTCAAAAAGGGTGTTGCCTGTGTTCTCCTCTAGGATTTTGATGGAATCTTGTCTCACATTTAGATCTTTCATCCATTTTGAGTTTATCTTTGTGTATGGTGCAAGAGAGTGGTCTAGTTTCATTCTTCTGCATGTGGTTGTCCAATTTTCCCAGCACCATTTATTGAAGAGACTGTCTTTTTTCCAGTGGATAGTCTTTCCTGCTTTGCCGAATATTAGTTGACCATAAAGTTGAGGGTCCATTTCTGGATTCTCTATTCTGTTCCATTGATCTATGTGTCTGTTTTTGTGCCAGTACCACACTGTCTTGATGAGCACAGCTTTGTAGTACAACCTGAAATCTGGCATTGTGATGCCCCTGGTTCTGATTTTCTTTTTTAAAATTCCCTTGGCTATTTGGGGTCTTTTCTGATTCCACACAAATCTTAGGATGATTTGTTCCAACTCTCAGAAGAAAGTCCATGGTATTTTGATAGGGATTGTATTAAATGTGTAAATTGCTCTGGGTAACATTGACATTTTCACAATATTAATTCTTCCAACCCATGAGCATGGAATGCAAGGCTGGTTCAACACTCGTAAAGCAATCAATGTGATTGATCATATCAGCAAGAGAAAAAAAAAAGAACCATATGATCCTCTCAATAGATGCAGAGAAAGCATTTGACAAAATACAGCATCCATTCCTGATCAAAACTCTTCAGAGTGTTGGGATAGAAGGACATTCCTCAGCATCTTAAAAGCCATCTAAGAAAAGCCCACAGCAAATATCATTCTCAATGGGGAAACACTGGGAGCCTTTCCCCTAAGATCAGGAACAGGACAGGTATGTCCGCTGTCACCATGGCTATTCAACATAGTACTAGAAGTCCTAGCCTCAGCAATCAGGCAACAAAAAGAAATAAAAGGCATTCAAATTGGCAAAGAAGAAGTCAAACTCTCCCTTTTTGCAGATGACATGATACTGCACATAGAAAACCCAAAATACTCCACCCCAAGATTACTAGAACTCATACAGCAATTCAGCAGTGTGGCAGGATACAAAATCAATGCCCAGAAATCAGTGGCATTTCTATACACTAACAATGAGACTGAAGAAAGAGAAATTAAGGAGTCAATCCCATTTACAATTGCACCCAAAAGCATAAGATACCCAGGAATAAACCAAATAGGTAGAGGATCTATGCCCTAAAAACTACAGAACACTTCTGGCCTCCCTTTTTATTTTTTTTATTTTATTTTTTTTTTAATTTTTTTTTTTTAATTTATTTATGATAGTAACAGAGGGAGAGAGAGAGAGGCAGAGACACAGGCAGAGAGAGAAGCAGGCTCCATGCACCGAGAGCCCGACGTGGGATTTGATCCTAGGTCTCCAGGATCGCGCCCTGGGCCAAAGGCAGGCGCCAAACCGCTGCGCCACCCAGAGATCCCTGGCCTCCCTTTTTAAAAAAGAAATTTACCTTCTTACATATACTGAAAAATTTTTTGTGATGATTTAATATACAAATCTCATAAACTTTCCTTAATTTGTGCTGGGTATGATATGGAAACCAAGCTGTGTCTCAGATGCTTAATAAATATTCAATGTTGTCTGTTGAAAACATGTTTTGGACTCAAATCTGTGCTACATCTTCTTTGAAATTCTCCAAACTCTGTATGCTTTCATGGTCCAGTTCTCCTTCTCCCTTCAATGGTAGCTGAGTGAATCAAGAAGCTCATGGAAGATACTGGGAACTGGGCATTCTTGCTTGAAAAGAGAGAAGGAGGAAGCTAAAAGCATCCTGGTGAGCTGAACCAAGCAACCCTAAAGCTAGGGGTGTCTGGAATGATCTCTCCTGCTTGATGCTCCTCCTTTCAGTCACTATTTCAGTGACTGTAAGCATTATCTTCTACCTGCCTGTGATGGCTTAACAAACTTCCCTAAAACTTAGTGGCTTAAGACAACCACTACTTATTCAGCTCAATGTATGGCAGGTCAGTTCTTAGTTCAGGTGTGGCTTATCTTGGTTGGGCTTGCTTGTGTTTTATGGTCAACAAGTGGGTTGGGACTGGTTATATTTTTGCTGATCTTGGTTGTTACAGCTAGGTAAACTGGGGCCTTTGTCTCTATGGCCTCTCATCCTCTAAGTTGATTTACATGGTACCTTAGGCTCCAAACACAACAAATGAATAGACATTAATGCATGAGCACCTTCCAAGTCTCTGTTCATGTCATGTTTGCTACTTGTCCCAAGGTCATATTTAAAAGCCTGGAGAGACAAAATCCTCTTAATGGGAGGAATGACAAAGATGTTGCATAAGGGCATAGCTACTAGGAGGGGCCATTTTTGGCAATTAGCCCATTACAGTTGTGCCTTCAAATCAATTGGGGATAATGGCTGATGCCTAGGCAGTATGCCAAGCCAATTACATCAGAATTTCTGGGAGTGGGACTTGGCCTCAGTGTTTATTTTTAGTTTTTATTTTTTGCCAATGGTCTAGGGTTCTGTCTCCAACTCTGGGATGTGAGTTTACAGAAAAGAATTAGGTTCCCTGAAAACTTCTTTTGCAGTTGGTAAACTTTTCAATAATTCAGGACTTTTTGATATGGAAACCCTATTTTTATCCAGCTAACTTGGCAGGCCAATTCAGCTAAAACAGTTAAAATGGATTGCTCTTTGTAGATTGGAGTCTCTCAAAAGTTAGTGTGCTTCAGAATCACCTGCAGGGCTTATTGAACACAAATCTCTGAACCCCTCCCAAGAGATTCTGAATGAATAGGCCTGCTGTGGGGCCCAGGAACATGGATTTCTGAGAAGTTCCCTGGTGATGCTGCTGCTGTTGATCAGAGATATTTCAGGAAGCACTCGTTTTGACCCGGCCTCCATTAGATATCGTGTATGATCACCTCGGTCTCATTGCCCAGTGGATGGCTGTGGTTATCACTGTGAGCAGAAGTGACTTTGCAATAAGTTTAAAGTCTTTTGTTCTAAGCATTTAGATACAGCCACAGAGTATGTAATCACTACCACAGGGTCTGATGGGCTGGGAGACTTTTCCAATTGTCTGAGAGACTTAAAGTGCCTCCATGGGACATTCACTTGGCTAAAAATCCAGCTCTCTACCCTTCCTTCCCAACTTTCTCTTAAATGATCAAAAAAAAAAAAAAAAAAAAAGAAGAAAAAAAAAAGATGAGGATTTGGAAGGGCAGCAGCAAAGAAGCCTGAAATCTTTAGTACTCAACAATAAAAGTCTGAGACTTTACAGTGAACTCATTCATCCAGCTAACAATCATCAGTCAGAACTCACAAAAGATTTCCGATGAATCCCTTGAAGTGTATGAACCTAACCCTCTACCAACGGGGAAGGAGTGATAATAGAAAAAAAAATTACTTGCTCTTTCCTAGATAAGAGCAAATGTTTTTTAAGTGCAAGTTATTTGCAGCTCATGCCTTGATCATAAGGAACTGAACACTCTGGTTTATCCTGATAATGGAATAGAGAATGAAGAGGTTCTTATCGGCACTGCCCAGAAAATTATTTTCTATTCTTTAATGTAATCACATATCTATTTATAATCACATATCTATTTATAAAAAAACACACTCCGTCTATATATTCCCATCTAATTCTAGGTAACATGAATTCAACAGTTTGTTAGACACACAGCCCACTCTCCGTGGGAATCTCCAAAGAGAAGGATGGTTTTATACAGCATAGAAGCCATTGCTTGATACTATTTTTCTGCTCATAGTGACATTACCAGCTTTGCCAGAGCTTAGCGCCTTAACTTTTACCCAGTCTAACCCGTGCTCAGCCTGGGCCACTCATCTTCCACTGATCTCTTAATAATTTTAAAATTTCCATTCCTTGGAGCTCCTACTTTTCCCATGTACCCCTCAATCTCCTGTGTTCCTTTCTCTCTGTGATCAGTAAGGACATCCTTTTTCCTAAAGTCTTTTTCTTCTTATTAAAAATTATTTATTAATTTGAGAGAGAGAGGTAATGAGAGAGAGAGAACTTGAGCATGATCTGGGGGAAGAGGCAGAGGAAGAGGGAGAAGCAGATTCCCACTGAGCAGGGAGCCCGATGAGGGACTCAATCCCAGGGGCCTGAGATCACAACCTGAGCCAAAGGTAGCCACTTAACCAACTGAGCCACTCAGGCACCCCCTAAATTCCTTCTCTGCTGAAATTATGGCCCTATAGCAGATATATTTGGTCCTCAAACCATATGGTTTTTTTTAGTTTTATCATTTAGCTCTCTCCCTCCATGTGCATACAGGAATGCCCAAGAAGCACCAAGTTCAACAGCACACTCATGTAACAACAGCAATTATTATCAGAGGAAACAGTGAATTCTCACTGGTCACCATGCTTTATATTGAATTAATATTTTTGGTCTAAGAGAAGTTATTGTTTGTATTTTATCGATGATGACATGAAGTACAGAGAGACTCCTACTTTCCTATTTACATCACCACTAAATCTAGCCCTCCCTGCCTTTTTCTATATTCATGACCTGCCGAGTGTAGGCTACTGTCTCAGACTGTTCCTCAGTTAAGGAAACTTCTCTCAGTCAGCCTTGCTGATGTTACAGTGGAATGGTAGTGTGGTTTATTGACAGCTACCAGTAAGTTTAGTTAGAAGATGAAATATTTCTTTAAAGGTGAATTTTACACAATCCCATGGAAGATGGTGACACAAGACAGGAGAAATCCCTAATGAACTCGTAATGGAAGATGTAGATTTCTGAAATTCCCAAATTCTCAAATCCAAATATCATCAGCTGCCACTCTGATTCCCGTTAAGGAGGGTTCCACCACAGTCAGCAGTTTACCTTTGTTTTTCTATTGGGCATTCTGATATCTTCTTGCATTTCCCCTTTGGTCACTCCACCTGTTTGCTCTGGAGATAGCTTACCAGGTGTAGTAACATCAGCTGGGACAAAACATCAGCTTATCTTCAAGTATTTAAGGTTAGAGCAACAGAATGAAAGATCAAGTTCTTGCGCCCAGCAGCCCTCAGCAAGGCCAGGTTTAGCCTGATTTAATGTTTCTCTCTGTGGCACATCCCCTATTACCATTCAACCTTGCATACCATCTCCCTGTACAATTCCTCTCTGTAAGACTCTCAAGTGTTTGCATATTTTTAGTTACAAAGTTTCAATCCAGACAGAATTTAAATGGTTTTCATGGTCACATTGGTTCACATATGCATAAGGATATGTGTTTAGGTGCAGAGGTGGTAACGAGGGCAGTGGAAGGATGAGGGGGAATTAAAATGTTTACTCCTTACTGTGGTATCTAAACCCCAGGGCTGCCACTACCAAAAACCCAAAGGTGTTTTTTCTCCTTAAAATATGTCAGTCTAGGGGTGCCTGAGTGGCTAAGTCAGTTAAACATCTGACTTTGATTTCAGCCAGGTCATGATCTCAAGGTTGTGGGATGGAGCCTGGAGTTGGGCTCTGCTTTCAGAGAGTAGTTCACTTGAGGTTCTCTTACTCCCGCTGCCTCTTGCCCCTGCACACACACTCTCTCTCTTTCAAATAAATAAATAAAACTTAAAAAATATGTCAGTCCAATAACATGTATAAATAACACAGAAATTAAGCCAAATAATTAATAATATTGACATCATTGACTATGCACACTGGTTTTGTGTTGAATGGCCATTTGTAGGGGGAATAAATAAACAAACTGTGGATGAATAAATAAACAAATATGAGCCACACACTAACATGTTTATCTCAAGTTAACTTGGAGCTATTTGAATATTTGAATTTCACAGAAGCCACAACGAACAGAACAAAATACTGAGGTTGACAACATTGTTTCAAGTGGGCTAAGTCAAAATTTAGCCAATGTCTTATTAGATAATACTTTGCAGGCTCTGGCTTTACCACACCTTTCTTTTCAGGATTTTAAATTCCACATTTCTTCTCTTTGTCCCAAGCAAAGTCAGATGTGACTAACTGGAATATTTAATTTAAAAATTTAGTAATATTTTAAAATGTGTGTAGTTTGATAATATTTGTTTATTACTTGCAGAGTTAGCTCATTACTTTTACTGTCATTCCTGATGTATTTGAACTCATTTATTCCATTTCATTTTGCTCTATTTGACCTATTTTTAAAAGTGTAACTTTCTGTTCTCCTTTCTTATTTTTTGAATTGATTTTCACCAAATTCTACCTTTTTCTCTCTACTTAAAAATAATGAATATTCTTTTCTTGTAGAAAATACCCTGGGGTGGGGGTGCTGGATGATTCAGTTGATTGGGTTTCTAACTCTTGGTTTCGGTTCAGGTTGTGATCTCAGGGACTGAACCCTGCTTTGGGCTCTGTGCTTAGCACGGAGTCTGCTTGGAACTCTCTCTCCATCTCCCTTTGCCCCAGGATTTCTCTCTCTCTCTAAAATAAATAAATCTTTAAAGAAAAAAGAAAAGAAAATACTTTGTAAAATTTAATATCAATATTTAACCTCGTAATAGTCTAAAATTAATATCAATATATTTACCTGCCTCCTGAACAACACAATCATTTTAAGATACTTTAAATCTAATGACCTACCCAAATTATATGTAATATCCAGGATTCTGGGTCTATCTTGAATTTTGTATTTTTTTGTTTATACTTTGAAGATTTGTCTGGCCTTTTGCATATTTTATCCATTTTCCTTGCTCACAATCCCTTCTTGCATCTCAGATCTACCTTTCTAGAATAATTTGCTTTCTTCCTAAAGCAAATCCTGTGCTTCCTTTCTTTAGAAGTTCTTTAGAAAGAAATCATTGTGAGTAGCCTCCTTCACTTTTGTGTCTGTCTCTGTCTCTAGAAATATGACATGAGAGTGTATAATAAATATGTGTAAAGTGTAATAT
The DNA here is from genome assembly GCF_053574225.1 of Canis aureus. Lineage (NCBI taxonomy): Eukaryota > Metazoa > Chordata > Mammalia > Carnivora > Canidae > Canis > Canis aureus. The sequence continues at coordinate 18,697,173 of NC_135636.1, forward strand.
CAAAACTAATACCAACCCAGTTTAAGCCTTCCTAGTTTCTCTTTTTTTAAGCTTTCATTTAAATTCCAGTGCAGTTAATATACAGTGTAATATTAGTTTCAGGTATACAATAAAAAGTCGGTACTTCCATACAATATCCAGTGCTCATCACACGTGTCCTCCTTCATCCCCCCAATCTATTTCACCCATCCTCCTCACTCACTTCTCTTCTGGTAACCATCAGTTTTTTCTCTATAGTCAAGAGTCTGTTTTTTTTGTTTGTTTTTATCTCTCTTTTTTCCCCTTTGCTCATTTGCTTCTTTCTTAAATCCCCCATGTGAGTGAAATCATATGGCATTTGTCTTCTCTGACCTTTTTCACTCAGCATAATACTCTCTAGCTCCATCCATGTTGTTGCAAAAGGCAAGATTTTATATATATCACATCTCTTTATCCCTTCATCAGTTGATGAACACTTGGGTTGTTTCTGTAATCTGGCTATTGTAGATAACGCTGCTGTAAATATTGGGGTGCATGTATCCCCTTGAATTAGTACTTTTGTATTCTTTGGGTAAGTACCTAGGAGTGCAATTGCCAGCTCGTAAGGTAGTTCTATTTTTAACTTTTTGAGGAAATCATACTGTTTTCCAAAGTGGCTTCACCAGTTTGTTTTTCTGCCAACAGTGCTGGAGAGTGCCCTTTTCTCCACATCCTTGCCAAAACCTGTTGTTTCTTAAGTTGTTGATTTTATTCATTCAAACAGATGTGAGTTGATAGCTCATTGCCCAGTTTCTCTTTGTCTTTAAAGTCTCTATATTTCGCCCTCATTCTTGAAAGATTTTTTAATTGAGTATAGAATTCTAGGCTGACCAATATTTTCTCACATAAAAAAATCCAATATAGTTAGCATACAGTGTTATATTAATTTCAGGTTTATAGTATAGTGATTCAACAAATTCCATATTATTACTCAGGGCTTATCAAGATATATCTTTTCACTTTGAAGGGATACATTTTTTTCTCTGCTCCATTGTTTTTTAGAAGAAATTGGCTCTTTATTTTTATTTATTTATTTTTTTTTGAAATTGGCTCTTTAAATTTTATTCCTTTGTAGGTAATGTACTTTTCCTTTCTGGCTGCTTTTAAGATATTTTCTTCTGTATTTACTAAAACATGTCTAGGTGCTAGGAATTTATTGAATTTCATAAAATTTGATTAATTTTGGAAAATTATAGTCATTATCTCTCACATATTGTGTCTCTCCATCATTTGGTTTTCTCCTGAAACTGAGTATATGTGTACTGGAACTTCCCACTCTATCATCCACATCCCTTAGGCTCTCTTTTATAATTTGCATCTTTTCCTCTGTGAGTTGTATTTTATATAATTTCTTCAGATCTGACTCTTCAGCTGTGTCCAATCTGCTGTTTCATCTATTCATTAGATTTCAGATTATTTTTCAAATCTGCCTGATAAACATTGAGTCTCCTATTCCTTTATCATTATTTCAGTATCCCTTTGGATTTTTAAAAAATAATAATAAACAAATTTATTTCCTATTTCATATATATTAATGTAAGCATGTGCTGTTTTTGTAGGTTTTATTCTGGTGATCTCTCAATCCTGCTTTGTTCATTAAAACCAAAGCTCTGGGATTCTGCTCCCTCCCGCTAAGTTAAAGACCTCTTCACCTGAATTCAGATCTACCTGGTTAACCTTACCAGGTGCAGGACAAGATGCCAGGATGGAAAGAGAGTATGGGATTGTCCTTAGATTCTGTGTGATATTCCTGCCACACAGACAGAAAGCATAGTGGCAGTTAAGACTAAGCTGAGGAGTGAAAAGACAGACAGGAGGACCAGTCATAGTTGAGTTTAACTAGATTAGTTAAAGAGAGAAAATACAGATGATGTTTTGGGACACAGTGAAATGGACCCAATAAAGATCAATACATGCCCAAAAGGGTTAGTCAATATTCCTCCTCTGGGGAGAGGCAAATGAGAAGTGAGAGGGAGTGGGGGGAAGTGAAGTGTTGGCAGAAATCTCCTAAAAGTGACTTATAGAGGACGTTTTGGTTTCCCACAGCACAGTCTCTTGTTTCAACTCTGATTCCAGCTGCAGGTATTGTGGGTAGTTTCCTGTGAGCTCAGTCACCTTGCTAACATCATTGCACTGGGGACACAGTTGTGTCTAGCTTTCTGCTTTGGAGCCTTGTCTGAAGCCTCAGAAAACTGCTTGTCTGAAGCCTCAGAAAACTGCTCAGCCTTTCAGCAAGATGGTATCACTCAACCTACAGGGAGGTGCAGCTGGTAGGGAATTTGGCTGTTTCTTTGGGAAACTCCCAGTGACAGTGTCTTTGGGTCGTTTATCCTGGGCTGCTAATATTCCCTAAAGACCATCTTCTGCTTGCCCACAATCTGGTAGTGGATGTAGAAAGAAGGCAAAGTTCTCCATATTGAACACGTGCTTATGTAATTTTCTGTTTGCAATTGGGGAATCAGCCACAGTGATTACAAAAATCTTCCATGTCCTCAACGACGTTCACAAAAACCATCCATGGCCAGAACAATCATTGAGCATTTTCCAGGTGGAAGTTACAGCATCAGTCTGTGTTTCTGTGCATAATGCCAAGACATGGGTCCTGATTTTGCATGGCTGGCTGTTTCTTTTGAGCTTAGCTCATCCTCTGGAAAAATGCAGGACATTTATTATAATCATGGTGAAAGGAAGAATAGTTTAAATTCAGCCCAGAGATACGTGAAAATAGCTTAGCAACATTTCTCTAGTGTCAAAATCAATTGTCAATTGTGCTTATGTTTAAGAAACTTTTTATTTTGAAAAATTCAAGTATTCAAAGAGTAGTACAATGGACTTGTACTATTTAAGCTCACTAATTAACATTTTGCCACATTTGCTTCCCTTTACTGACTCTATCTCTCATTCTGTATCTCTGTTTCTCTGTCTCCCTACTCTTTCTGCATCTATGTCTGAATGGATGTATGACTACACATACACAGACATATATATATTTGATGAACAGTTTGAGGGTAAGATGCTGACATCACCTCTATTCCTAAATATCTCTACACATATCTGTGCAGACGTATGTATTATCTTACATAACCACAGTACAGTGATAAAAAATCAGGAAATTGAACATTGACATAATGTTGTTATCCAATATAGAACACATATTCAAATTTTGCTAAGTGCCTTATTGTCTTTAACAGCAATATTTCTCCCCATCCAGAATCTATTATGAGATCAGGCATTTAATTTAATTTTTATATCTTTTTAGTCTACTTTAATCTGGAAAAGAATCATCAACCTTTTTTTTTTTTTTGGTCTCTCATGACATTGATATTTTTGAAGAGTACAGGCCACTTTTCATGTAATCTTCTGACATAAATAAATAGCTTTTAAAATAGCTGATCTCAGAATGGGTATACTTTAAATCTGTAGACACAACAGTGATTAGATTAAGTCAGTTTGTGGCTTGAATTTTACAAAACTCCTTCATCCTTTTGCTTCAAAGTACTCTGTACTATATGGGTATATATATAGTTCAATTAGGAGAAAATAATGAACTTAGGGCTTTGAGACACTCTCTGACATAATTGAGGTCAATCCTGTGATGCCACAGAGGTGTGGTTAGGAATCAATGGTCTATCGTGAAACACAGACCATACGGATTTTAACACATTTGGCAGATAAATTATCTCAATAACTTATCCTAAGAAGCCATACATCTGGAAATAAATCATAAGGTAATATATAAAATTAAAATTGTATCAAGAAAATGTTTTTTTTGGATGCTAAAATCAAAGACTATTTGCTTGCATACTTAGAGAAGAAGATTGGTGATTCTATACAGTTCGCACGAACTATGATATATGGTAACCTACTTTTTATATGATTTCCCTTTAGAACTAAAATCCTAGTTATGATGAAGACAAAGGATATTAATTATTAAAAAAAGTTCCCATATCCAAAACACAGTAGGTAAGCTACGTTTATATATAGCAGCCCAGCTCCCTGAGCTTTACCATTGAGTATGTTCCAGTTGAGCCAAAGCTCCATCGTTGCAATGCCATTGAGGAACAATCTACAGAAGGATTTCCCCCTTAAGGGTTCTGATTTTCAGAACAAAATGAAGGACAAACATGAAACCAAAATGGATAAGGAAGACAAAGAACTGTCTGTGGTGCTTAATCTCTGGACCCCTACAGGTTAATGGACCGGGAAGCAGGGATGGTTGCAGTGGAGGGGAACAGGTAAGTTATATTTATTCTATTAGCCTTCAAGTGTGAAATTTCCTTATTTGTTCTGTGTTTTGTTTAAGTAATGTGATTAGAAAGGAATTTTTCAGACACAGATGATGTTTGCACATTTTAACTATTTCTACCCAGACCACTCTACTTTCTTAGTTACATTATAGTAATTGCATTATAATTATGTAGAATTTCAGGATATTTCTGCTTTGTCTTAAAACTATGTTGATGACTGAAAGCTCTTCGTTGAGTGCCTCAGAATTTGTTTCAGTTGCTGGCACTAAAGTCAGCAATTGAATTATCAAAGTGTCTGGCAGACCTAGAGAATTAGAAATAATAATTTGCACAGTATTCCAGATCAAAGGAGGGAAGGAAACTGTTATTCACAGCCACTTCTCCAGGAGCATTATTATTCATTCTGGATTGAAGCCATAGGAAGATGCTGTATAACATATGTTTTTAGAATGTGTAATTTAACATGGGGTGTTGTCATAAAAAGGAAATTACCAAGTTGTATTTAGCTTGAGGTGTTCATATTAATATTTTTTACCCTTTCCTTTCTTCTTTTGAATGAAGTTGGCTGTCCATTAGGAGGGAAAGCATAGATATTTTTTTATTCTTGATTTAAATGGAAAATAGTGAAACTATTCCCAATAATTTAACAATTTTTTTAAAAAAATTTTTTATTTATGATAGTCACAGAGAGAGAGAGAGAGAGACAGAGACACAGGCAGAGGGAGAAGCAGGCTCCATGCACCGGGAGCCTGATGTGGGATTCGATCCCGGGTCTCCAGGATCGCGCCCTGGGCCAAAGGCAGGCGCCAAACCGCTGCGCCACCCAGGGATCCAATTTAACATTTTTTAATGTACCACTTGCATGTGGAGACAGTGAACTCAAGTAAGTGACTGTGGTCACTTAAATGAATAATTCATTTAGTTATCTCATTCTTGCCCTTCTCTTTACAATTGTAATGGTATTATAGAAACTAAGATGTGACTTCTATCCAGTAGATTTAGCACCTCTGAGTGAACTAAAATACAAGTCATCTATAAAATATTTTTGATTTGTCTGTTCAAATGAAGGGATTAAAAAAGGGAGGAACTAAAATTGGGAAATGAAACTCAGAAACACTGAAGGGTTTCAGATATATTACAGACACAACATCAATAACAGAAATTCCACAGCCTCCCTTTATTTCCCATTAAATGTTCATATTTTTGGAGCAACTTTCTTCCTGTTACATCAGCAGCATACTTAGAATGAGCTTTTTCCATGAGGTCTGAGAACTGAAGCTTATGAAGGTATTCATGCAACAAACCCTCAAAACTGCTCTCCTAGAGAGGGTGAGTGATTGGTGAATTAAGAGCCAGGAAAAGAGATGGAGGATTCGGTTTTCCAAATCTTTTTGTTGGGGACTCACTTTACTTATTTAAAATGCTTTCTTTCTTGATGATTTCCTTTCTTTTTTTCCCCACTAACCTCTTCTCTTCCATACCTGCTATGTGATACTATGCTGACCATGTTCATGTATACACACATACACACACACACACTGATGAAAGACATGGGCCAGCTGAGTGTTGCATGGAGACTATTGTGGCTATAAGCCAATATCAAATGATAATGGAGAATGTGATTAAAGATCTCACCTGAAGCACATTTCTCCTAGTCCAGGGATTGGCCAACAACAGTCCACTTGTTAGAACCTACCCTATCTTCTCTTTCTTTCTCCTTTCTTTTCTTTCTTTCTTTTTTTTTTTTTTAAGTAAAGGCTTATTGGAATATAGCTTTACCCATTTATTTACATATTGTCTGTGGCTGCTTTCAGGATACAGGGGATGGCAGAGTTGAATAGTGGTGACAGAGACCACATGGCCTGCAAAGCCTGAAATATTTATTTTCTGGCCCATTATGGAAAACAGTTGCTGACCCCTGCTAAAAGACAAAACATTATTTCACAAAGGTTGGTCCCAGACCAGCAGATCCAGCATCATCTAGAAATTTAATAGAATGCAAATTCTCCAGCCTCATCCCAAATGTAAGGAATAAAAGTATCCGAGGGTGGGGCTTACAATCTGTCTTTTAACAAACCCTTTGAATAATTGGGATGCTTTCTCAAGACTCTCCTGGGTCAGAGCATCCCAACCAGATGGTGTTAATGCATTTCAGGTGTGCTAACAATATTGTTCTATAGGCCATGGGTGGCATCATGTAGGATCACACAGAATCACAGTCTGGGGAAAAACGTAATTCAAATTGTGTTTTCGAAATTCATTTGAGCTGAACAGATAGAAGATGATGTTTTCCATACAGAATGAATTTCCTATCAATCTCAGAGTTGATTTTAGAATGACCAAAAAGAACATTCTGATAATACTTTCTAGTTTACAAGGTTGTCCAGAGTGATCTCAAAGACATTTTCAGTTTGAAAGTGTTACTTTAAGATGATGCAGAAAATCTCAGGATAGAGGGCACTTATCTATGTGTATTGTGTTTGTGTGTATTTAACACCTTTTCTTTAAGACAAAGAAATATCTTGTAGGTGGGTTCAGTAGAGAGATATACAAATGTATTTTTTGAGTATCCTTAATGCAAACCTGTTGTGTCAAGCTTTAAACAAATACTATATGATATGAACATCTAGACTGGATAAATTAGCCCAGAGGATCATTTTGAAGACATTAAATCAGTAACTTACTTGAAGTATTAATATCCCAGATTGCACCTAAATAAGATTCCACTGACAAGAATCCACTGCAAGTCATGTTTTTAGAACATTTTTCTCTTGCTTTCAGCAAAACATGCCTATAGGGTAGCCCATTCATAACTGGTGAGTACATGCTTGAATGTCAACTAGTGAGTAATAAACAGTGGTCCACTGCCCATCCATCACAAAGATAAAGAATGTTGACTTTCAGTGGTTTGCAGACTAGGGCCAAAAAAGAACACTGGCTTGGGGAATTGGGCCTGTAGCCTATTGACTCTAGGTCTTCAAATTCCTTTCTACAAATCTTTGTCCTGGAATTTATTTTTTTTAATTTATTTTTTATTGGTGTTCAATTTACCAACATACAGAATAACCCCCAGTGCCCGTCACCCATTCACTCCCACCCCCCGCCCTCCTCCCCTTCTACCACCCCTAGTTCGTTTCCCAGAGTTAGCAGTCTTTACGTTCTGTCTCCCTTTCTGATATTTCCCACACATTTCTTCTCCCTTCCCTTATATTCCCTTTCACTATTATTTATATTCCCCAAATGAATGAAAACATATAATGTTTGTCCTTCTCCGACTGACTTACTTCACTCAGCATAATACCCTCCAGGTCCATCCACGTTGAAGCAAATGGTGGGTATTTGTCATTTCTAATAGCTGAGTAATATTCCACTTGTCCTGGAATTTAGACTGCTTCCAGGATCCCTAGAACTGTCTCAGATCAATTGGGTCCAGGATGCTTTGAAAATCCCCTGTGGTCTTGGTCTAGCGAGAGATTTCCATCATGCTCAGAGTATTGCCCAGTGAGTTGCTGTTGGTCCAGCTGGGCTTGAGATAATATTTGCACTGGCATGCCCTGCTAATCCCATCCTTGCCCACCAAATACACACATATACATACATGTCATGGAAGCACTTGGACACTTGGACCCCCAAAGCTTGTGCTGATATGAAGTTGTGTTATAGGCCCACCATGGATTAAATTGATCAGATCTACTTTGAATCATTGCATGGTTAGGCCAAGATAACAAATGGAGTTTGACCTTATTCCCTGACCCAAAACTCTTCTCACCACTGGGAGGAGCTTTGTGTGCATGCGTATCTGCCTCAACTGGCATGCACCTTGTCGGGCCTAGGGGTAAATGCACTACCAGAGAAGTCTTCTGTAGAGAGGCGGCGAGAGGCCCACACTGGCCCTGTGTATCTAGTTCTGGGCACCTGGGAACACAGGATGTGGTCTGAAAGAGGAGTTATGGACTCTGGTGGTCCTGTGCTCTAGGCCTAGGCTTCTTGCTTTGTGGGGAACAGAACAACTAGAAGAAGACTAGAACAGATCCACTGAAGCGGGGGACCTGGAGAGAGGCCCATGTTGACCAAAGTCTAAAAGTGGCTCTAAATAGGTCTTCTCAACCTTCTCACATTGACATTGGTGGCCATATAATTCTTTGTAGGGTATATGGCAGCATCCCCAGCCTCTACCCACTAGATGCCAGTAGCACCTCAACTGTGACACCAAAAATGTCTCTAGATGATTTCTGGCAGATGTGATCAAATGTCTACAGAGGACAGAATCGTCCCTGGTTGAGAACCACTGTTCTACACCAAATACCACTTAGTCCCAGCATGTATAGATCTTCCTTGATCAACTTAAAACCAGATCCTCCTTCATTGGGCCTTTAAAACAAGAATGAAATGCAGTTAAGGCAGCTCCTTTTACATTACATCCTACATTATTACATTATTAGTGTATTATTAGTGTGCATAATAGTGGTTCGACTCCTTGTGAGATTTACTCACAATCACACTGGAAGGTAAAGTCAGAAATCCACATCCTTAAATTTTATCAGTCTGATATTGGGACCAAATCCATCAGGCAGATGGCTACTATTTCAGAATCAAACATCCAAGAAAAACTCAACTCATGTACTGATTCTATGAAATGCACACAATGAAACTACAGACATTGATTCCATTAACTCAGAAGAAAATCTATTTGGTGCTATAAACCCAAAGTTGAGAACAGAAGGCAAATGTTGAGTAGAAGTGCTCCTTGCTAAAATACATCAAGAATAATGGACATTATATTCACTTCCAATGTCAACATATGTGTAAATCTCATAAATGTGGCTGCTTGAAATTATATTTCTATCATTCCCCCAAATAAAATAATATAAAAGTAATTAATAAATTACCTGCTTATTCCAAATCATCTAAATTTATGTTGCTGAGTTTTGCTTGTCTTGTGTATGTGTGTGTGTGTGTGTGGGGGGCATACATAGTAAAGAAATTTTGTTTCAATTAGGCAGGAAAATAGAGGAAATTATACAGGAATCCACCTGTGGGCCAAATCCAGCCAATTTCTGCTTTCTAAATAAAGTTTTATTAGAACACACTGAAGCTCATTTATTTATATATTTTCTATGACTACTTTCATGGTATAGCAGCCAACTTGAATAGTTATAACCAGCTGAGACCATATGGCCTGCAAAATTGAAAATATTGACTTGCTTTTTTCATGAATTGTTTTTTGACCTCTAATACAAGAGATGTAGGCAGGAGTATGTCCCTTAAGAGAGCTGCCAAATATTTCAATGCATGCTTAAATTACTTCAAATTCCAGTCTCTTTTTTTGACTGTCCACTAAAGTTCTCATTTCATGTTGATGAGGGTTATAGTAATGATTTCCAATCATTTTCTGGACATGCCACAATGTGAGCAATTTAGTTTCTGTTTCAGCTACTTAGGCACCAACCACTGGTTGAAGGGAGAGGATGTATTTCTCAACGACAGTCTGGGTTCTTCTTACCCTAGATGGTTGTCACAGAGAGGCCTTGGTTAAACTTACTGTTGTTCTGATAAAATTATCTCAACTCCAATTGTATCTCCTTAAATGACTAAAAAATGTATTGAAGTGTTGGAATTGCCTTGGAAATGAGCAATTTTCTTTCTCTCTTTTTCTTAAAAGCTTTCCTAATATTTGGACACTGCTCATACTTCTAATTAGTACATGAAATATTTTCAGCTGGGTTCTTTGGTGTTGCTCATGTGGAAGAATGGCAGGCAGCTATTTTGAGGACTACCATTTGTCACTAAGATGATTGTCCTGTTATTTGATTGCATTTGTATATTCTGATTTTTCTTTTCTGATTCAGGGCAAGTCAGAGATAGAATTCCATTATGATGCCTTTGAGCACTTGTGTGTGTCTCCAGTCATCTCTAATAGTTTGTGAATGTTGTGCTTGAGAGGATTGAAGAACTCTAGGAAATATTTAAGAATTAAAAAAAAATCTTAGGGCCCTAGTCTTCTTCATAATAAATATTACATAATATTTATATATCATGGACATATGGCTCTAGTGTGCTTACTATATATATCATTACTGGTATTATAATATGTAATAAAATATTAAGTAGCCTTACTATATCTGTGTATGAGGGAATATGTGTAAACCTTATGTGTGTAGGTGTAAGAATGTATGTGCCTACCATACAATGTGTGAGAAACAATAATCTACAAACAAAATTGAAAGTAGGAACTTGAAGGAGGAAACTGCCTGTCAAGGTCAGATATTCCTTGATGTAACTGAACTTGTTTATATTGACTTTGTTATCTCCATGCTGCTTAGAAAATGCTGATTGTGTAAAAACAAAACATTCTTTCCTCTTTTGGATTTTAACTTTTAGAAGCAGATTTCTTCTTTTCTTTAACATTTTATTCACTGGGTTTTCTCTTTGGTTCACTCCCCAAGGTGTGTTTGTTGCTTCCAATGCCAAATGTTCCTTCTCAGCTGTTTCAGTAGTGTCTCCTCCAGATCTTGCCTTTCGAGGCAGCATTCTTGTCCCCCAGCTGGAGATGACAGGACTCCGGCATCCCCACAAACACATCGTCTTTAGTTCTCAATCCCTTCTCTCTGTTGAGTTTTCCTCACTGAACCATACATAGCCAGCTTGTCCTAGGTCACAAGGAAAGCAGTTAGACCAGCCTAAACTCACCCCCTGAGATGGAAGTTTCCTGAAACACAAGCTGAATGTTGATGCCATCCTTGTTGCCCTTCTAGAGGAAACACCTCCCTTAGACCTCTAGCATAACTTTGTCACCTTGTTTGTTTAGCCTCTACTCAGCTCCCAGATCGTGAGCTGCCTGTGCGGAAGAACTATGTCTTGATTATCTTCCTATTCCCAAGGGGAGTGTCTCTGGACATAGTCAGTGACAAATGAATATTTATTGAGGGAAAAATGATAAAAAATTAATGTTTAAGCAGTTTATATCAGAGAGACAGCATAAATAAACAGTGGATTCTGTTTCATGCCAATTGAACTGGCCCAATCTCTGATACTTAAATGTAACAGAGGTCATGGAATTTTATAGCCAGGGAGGAAACTTAAGTCATACACAGTCCAATCATCTCAGTTGACTGTTGAGAAGTGTGAGGCTCAGACAAGAAAGGAGAAATAAAAAATGGCATCAGCTGTATGCCGGTCAGTGCTTTGCAATATCTAATCTTCATGGTAACCCCTTGCATACTCATTTTTCACTCTGAGAAATAAGACTGTACCATTAGAAGTCATGGCATGACAGGCTTCAAGTGACAAGCTCAAGGTCACAGACTGAGGAAGGCTGGTTCTGCTGAGCTTCAAAGCCATGCTCACTTCCTCACACCCTGTCAAGGCAGCCCCTGAGTACTATAATTTTGCATCGCCTGTTACTGACCTAAATTCACATAATATCTAACTAGCCACTTACAAGAAATACAGAGAAAGGGAGAGAACTACATTATAAGATATCATAAAGAAATCATCAGCCTTATCCCGGATTGGAGAAATCTGACAGGGCAAAAGGCCCTGCTTCTTCAACAAATAAATGACATTAAACCATCACCACCACCAACACCACCACCACCACCACAGGTAGGAGATGATTACAGAGAGGGACTTAAGGAGCATATTTTCCAAATGGGACCTTGGCGGCATCTTGATTCATGAACTAACTATAAAAAACAAACAAACAACAAACATCGAGAATCCTGGGGAATTTGAAAGTAAACGGTTATGAGATGATATTAAGGACTATTGTGAAGTCTTTCTGATAAGAAACTATTATTTTGAGTATGTTTAAAAAATCCTGGTGTGTGAGAGATTCATACTCAATCATGGGTGAAGAGATATATATCTGGGAATTATTTTAAAATATTCCAGATGAATTCATATACTACTTATTTAATTAAAAAGCATGATCTTAATAAAAACTATAATACCTAGGGCCATGAATTTGGTCTGGCTGTCGGAGCAGATATCAGTTCTCCTCTGAAGTCTTAGGTAAGATTAAAATTCCACATATATACTTGATATGACTCCATGTTAAAACAAAACCCAATTTCTCTAAGATCAGAGAGTATGCAGACTGACAAGCTCACGTAGAGTTGAAATATTCCACTCCTTCACTAGGAACAGTCATAGTGGGGTTAGGATGGTTCATCCTCCTTGAAAACCCTCCAAGGTCACCTGACATGACCAAGTTGGAGGCATTTCTTCAAACCAAAGCAAGGACATCTCTATCTTAACAGTCCTTGGGATTGGAAGCTCTGAAGTGAGCAACACTCAAGGGCAAAATAACAGCTAGTTTCAAGGATTTTTGAAAAGCTGAGGAATATATTAATTCACAGCTCTTTTATCTAAGTGCTGCCTGCAATCCCTAAAAAAACCCATCCCTCTCTCGATACTTTCAAAGAGTACCTGGAGAAAGAAAGGAAAGGACTCATCTTCTGCCGACCTCTGCCCATAGAAGTCTTCTAGCTTCCCAGTTATCTGTTAAAAGTTAAAGATTTAAAGAAAGACAGGAATTGAGGGAAGGGAGACAAGACCTCCATGGTTAGAGGGGAGTCTAGAACTTTCTAGACTCAGGGTAAAAAAAAGAAATCCCTAATTTCTGCACCAAGAACTACATTTTAGTCCTCTGAATACTGGTGCTCTCTGTCTATAGTGTGTACACAAAATACCCTGGAGGTTTTGTTAAAATGTAGATTCTGATTCAGCTGGTCCAGGTGGAGCCTGAGATTCTGCATTTCTACCAAGCTCCCAGAAGATGTGCTGCTGCTGGTGGTGGTAGTCCACATTTTGAGTAGTGATCACCTGGTCACTTTTAGAGGTAGGATAGAATTTTCTTATCTTTTTCCTAGGTCAGGTCTTTATTATGTAGCATTTGTTAAAACTAATCTGTTAGCCCACGTGAGTGCTGAGAGTGAGTCTAAAAGACTTAATGTTAAATAAATGGGGACCATTTGAAACCCAATAAATTATAAACCTTCTGAAAGGATTGGAGGAGGAAGTGGTGAATAGGGGATGGGGACAAACATTTCCTCTGTTCTGGGCTTTTTTCAGATATTTTTTTCATTCAAGCCTTACAGAACCCCTCTGAGTGAATGTTATTGTCCTCATTTTATAATAATAAGAAACTGAATCACCAGCTTAAAATCATCCAAAGCAAAAAGGGGGAAATTCTACAAGAAAAATGACCTAGTTTCTTAAAAAATAAATGGCATACAAAAAGAAAGAGGGGCAAGAACGGTCTCAGATGAGAAGAGACTAGAGAGACATACCAAGCAAATCCAGTATCAGGATCTTGCCTGGGACTCGATTGAACCCCCCCAAAACCTCCCATAAATAGCATTTTGAGACATTCAGTAAAATAGATCAGAGACTGATTCTGCATTAAGGAATTGTTACTGATTTTGTGAGGTGTGGTAATGTTACTGCAATTATGTCATAAAACAGAGTTCTTATCAGTCAGGGACTGACTGGTAAAATTATATCCTGTTTGGATTTGCTTTAAAATATTCCAGCAGGAAAAAAAAAAAAGTAGGAAAAGGTGAGGGTGAGTTGGGGGAGGAATAGAAGAAATTAGAATGGGGGGATGTGATAAATGTTATTTTTTAAAGCTTTATTAGGAACAGTTTTAGATTAATAGAAAAGTTGGGCTATTTTCAGCACAGGGGGCCTGACTGCATATCCCCTTGCTTCCCCTCATATTTACATCTTATATAACCATGGCACCATGATCATACCTGGACATTAATACTGATAGATCACTAGTAACTGACCTAATTTCTCGTGCCACCTTCTTCCAACTCAAGTTCTTTTTCTACTGCAGGTTTAACCCCGAGTCCCCCAGGGCATTTAATTGTCCTGTCTCCTTAGTCTCCTTGAATCTGTAGCAGTCTCTCAGTCTGTCCTGTCTCTCATGCCCTTGACACTTGTGAAGAGTACTGACGAGTTATTTGGTAGAATGTTTTTCAATTTAGGCTTGCCTGATGTTTCCTCATGATTAGATTGAGATTACATTGATAATTATTGGAGCCAGGTGACATATATACCTATGTTTTAATTATATTGTTCTCCTGACTTTGGGATATGTTTGAAAGTTTCTATAGAAGTAAACATTTTTTTACAAAGGAGAATAAGGTGACATCACTTCTTTACATTAATTGAGTTATTAGATGAGCATTTCTGGGATTAGAACCCAAATTTGTTTGATTAAAAAAAATCTGTGGGGATCCCTGGGTGGCGCAGCGGTTTGGTGCCTGCCTTTGGCCCGGGGCACGATCCTGGAGACCCGGGATCGAATCCCACGTCGGGCTCCCGGTGCATGGAGCCTGCCTCTCCCTCTGCCTGTGTCTCTGCCTCTCTCTGTGTGTGTGTGTGTGTGACTATCATGAATAAATAAATAAAATCTTTAAAAAAAAAAATCTGTGACCTTTATATTACAAAGAGTCGGATGCAAAATAAATTGATATTTAGTTGTTAAGGTGAGATCCCTGGGTGGCGCAGCGGTTTGGCGCCTGCCTTTGGCCCAGGGCGCGATCCTGGAGACCTGGGATCGAATCCCATGTCGGGCTCCTGGTGCATGGAGCCTGCTTCTCCCTCTGCCTGTGTCTCTGCCTCTCTCTCTCTCTATCTGTGTGACTATCATAAATAAATAAAAATTAAAAAAAATAGTTGTTAAGGTTGTGTTCATGGGTGAGCCCTGTGAAAAATTTTTTGTTTCTTTGAAAATAATGAAAGAAGCCCCAGTTAATGGGTACATACCACTAATGGATATATTAGGTCAAGATCGAATTGTCTTGCAGGATCGCTCATTATGTATGAAAAACTAAAACCCACGCAGGTTAACTAAAATGAATATTGAATATATGGAAAGGGGTGGGGAATGGAATTCAAAATCAAGAGAATAGCAGACTTCCCATGGGACAAGATTTGAGAAAAATGAATCCATAGACATTCATTCTCTTTATATGTATTTCTCTATTTATCTGTCCATCTCTCTGGAAACTCATGAAATAAATGCTTTTCTTCTTTGTGTGTCTGTTTCATTATTTTGCTTCTAAGCGTAATCTTTCTTCATTTTATGTTTTTGTAAAATAGTATATGCCTGTTTCATCCTGTGTCTGCAAGACCTTAGATACAGTGATTATTACCAAGAGATTTTTGCCTTCTAGGTTTCATCATTCAAAATCCTTTGTCATATAATCCAGTTTTCCCCATCTTGTTGGTTAAATGGCCAGGCTAGTCTAATGAGCTGTGGCCACTGAAGGGTGGGGACTTATGGTACTCATAGTGATAGGAACCTGCTCCTTTAACTATAGCTAAAAATGAGATGAGTGGATGGTGAGGTCAGGCTAACATAAGAAGCAACAGGAAAAGTAATACCTCATTCCATAGAATTGGCCATTGATTAATTTTGTCCACTTTTTCTTGATTCTAAACTCTCAGAAGAGGTTGCAAATACTGATTTCTTCGTTTTCACTGTTGCAGAAGGAAAAAAATAATCTATTAACACTAGGTGATGTACGTTCCTTGAAAGTCCACAATTTTCTATCCCAGAACAGGCATGATACTAAGTTCTTTGGGTAGGATGGCACCATCTTTGTCCTTGAAGAGATCAGAAGTTAGTAGAAGAGATAGATGTGTAATTAAAAAAAAAAAAATTAATACCAAGGATGCTTGGGTGGCTCAGTTGGTTGAGTTTCTGACTCTTGGTTTTGGTTCAGGTCATGACCTTGTCGTTGTGGGATCAAGCCCTGTGATGGGCTCTGTGCTCACCCCCTCCTTGCATGCACATGCTCTCTCTGTCTCAAAGGAAAAAAAAAATCAATAAAAATGACAATACCATACAATTAATGCTGCAGTAGAATTATATACAAGGTTCATGGGGATAACATAAAAGGAAATAATTAACCATGTCTGCAGAGGGTAGGATGAGAAAGTCTTCAGAAAAAAGGGGACATCAGACCTAGAATTTGAAGGCTGAGTTTGGAGATGAAACACTTTTTTAAAACGACACTTCTTGTAGGATCAGGTCTCAGCCCATCATCTTGAATCTTTAAGGAGAACCAAGATGTAACCTTCCTCGTCTGCAGGAGCAGTGGGCTTGGTTATTCAGGGCTTTTCTAAATAAGCCAACTTAGCCTTTAAGGATTAAGTTATGGGTATTCATATGTGCTCTGCTTTCCAGATTGCTGATTTGAAATTCACTGCTTGACTTCTGACAAACAGTGTCTTCAGCCATGAGGCCCTCTTGGAGGGCATCACTGTGTTGTACAGTTTAGGGCTATTGTAAACAGGTTATCTGAGCAATCCCTACATTTGCAGTAGAAAGAAGGGCAGCGGGGTTTGAAGAAGACTGGTGATTTATCTCTCTCTCGCTTGCATTGTGAAATTTAAATGTGTAGGGTGGGAAGAGCTCTTTAATAATTAGGTAGTTTCACCAACTATGCTGGTGTTTGAAAAGCAGATACAAGAAGAGAGCTGGAAATGGAAAAGTGAAATGAGTGCATCTGAGTCGGTGAATTCTTTTTTTTTTTAATAATAAATTTATTTTTTATTGGTGTTCAATTTGCCAACATACAGAATAACACCCAGTGCTCATCCCGTCAAGTGCCCCCCCTCAGTGCCTGTCACCCATTCAACCCCCACCCCCCGCCCTCCTCCCCTTCCACCACCCCTAGTTCGTTTCCCAGAGTTAGGAGTCTTTATGTTCTGTCTCCCTTTCTGATATTTTCTACCCATTTCTTCTCCCTTCCCTTCTATTCCCTTTCACTATTATTTATATTCCCCAAATAAATGAGAACATATAATGTTTGTCCTTCTCCAATTGACTTCCTTCACTCAGCATAATACCCTCCAGTTCCATCCACATCGAAGCACATGGTGGGTATTTGTCATTTCTAATGGCTGAGTAATATTCCATT
Source organism: Canis aureus (assembly GCF_053574225.1). Classification (NCBI taxonomy): domain Eukaryota; kingdom Metazoa; phylum Chordata; class Mammalia; order Carnivora; family Canidae; genus Canis; species Canis aureus. Next base: position 18,714,379 of record NC_135636.1, read on the forward strand.
GTATACATAAACCAAATCTTCTTTTTTTTTATATTTCATTCTTTTTATTGGTGTTCAATTTACCAACATACAGAATAACCCCCAGTGCCCATCACCCAATCACTCCCACCCCCCGCCCTCCTCCCCTTCTACCACCCTAGTTCGTTTCCCAGAGTTAGCAGTCTTTACCTTCTGTCTCCCTTTCTGATATTTCCCACACATTTCTTCTCCCTTCCCTTATATTCCCTTTCACTATTATTTATATTCCCCACATGAATGAGAACATATAATGTTTGTCCTTCTCCGACTGAATTACTTCACTCAGAATAATACCCTCCAGTTCCATCCACGTTGAAGCAAATGGTGGGTATTTGTCATTTCTAATGGCTGAGGAATATTCCACTGTATACATAAACCACATATTCTTTATCCATTCATCTTTCGATGGACACCGAGGCTCCTTCCACAGTTTGGCTATTGTGGCCATTGCTGCTATAAACATCGGGGTGCAGGTGTCCCGGCGTTTCACTGCATCTGTATCTTTGGGGTAAATCCCCAACAGTGCAATTGCTGGGTCGTAGGGCAGGTCTATTTTTAACTCTTTGAGGACCCTCCACACAGTTTTCCAGAGTGGCTGCACCAGTTCACATTCCCACCAACAGTGTAAGAGGGTTCCCTTTTCTCCGCATCCTCTCCAACATTTGTGGTTTCCTGCCTTGCTAATTTTCCCCATTCTCACTGGTGTGAGGTGGTATCTCATTGTGGTTTTGATTTGTATTTCCCTGATGGCAAGTGATGCAGAGCATTTTCTCAAGTGCATGTTGGCCATGTCTGTTTTCCTCTGTGAAATTTTTGTTCATGTCTTTTGCCCATTTCATGATTGGATTGTTTGTTTCTTTGGTGTTGAGTTTAATAAGTTCTTTATAGATCTTGGAAACTAGCCCTTTATCTGACACATCATTTGCAAATATCTTCTCCCATTCTGTAGGTTGTCTTTGAGTTTTGTTGACTGTATCCTTTGCTGTGCAAAAGCTTCTTATCTTGATGAAGTCCCAATAGTTCATTTTTGCTTTTGTTTCTTTTGCCTTCGTGGATGTATCTTGCAAGAAGTTGCTGCGGCCAAGTTCAAAAAAGGGTGTTGCCTGTGTTCTCCTCTAGGATTTTGATGGAATCTTGTCTCACACTTAGATCTTTCATCCATTTTGAGTTTATCTTTGTGTATGGTGCAAGAGAGTGGTCTAGTTTCATTCTTCTGCATGTGGATGTCCAATTTTCCCAGCACCATTTATTGAAGAGACTGTCTTTCTTCCAATGGATAGTCTTTCCTCCTTTATCAAATATTAGTTGACCATAAAGTTCAGGGTCCACTTCTGGGTTCTCTATTCTGTTCCATTGATCTATGTGTCTTTGTGCCAGTACCACACTGTCTTGATGACCACAGCTTTGTAGTACAACCTGAAATCTGGCATTGTGATGCCCCCAGCTATGGTTTTCTTTTTAAAAATTCCCCTGTGAGCTGGTGAATTCTAAGAACCAGAATGGTTGGCAAGAATCTTTCATTGTGTCTCAAAGCCTCCATTTTAACCACCAGGCTGTTGAATTTCTGGGGTGGGGCGGGGGGAGGGGATGGATTTGGTTACTTACCAGGAGTGTTGGGTGGACATGTGTGTATATATACACCAACTACTTTTTTTGTCAATCTGTGTGTAACCAGATGTCACAACATTTAGAATAATAATATGGGTAAAACACAGCTGGATTTATTTTAGAATAATGTAATGGCCACACTTCTTTCCCTGGAACATGCACAAGTGATGCCAGAAAAGTGTTAAACAAATTAAGTCAAAATTTAAAATGGGCCTGTCTATTTACTATCCTAGGATCCTTTGGCCATCTGGAACATACAATAAAAAGAAAGCCATTAGAAGGAAACTTCTGAAACATTGAAACGTCGTAGTTTAGTTTTGGAAAGCTTAAAAGAAGAGGACAGCAGAACCAGTTCCTCCTTGGACTGAAGTTTGTTTATTTTGCTTGTTTGAAATCAGAGCCAAAGGCCTAATGGTTTTGACTAGCTCTATGCGTTTGTTTCTGACTTTTGGGCTGGGCCAGTTTCTGCAGATGAGACTTTGCAGATAGCAGAAGACTTTCCCCCTGGTTTTTAGGACCTTAAACATTTCTGGGAAATCATTCCTGAAATTATGTCTTCTCCAAGAAGCTGCCTCTGCGTCATGAGAAGAAAAAGCATTTTTAAATTTATAACCATTTACCGAGTTCCTGATGTGGGGAGGTAGGATCCTCGTGTTATGGAGTGGAAAATACCTGAGAGCAGTGGGCAAAAGAGAAACCCTTACCCTCAAAACAGCCTGTGCTCCACTCAGGGAGACAGCATCTACCCAGGTCTCCCTCAAGGGAGACTTCCTCAAGGGAAAGGGAGAAGAGAAGGGTGATGTGGGAAACCCACCAGTTCAACGATATTGAAACTAGGAACATCAGCATCAAGAATGATGCACTTACCCATCTCATCCTGGAGACATGGTTGAGCACAGAGAGCCTTCCCCAACCTGGGAGCAGACAACTCCAAGTGGACTCCTGGGCATGCATTACATCTCCTCCTGCATTGTGTTCAGCAATGGGAGAACTTTAGGGCTTAGTGTACTGGCCGGACCCTTGCCTGTGATGGTGGTGGAAGGACTTCCAAGGTGTCTCTGCCAGAAAATTCTAGTGCTGGGATTGAAAATCCATACCTGGTTGACTTCAAATCCCACAGCTTGAGTGCTGACATAGATACGAATCAGCAAGGCATTTACCCTCTGGCCTCTGATTCTTCATTAGCAAAATAAGAGACTTGGAATCAGTTTCCAAATTCTCAACTTCTCTTCTTTGAAGCAATGGAATACTTCTCTCAAATAAAATATTACTCAAGCCCAGGACAGAAAACAGATCAAAGTAAAACTGCTTTGGTTGAAGCCAAAGTGGGAACTAGAGCCCTGACCTCCATTTCGCCCCAGAGGAGTCCTGCATATTCTGTTGCATTATTGTTCAGAAAATACTCTTTCTCCTTTACCCCTTCTGTAGGAGGGTCTACTTTACACCCTACTGATGAAGGGCTTGTCTTTGTGACTTGCTTTGGACAAATAAATAGATGTGACATCTTTCACACTCAAATTGAGCTCTCATAACCAGATGGCTTGGCCTTCTGCACTTCTGGCCTCTGTTGTGAGAAAAGTATGCTCTGAGAAGTCAGTGCTCCTGCAGCCTGGAAGGACAGACAGATAGAACACATGTGCATTTGACTCTTAGCTTCAAGCAGACTCTGTGGTCAGAGTGCTGAGAGCATAGGTCTAATTGGTGAAGAAAAGTGGGGATCTGAGATATTAAATGAAAACACAACAAGCACCACCAAAACATAACCCTATACTTATTCCACTGATAGTGACACTGGTGCCAGCTAATGAAATAGTTTTTGCTGCTTAGATGCCTCATGTTGTTGTTTTCCTATCCTGTTTTTCAGCCTTGTTTCTGCAGAGTCTGGTGCGATTTATGAGCTTCCTTATATCACTCCAATAAATTCTTTGTTCCTGAGTCATAAAGAGTTGTTTCTGTAGCTTGCAACCAAAGATCCCTAACTGACACAGAGATAGCCACTGTTTGAGTCACTACAGTATCTATATCTATGTATTTGTATATACACGAAGAAGAGGAAGCTCAGAAATGAGGAAGGGTGGTCATCTTAGCTCATCTAGTTTGCAGTCTCACTCCAGCAAAGCTTGAAAAGCTCACTACTGGGTCCTGTCCGTGCTGTTTTTATCTCCATTACCAAGCCCTGTACCCTCTCCCGGCTGCTGTGACAGTTCACCTGCAATGGCTCACAGCTGTCTCTTCTCTAAAGCATGGCTTTGGGCCCGATAGGAGTGGCCTCACCCCTCCCACCTCCAGCAGCCTACCCACAGTACCTAACTGACAACGGGAGCCATGGGGCCAGCTTCTTGGTTTGACGTGGACCGACTCTGTGATGCTGTCCATGCTCCAGAGCTCCTGTGGGGTCAGGCCCAATGTGAATCCCAGCTGTGTCCATATCCTTGCTCAACTCTCCCCTCCACCCTATACCATGACCCTCATCTCCCTTCCCCTGAGAACACTTCCTCAATAAATCACAGGCTCTGGCATCCATGTTGCAGGTTCTCATTATAGGGAAACAAAACTAAGAGGCTTTCCCTCCCATTAGTCATGCTGCTTCTGTGGCTACAGCAATCTTTATGCTAAGTTCTCATTTTATAGTGAAATCTTCAGGGCAGGGATGCCTAGGTGGTTCAGCGGTTGAGCGTCTGCCTTGGGCTCAGGGCATGATCCTAGGGTCCGGGATCGAGTCCCACATCCAGCTCCTTGCGGGGAGCCTGCTTCTCCCTCTGCCTGTGTCTCTGCTGCTCTCTCTCTCTCAAAATAAATAAGTAAATCTATAAAAAAATAAAAAGAAATCTTCAGGGCAAAAGGAGATGGGGTATCAGAGGGATGGCACAAAGTAATAGATATCTGCCTCACTGTTCTGATGGAAATATCTAGGCCAAGGAAAGGTGGCTTTTAGAAGACACAGTGGAGACCTGAGAAGGGGGTCATGCTTGTTCATTTAACGGGCAGTTTTGCTTCAGCAAAACTGGAAATGGTTTACTTGTTAGCAACTTTTGCACTTTGATGCCAAGGGGCTCCTATTATCTTGCCTCTGTGGGCTCAAATTTTTTCTCAAATACATCCTGGAAACCAGTCCCTCACTGGCATCTAAGAAGACCAGAAAGGGATCCTTTATATCTTCTCTGCCACTTACAGTGCACCTACTGGATGCATCACTGTGCTCAGTATTAGAGATATAGCCATGACCCCAAGCCAGCCTTGCTCTGTGAAAGTTATGGTCTACTGGGACAAAGACTTTTTAGTTTAAAAATTAAAGGATTCTTTGTTAACTTAAAATGAAAATAATGGCTGCCAATGAGAAGGACCAGTGACTGTATCCTGAGGGCTCTGTGGTTTTTTATGGATCGCCATCTGTACCTGGGCCACAGCACACTGGAAGCCCCACTTGTTGCAGCCCATATAGATTTTCCAAAATATGGGCCCAAGGAAATGTATACATATAAGTATAGCCTTTTCTACTTAACATTTTAAAATTGAATATTTTAAAATTGAATATTCTAATATTTTACTTAGAATTTTTTTCTGTGGACACTCTTCCCAACAGCAGTGTCTTTGGACATGTATTCTGCTGCTAGAAATTCCTTTCTGGTTCTTTTCTGCTGTGTGAACTCTTTACTTAGCTTTCAAGAGTCATTTAGAATAGTACACACTCCGGGAACCTTCCAGTCACACCACAGTTTGCAAAGTGGAGCCTGGAACTTTTCTTTTCTTTTCTTTTCCTTTCTTTTCTTTTCTTTTCTTTTCTTTTCTTTTCTTTTCTTTTTTTCTTTTCTTTCTTTTCTTTTCTTTCTTTTCTTTTTTTCTTTTCTTTCTTTTCTTTTCTTTTCTTTTTTTTTTTTAAGATTTAACTTATTTATTTATTCATGAGAGACACAGAGGGAGAAGCAGAGACAGAGGCAGAGAGAAGCAGGCTCCCTGTGGGGAGTCTGATGTGGGACTAGATTCCAGGACACTGGGATCACGCCCTGAGCCGAAGGCAGATGCCCAACCACTGAGCCACCCAGGTGCTCCTGGCACCTGGAGCTTTCCTTTCTGTATGTGCCTTACTGTACAAATATACAATGAGCTTCTTCTATGCAACTATCAGCTTAGAGTACAGACCCTCCATAATAATGAAGATTGATAATACTCATTGAGCCCTTACTACAAAATGCATACTGTCTCAAGATGGTTATGCTACCTCATTTAACTTCCTCAAACATTTTATTGTCCCTATGTTGCAAATAAGTCATGAAGCACAGGGAGGTTAAGTAACTTGTCTGAAGCCACTTAGCTGGGAGAGGGCTAAAGTAGGTTTCCAACCATTCGGAGTGCCTGTCATGGCTTCCAAGTGCAGCTCTTTTATGTCTTTATTTATTTATTTATAAAAGATTTTATTTTTAAGTGATTTCTACATCCAATGTGGGGTGTGAACCCACAACCACAAGATGGAGTCAGATGCTCCAATGACTGAGCCAGCCAGGCCCTCTCCCCGAAATTCCAGCTCTTAATCTTACTAGGACTTCCTGGCCTGTAAGCCACACAACCCTGAGTCCAAGAATAGAATTCAGGGGGATCCTTATACAAGGATGGGAAAAACATCCCATCTTTGGGTAATTTCTAGCTAAATTATAGCACTTCCTTCAATTGTGAATGCAGGCAACAGACCACAGCAGGGTTTGCAGAAACTGGGCCTTTGTTGCTAGTAGACATCACAGACATTTTCTTATGGCATGAGAGTTGTGGCTGCTCTCTTGAAATATTGTTTACATTCTTCACTACCTAGCGATCATAGTAGTTATTATACCTACCACTATATGTTATTTAAAGCCTTCATAAAATATAAATCATAAATCAGCTAAAAAATGATTAACTCTTTCAATAAATCAAGTTTTTGGGTAATCCATGTTTTCTGAAATTTTATACAGTTAAAACATCATTCTGAATGAAGTACTGATATATGCTACAGCATTATTATTATTATTATATTGTTATATTGAGAGATAGAGAGAGAGAGAGAGAGAGAAACTTGCACATATACACCTGGGAATGGGGGGGGGGGTCGTTCAGACAGAAGGACAGAGATAGAGAATCTTAAGCAGGCTGCATGCTCAGCTGGGAGCCCGACGTGGTGCTCCATCTTATGACCCTGAGAGATCGTGACCTGAGGTGAAATCAAGGGTCGGACTCCCAATTGACTGAGCTACTTAGACGCCCCTGCTACAGCATTATGTTAAATCAAAGTACCTAATCATTGAGGACTGCATATTGGGTGATTCCATTTATATGAAAAATCCAGAAGTGGCAAATCTGTAGAGGCAGAAAGCAAATTAGTGGGGGCCTGGGGCTGGGTGAAGGGAAGCTAGGTAGTAGTTACCAAATGGATATGTGGTTTCTTTTTAGAGTGAAGAAAAATGTCTTAAAATTAGATTGCAGTGATGGTTGTACCACTCTATAATTACTAAAAGCTATGGAGTTGTAGATTTTCAATGTTTGAACTTTATGGTATGGGAATTACATCTCGGTTAAAGTGTTTAAAAAAAACAGAGAAGGTGTTAGTTAGTAGGCTTCCCTGGGCTACACATGGGCCCATTAGCACAAACATAAAGTTTACATTTTATTTTTATTTTTTAGAGATTTTATTTATTTATTCATGAGAGACACAGAGAGAGGCAGAGACATAGGCAGAGGGAGATGCAGGCTCCCTGTGGGGAGCCTGATGCGGGACTCGATCCCAGGACCCCAGGATAATGGCTTGAGCCAAAGGCAGATGGTCAACCACTGAGCCACCCAGGTGCCCCAAACACAAAGTTTAGAATCCCTGCTTGTGGTTGTTCTTGATAAATATGAAGAGAGATTCTGATTTGAATGAAATATTAAAAAAAAAAAAAGAGGTAACGGCTATTTTCAGTTTAAATACTGAATTTATATCATGAAATAAAGCAATATGGAACTGCTAGGAGGGAAAATTTTTCTGGATCATTTTCAGTGAACTATAGTAAGAAAACAAGGGGCTTGGAGGTCAGCATTTGAGCCATTGCTCCTTATTCTGGGGTAATACATTTCCTTCCAAATTTTCCCATTAAGTCTCCGTTCTCAGGAAACCCTATCACAGGAAACAGTAGCAGTAACTTGCTTTCACTTTCTGCTCCCCTGCCCCTGCACACCCCATAAAGATGCCTCTGTGATGAGTGCACAAAGTTCCTCCTCTGCGCCTCTCATGAAGCCTTCATCTTTGCCCACAGAGAGCTCTCTTTTGGAGCCTGTCCACCAGGGTGGTTGGTGGTGAGACCTGAAGGACACATTGTTGTTTTCGGGGTGCCTTTGCTTCAGGTATTTCTCCCTGGAAGGCCCCCCTCCCCAGCGAGGGCCTTGCCTTTTCTACAAAGATTCTCTGATGACCAGATCCCACCTGCCATGTTGTGAATGGTGCCTTCCTCTCCTCTCACTGCTCATGGGGACCCCACAGTTCAGCATTGCAGCAGGGACAGTTGATGCCCTGCTGGGGCCCACTGCAGCTTTGGGGGACACCTTTTTGAAAAATATGTGAGTATAGTTGACACACAATGTTACACTAGATTCAGGTGTACAAGGCAGTTTACGAGTACACTGATTGTACTCGTAATGATTCAACGAGTTTATCCATCGTGCTGTGCGCCCCACAAGTGCAGCTGCAACCTGTCCGCATACAACTTTACAGAACCTCGGACTGTGTTCCCTATGCTGTGCCTTTTATTTCTGAAACTTATTCATCCCATAAATGGAAGCCTGTATCTCCCACTCCTTGTCACACATTTTGCCCAACGGGGGGACACTTTCTGTTCATGCAGACAGCATCAAGCACTCACTACATTGTTGGTCTGAAGGGTTTCCTTGGCCAGAGAAGGGTGTTCAGCATGGCTGTGCTCAGCCTGGATGAGCCAGGGATTCAACGAACCCAGGAACGATCTGTAACCAATGACAGACAGGAGTTAGCGGATAAATACATTGTTTTATTCACCGTCTGCGGGGATTATTCTGGGGTGTATTTCCAGAAGAATCGAGCCCAGGGTGTATAAGTGGTTACCTGCTCAGCACTACACTATTGCCTTCATTCCCTGAATCACTCCATTGGCCCAACAAGCACTTTTATTTGTTGAAATCATCCTTCAAATAAACATGTGGCATGCATATTCTTGTCTTAGGGTTTAACTTAGGGTGATTTTCACTTGGGCAGGCATGCATGAGGTACGGCTATAGCAGAGCTTTATTTATTTATTTTTAATAATAAATTTATTTTTTGTTGGTGTTCACTTGCCAACATACAAAATAACACCCAGTGCTCATCCCGTCAAGTGTCCCCCCTCAGTGCCTGTCACCCATTCACCCTCACCCCCCGCCCTCTTCCCCTTCCACCACTCCTAGTTTGTTTCCCAGAGTTAGGAGCTTTAAATATGATATACAGCAGAGGGACCTATCATGTAACAAGCCCAGGGCCAAGTAGATCCACTGGGAAGCAGGCTCCTCATTCCACTTCCTTTGCTGTTGCTAAGACATTTTTGGAGCTCTTCTTTTTGAACTACCTTCAGTGCCCACAGAATACTGGATTCAGATCTCCAGAAATTTTCATGTGCTGAATAAGCATTAATGGAAGTGTTTTAAACTGCCAGAAGTTAACTCAGGCTGTCTAAGATGTAAGGTTGATTCTGGTAGGAGACAGAACTCTCTTTCCTCCCACTGATCAAAATTCCAAAGGGGAATTCCAAAAATGTGTTATCCAATTCACAAGAGCCATGCAGCTGAGACAATCCAAATGTCCCTCAAGTGGTGAATGAATAAACAAATGTTGTCTAGCCATATGACAAAATATTATTCAGCCCCCAGAAAGAATACTGGTACATGCACTTTGAAAATGTTAAGTGAAAGCAGTCAGACACAAAAGCCACACACTATGATTCTCCTTATATGACCATCCAGAAGAGATAAATCCATAGAGAAAGAAAGCAGATTAATGGTTGCCAGAGGGTGGGTGGAGGTGGGAATGGGGGATGACTGCTTAACGGATGTGGGGTTTCCTTTCAGAGCAATGAAAATGTCTTGGAACTCCATAGAAATGGTGGTTGTGTAATACCATGAATATACTAAATGCCACTGCTTTGTAGACTTTAAACTGATTAATGGTTGCTTTTATGTTATGTGAATTTTATGTCAATTAAAAAAAAAGCATGGGCAGATGGTAATTTCCTTCTATTCTTTTCCTGTAGGTAGGGATGGTATTTTAACTACTTGGGGAACATAATGTGAATCAGCTTTCGTCCTGAAGAGAAGGTATGGCACAGGCCACAGCGACAAGACTTCTGTGTCTGGATCAGAGGGGTTTGGGAAGCTGGAGCTGTGAAGGGACACTCTGGGGTTTCAGGGCAGTGGTGGTTTACCACCTGAAAAGGAAGTGTTTCAAGATCTTAACAACTAGATAGTCTTTCTGAGCTATACTGGCTAAGCATCAGCTCTGACCACATGGGATGATTGGGAGACCGACCTCTGTGTTTGCTTAGTGAGATCTTCTTCACCCAAGAACAATTCCTCCTTCAGGCTCTATGGTCCAAAATGGGTGGGGTCAGCATGAATGACCCCACCAGTCACTTACCTGGCAGCCACCAGGCCCTGATGCCATTAGGGCAGGTACAATGGAGCAGGATGCTCACCTTTCCATTCTCATTCCCTTCCTACAGGCTGGGAAAAATCCATATTTTGGAACCTATGGAAGCACAGGTGGGAGGCTGGGCTCTACAGCCTTGCTATACAGGTCAGCCATGCGGGTGGTCACTTGGGAGCTTCTCTGAAATGCAGAAATCTGGAACCGACCCCACTCCTGCTGAATCAGGACCCGTGGGTAATTTCTATGCACATTAAAATTTCAGAGGCTGAACTTTAAGAGACGGTGCCTTAGGATCTCTTCCTATTTTATCTAAAAAATGTAGGTTTATGTCTCCCCCCACTTGCAGTTCTCTTACTGCCATAATTTGGCAAAAACATGTCTTAGATCTCTTTGGATACTGGCAGGGCTTTTCTGGACAGAACCAAACATAGCTCATAGAAAACCCAGGGTTTCTTTACAGTCTCTTGTTTCATCTTAGAAATTCATATGAATTTTGCACTCTATTTCATGGTATATTGATGTTAACCTCGACATAAAATTGTTTGCTTTTTACCTCCTGAATCTCTGAATAGAATCGAGGCTTCAAGTAAGTGCAGTGTATTTTTTTTTCCCCATGGCTCTGTATCTCTCAGAATCTTGTGCACACCATAGACTGAAAAGCAGATGTAAAGTGATTCAAGAGGTTTGTGATTCAACAGGAATACCACTGGCCATTTGAGTCTCCAATTATTAAGATAAGTGCATGGGTGCAGAAATATGATTAGAAGACCTTTCTTTGAATTCTCAACTCAGGGCACTGAGTACAGAATAGAAACAAAAAATTGATGTGATGTCTTCAACTAAAGCAGGAGGGATTTAAAATAGCTCCAGAAAAGATTTCTGGACTCAGTGACTATCTTAGGATGAGTTCTTCAAAGCCGAGCCTGAGACAAGGATTTGGGTGGGTATGATTTATTGAGGGCCTCTCAGGAGACAGAGAGTGAGGGAAGCAGGGCAGGGCTGGGAGCTGAGCAAGGATGTGGCTTTAGGGAAAGCCCAGCCTTGGCTTTATTCACAGGAAGCTCTGGAGCATGAGTCATACCACAGAGTTCTCACTTGAAGCAAGAGGACTGGCATTTTGTTTCCCAGTGTCAGGCAGTCATTGGTGCATCTGGGCAGCCTGGTGTCTATTCATCCCAGAGCAATTCTCTGGAGAAAGGGACCTTCTTGGTCAGCAGCAAATCCTCATATCAGCCCTATTTGGAGATCTAGGTAGGCCACCACAGCCTACTACCCAAGACGGTATCTAACATTGCCATTGTCATAATGTCATTATTTCACTTAGAGATTGCATCCTGTTTGATTGAATATATATCACTGTCACTTTTCTTTTAAACTGCTGCTGGGCCTGACCACTACGGACCTGGTTTCTGCTCCTGAAAACAATATTCCCAAAGGATCCTGGTGATTCCCACCCAATGCCTCACCCACTTGTCATCTCATTCAGGTGAAGTTCCTGGGGTGGTTCCCTTCCTTCCCACTTTTGATTTCTGTGTAGTCCTGCCCTGGCCACACCCATCAGTTCAGGGGAGCTTTTTCCTGAGCACAGAGGCCCAAGGAAATAACAAAAGAGCAGCCCTGGCCTTATCATTCTAGCTGATTATTTAAACAGCTGCCAGAGAGCTGCAGCTGCCTTGGCAAGAGTCCAGGGTAAAAAAAGGGAGTGAACCAACATCCAGTGAGCACAGTCACTGCTGTTGCCATGCAGGAAGGCACCCTTGAGTGTCAAGTGGCCTTTAGACACGAGATTGCAATCATCTTGTAATCACCTGGAGTGACTGGGGTTGGGGAAGGTGGCCTACTTTCAGACTGTGCAAAATCTGGCAATGGCTTCATTAATGCAAAATGTAATCAGGGTTCTTCTGTCAAAATTATCTGGAAGCAGACATAGTGCTTCTCTCTACTCGTTCACTTCTGTCCCAGCCCATTCTTCTTTCTCTGTACCCTTTCCACTCCATGGGCAGAGCATATAGGTGCCATAACCGGTGGTGTATGCTCCACAAACAGAGCCTGAAATAGTCTAAGCAAAATGAGGAATTCAGAAATAATCCCTGAGAATGTATAGTAAAATTTACTCCCAATGCAATAATTTTTTTTAAAGATTTTATTTATTTATTTATTTGCTTGTTTGTTTGTTTGTTTTATTCATTCATGAGAGACGCACGCAGAGAGGCAGAGACATAGAGGGAAAGGCAGGCTCCCTGGGGAGAGCCCGATGTGGGACTTGATCCAAGGACCCTGGGACCATGACCCGAGCCAAAGGCAGATGCTTAACCACTGAGCCACTCAGGCGTCCCCCAATGCAACAACTTTATTTTTTATTGTTCCAAGAACTAACTCTAAGTGAGAAAGAGTATGTTTGTCCTTTCTGGAAAGAGCAGTCTTTTTCAAAAAAAAAGATCATAGGGAGTTCCAGGTTCTTTGCTAGGTTGACTAAAAACTAATAACACTTCGTCGGAGAGTTCTCTTCCTGTGCGGTCTCTCATGATTACTGCTTCAGAATATATTTGGGGAAGTCTTGGATTTTGAATCTGTCTGAGTTCTCCGTAGAAACAGAACCAATAGGACATAGATAGATGATAGATAGATGATAGATAGATAGATGATAGATGATAGATAGATAGATAGATAGATAGATAGATAGATAGATAGATACTATGGAATTGGCTCATACAAATATGTTGGGTGAGAAGTCCAAGATCTCCAGTCGGCAAACTGGAAATTCAGGAAAGGTGATGGTACAGCTCCAGTCTGAGTGCAAGGGCCTGGCACCCAGGAGAGCCAATGGTCTCATTGTCAGCCCAAGTCTGAAGGCAGGAGAAGACCAATGACCCAGTTTGAAGACAATCAGACAAAGGGAGAGAATTCTCTCTTCCTCAGCTTTATATCCTATTCAGGCTCACCCACATTGGGAAAGCTATCTTCCTTATTCAGTCTACCAATTCAAATGCCAATTTCATCCAGAAATACCCTCACAGACACATCCAGAATAATGTTGAACCTAATATCTGGACACCCCATGACCAAGTCAAGTTGACACATTAAATTAACCATCACAGAACTATGACAAACCTCCCCCAGGTTTGAATACTCCAGGTTTGCTCGTAGTCAGCTCTGTCTTCCATAGACATAAAAATCCACCTCTTGGGGCCATAGTTTGTTCATCTCTGAAATGAATAGCTTGAATAAAGTAATCTATGAGATTCCAACCATATGATTTAAAATTCATAAAAATGCACTCATGATCATATTTGAACTTTCTTTGAGATATAAAGGTTTGACCCTGCTTTATATTTGGAATTGTGTGTATTTATATAGAAGAGGGTCTGAAACTATGGTGGCAGAAAAAGTAAATTGCCTCTCAATAACTGTAATTTTAATCCAAGCAAAAGACTGTATTCCCAAACCTCTCTTCACTATAAGTGG